>NC_135624.1:6964354-7266935 GCF_053574225.1 Canis aureus | reverse complement strand
TGGGATGCTATAACAAAATACCATAGATTGAGTGGCTTAAATAACAAATATTTATTTTTTCACAATTCTGGAGACTGGAAAGTCCAAAACCAAGAAGCTGATACATTAGGCGTCTGGTGTACACCTGCTTTTGGTTCATAGATGGCCATCTTCTCACTCTGTCCTCACTGGGCAGAAGGGGTAAGATAGCCCTTTCTCTTGTAAGGGCACTAATCCCATTCATGAAGGCTCCACCTTCATGACCTAATCACCTCCTAAAGATTCTACCTCCAAATACCATCACCTTGGGGGTTAGGTTTCCAAATATATGGACTTTGGAGGGGCATATTCAGTCCATACTATCCATATATTTGAAATCATACAGTATTTGTCTTCAAGTTTCATCCATGATGTAGCATGTATCAGAATTTTCTTTCTTTTTAAGACTGAATAATATTCCTTTGTGTGTATAAACATTTTGCTTCTCAATTCACCTGTTGATGGACACTTGGATTGCTACAAGTGGACATTTTAGCTACTATGAATATGCTGCTATGAACACAGGTGTATAAATATCTCTTAGAGACCCCACTTTCGATCCTTTTGGGTATATCCTCAGAAGTGGAATGCTAGATCATTCGGTGAATCTTTTTAGTTTTTTGAGGACCCACCATACTGTTTTCCATAGGAGCTGGGCAATTGGGTGTGGGTGTGGTGTGCATTTCACTTTCCCACCAATGGTGTGCAAGTGTTCCCATTTCTCCACATCTTCCCTTACTTTCTGTTTTTGTTTTAATTATAGCCATCATAATGGATATGAGGTGGTATCTCATTGTGATTTTGATTTGTATTTCCCTAGTGATTAGTGCTATAGAGCATCTTTTCATGTGCTAACTGGTCTTTTATAGATCCTCATTAGAGAAATGTTTGGTTGAGTACTTTGTCTATTTTTTAATCAGGGTTTTTTGTTGCTGAGATTTAGGATCTCGCTATATATTCTGGGCATCAATCCCTTATCAGATATATAACTTGCAAATATTTTCTTCCATTCTGTGGGTTGCCTTTTCATTCTGTTAACAGTGTCCTTTGATGCACAAAAGTTTTCAATTATCCATGAAGCCCAATTTGTCTATTTTTGTTGTTTGTTTTCCTTGCCTTTGGCTTCATATCCAAGAGATCATTGCAAATTCAATGTGCATGAATTGCTTTTAAACTTCTTTCCATGTGTCTCAGTCCGTCTGTACAAAGAGAGGACACAGGTAGCTTGAATGGAGCTAAGGGAGATAATCTTCATAAAGATTTAGCCTAGGGTCCAGTGCAGTAGCACATGTTCATTGTCACATGTGCCTTTCTAGCAACACAACCAGCCTCTCAGTTTCCTTCTCTTTTCTCTACCAAAGCCAGAAGTAGCATCAAAGATGCCTATGGTAGAACTTCAATGATGCTCAGTAGCCTTTGTGGGAGTTCCATCTGGGATCCAACAAGTGGGGTCAGGAACCTGGTTTTAGAGCAGTGCCTGTCTTACTGAAGTCTTTTTTCAAACGCAGCTGCACCCATGCACAAAGTTCTCCCCTCTGGCTCCTTTCTGAGTCCTCTTCCAGCACCCCTGCTCTTCCTGCCCTGCACCCACAGTTGGGGCACCTGGGTATAGATGGGACAGACATGTGCCTTTAGGAATATCCAAAGCTGTGGGCCCATGGGGCAACCTCAGCCAGCCTTGGTTCCCCTCACAAGGAGAGGAAGGAGTCATCCTTCATGTTGCTTTCTGGGGCCAGTTTCTTCCCCCCAGGCAAATGATAAGGCAACAGTAGGGCATGGAAAGGCCCTGCACTCCCAAACCTGGAAGCATCCTTCAACTTCAAAAACATAGGAAAACCAAAGAGGTGACCTCTTCTACACGCTGTCCACCAGCCTCTCCCATCTTTGTCCAGGGAAATAGAATTGCCAAGAGGCTGCTTCTTCCACTGTATCAAGCTCCTCCTATTTCTACAAGGGCAGAGTCAGCCAGATGGTAGCTACTGAAACCCAAGTGCCGTCTCTTAGAGAACCTATGCTTTAAAAAGAGGTCAGTTGTCAAAACAAACTAATTCAGAAGCACAGCCCTTGGGAGGATCTCAAGCTGTAGGCAGTGTAGGAAGGATGCCTGGGTCAGGCCCTGGAAGTGGATCAGGCCCTGTGACCTTTCTTTGCTTCACTCCTACTAATAGTTTTAGAACCTTTTACATAGTTGTCTGAGGTGGGGGGTGCGGGACATCCTTTGTTTTGGAGGATTATGGGAATACTTTTACAAGTGCTTTATTGCCCTGTGTTTAACCTTTACTTAATTGGTCCTAATTCACCTCACTAATTGATGCCCAATGCCAGGAAAAGCTCTGTGCTAAGTTTACAGCCTACTGAAAAAGTGATGAAGATGTATAAACACAGCAGGAAGATTCTTACCACAGTTCAGATGATAAGGAACGTCAAATATATGGAGGGCATCCCCATCAAAGAGGGATTTTGTTTGGGGAAGGAAGCCCACAATGGCAGAACTGGGATTAGTGGGGATGGGAGCTACAGGAAGGAAGATATCCACTTGGTACAAGGAAAAACTTTTGAACAATTATAATTATTTTAAAATAAAACTAAGAACAAAGTGCTGTGGGAGGTGGTGAGCATCTGAGCCCTGAAGTATTGAATCAGGGGGTGGAAAGATCATCTGGCAGGATGCTGGGAGGGTTTTGAGCTGAAGTTGGAGGAGGTCCAGCCCAGGTCTAGGATTCTGTGAGGAAGGTGTGGGCTAGAAAGCTATATATCTGGACAGAGTTATCGTCTGTCTAGAGCCAGAGAAATGCTTTTCGGACCAGACTAAGGAGAAAGGATTTCTACCTCTGATGACCTGTTACAGAACATTCCCAGTTATTTCAGCAGGTAGTCACCAAAACCGAGCATGCATGTGAACTTCTTTACAAACTGGATATGGTATGCAGCTCAGTCACAGGGTTACTGTAAATACCAAATGAGAAAATACAGGGTTGTGCTTGGAAGGGAGCCTTGGCTCAGTAAGTGTTAGAGATTATTCTTAGGGTTATTACAATGTATAAAAACTGGCTGGTCAGTTTCTTTTTCAGGCCACAGTTATTAGACAGCTAGAGAAATTACTGGAAAGAGGGAATGCCTGGCTGGTTCACTTGGTAGAGCATGCAACTCTTGATCTTAGTGGAGGGGTGTAAATTCAAGCCCCATATTGGGTGTAGAGCCTATTTAGGAAAAAACAAAATAAATTCTAGTAATCTATGAAAATGGCCAGTGGTAGAGTCAGGGGAGGTAGATTTTTGAGTTTAGAAACTAAAACAAGAACTTGTTACATAGTCTATACTTTACAGTGTTCATTTACCTCTCTTGTGTATATATGGGAACATATGGGATAAGTATTTGTATGTATATTCATAATTACTCAAGTATTCTTTAATTCCTTGAAGTTAGGAAGTTGAGTAGTGAAAATATTTTTTAATAAACAAATCACTTATAAAATTGGTCCTAGTACAACATTTCTCAGCTAACACTCCTATCCTACCAAGAAGGTGTATATGTGAGTCAATCTCTGCTATTTAAAACATTTAGCAAATACAGTAAAACTGTCAAACTTGCAAAAGATTCAGGATTTAATGAAGTTGACAAAAATAAAATTGGAGAATTGCTTGCATCTCAGCAAAGACCTTGGTAAATAAGGATTGGCATATTTAAGCTAATCTACAACTGAAAAACAGAGCTCTGAGAAAGGTGTGTCATATAAGCCCTTTAGAAGAAAATGATTTAAATATCAAGAGATAGGGCAGCCCTGGTAGCTCAGTGGTTTAGCGCAGCCTTCAGCCCAGGGTGTGATCCTGGGGTCCCAGGATCAAGTCCCATGTCAGGCTCCATACAAGGAGCCTGCTTGTCTCTCTCTCTCTCTCTCTGTCTCTCTTTGTATCTCTTATGAATAAATAAAATCTTAAAAAAAATACTAAGATAAAAGAAATATAAATATCAAGAGATAAAGAGAAGCTTTAGGAAAAATTGATAAATTTTTAAATATTTTGCAAAAGCAACAAACAAAACCCCCACACCGACCTCTTCTATGAAAGGGCTTTAAAAGTCAAAGTGAAAGTTGCTATAGTATATGATTTTTTCAGAAAATATATGCTAAGAAAAGTAACTAATACTTCATTCTTTAGAATCAGTGCAACAAACTGAGGGGGAGAGGAGTGGGGGGATGGGGTAATTGGGTGATATATATTAAGGAGAGCACGTGATGTAATGAGCACTGGGTATTATATAAGATTGATGTAGCACTGAACTCTACCTCTGAAACTAATAATACACTATATGTTAATTAATAAAAATTAAAAATGAAATTTTAAAGATGCAAAAAAAAGGAATCAGTGCACATTTTGAATTATAACCTAGATTTGTTAAGCTTAAGAAAACATGTTTTAATGTCATTTAGTATCATTTTTTTATTTTAAAAGATTTTATTTATTTATTCATGAGAGACACACAGAGAGAGAGAGAGAGACAGGCAGAGGGAGAAGCAGGCTCCACGCAGGGAGTCCAACATGGGACTCGATCCCGGGCCTCCAGGATCACGCCCTGGGCCAAAGGCAGGTGCCAAACCACTGAGCTACCCAGGGATCCCTAGTATTATTTTTCAATATGAATTTTCAATCAAGCTTCCCCCAGCCCCTTACCAAACTGTAATTCTCTTTTTAAGTGGATTCAAATTAAATGTCCTTGGCTGGCAGCAATTATCCCCAGATGTGGGAAGAGAAAGGGAGGGAGTGTGAGCAAGCACCAGCGACCTTTCTCAATGGTTGCCTAATTCTTCAGCTAAGTAGCAATGTGAGACAAACAGACCCACTGCCCTTCCTTTAAAGTCTTGTGAAATGGAGGGAGAAAAACATTTCCTCTTACTAAAGAAAGCCCTAGAAAGTTACCTGGGTTCTTTCACCAGACTTTTGCTGAAAGAGTTTGTAGGGTGAGTCTGAAGTTGATAGCAACATTCAAATCAGATACTTCAAGGCACTTCAGAGTTTGAACCTCAACTTGACTATCAATTGCTATTTGGTTGTATTCTTCAAATCTAGAAAGCTATTTTACAAAATGGTCCCTGAGGGTCAAAATTATGTTGCTTTTGGTCAAATACATTTGGAAGCAATTCGTTCATTTCATCCATAAGAAAACTAAAGAGAAAGCAAATATTTACTTTTCCCAGACCATACTGGCTATTAATGGCTTGATTAGAACCAAGCCTCCTGAATCTAGAGCTATGGTTCTCAACGTTGGTTGCACACTGGAATCACTCGACAGCTTTTAAAACTACTGATCTCTAGATCTCATCCCCAGAGATGCTTATTTAATTGGTCTTGAGTACAGCTGAACTGGGGATTTTTTAAGAACTCCCAGGTGACTCTAACATGGAACCAAAGTTGAGATCCTGATTTTAATTTTTGCTCCTGCAAAAGACCTATATCACCTTCTACTACAATCCTTCATATCCTTCCACTTTTCCCTCCTATTCCTATTCCTTCTCTGGTGTCGTCATAACCTAATAATTCTAAAGCCCAATGCTCGAAAAGGAGAGCTGTGGGACTACAGAGCAGCAGGCACCCAGTCGCCTCAACTGCTTACACTGGACAGATGGCGAATCTCAAAGCCTAATGTAGCACAGAGCCAACGCCACTCTAGCGGCAGCCGTATACCCAAATTTAAGTTAAAATATTCTGTATATGCTCAGGTTTTGGATTCTCTCCTGGAGCTGCAGGCGGCAGAAGCTAACCACCCAAGTCCTAGCAAATAGCAATGACTTGGAGCTGAAAACTGCGGCCTGCTGTGGCAATGGGGTCATGAAGCCAGGCCCTGGACCAATAGCTTTCGCCACTTAATTGCTCTTCCCTCAGCTGCAAGATGGTCTTTTCATTCCGCTTAGTTGGGATCCAAATGAGCGTTGGATCCCTGCACAAGAAGAGCGGTGGTGGAAAAGCAAACTTAAAAATTAATCTCTCTTTTTGAGAAAAGTAATCAGTACAAGGAGACAAGCCCATCGCAGAAGTCCAGGCCCTTGCTGTGCTGGGCTTTGAGGCCACGTTGTTCATAAGGGGAAGCAGGCCCTCCACCTCCGCCCCTGCCGGCCGCCCAGCTCGGGAGGGAGGCTCCGACCCCGCCTCCCGCCTCCGGGAGGATGAGCCGGTCAGGGTCAGGTCGGTCGGCGGCCGGGCGCTAGGCTGGCAGGTGCCCCTGCTGCCCTAGCAGTGACCTGGTCTTCCCGGGATGGGTTCCCCGGGCTGCTTCCAGTTCCCGCCACTCCGAAAGCAGAAGTGCAGGCTTTCCAGTGACCAATCAGACAAACATTTGATCTGCTGGCCCTGTGCACCCCAGATCTGACTGTACAGAGGCAGCCTCCATTTTTCTGAAAGACGCGAGGACCCACCGGTGAATACCCAGGCCCTCCCTGAGTGGGCTTTCACCTGCTGTTTGAAGGGATTCAGATTTCCCTCCCAAACCATGAGATTCCAAGAGTTCACCTGAACGGTATTCAAGCTCTCTTTTTAGTTTTATTCAGTCATTTCTGGAGCATTCATTCCACAGTTTCTTGAACGATGTGGAAATGGAGATGGTACCTTAATGTCTCAGGACATAAGAACTTAAGCAACACTCTCCTTATCATATATTAATTTGGGGGTGTATTTTAGGACCATAATACAAACTACTACCAATTATAGTTTTGAATTAGATATGTAGGCTAATTAGAGGCCAGATTGTTCCACTTTTTGATTTAGGGGTCCAGGGAAGCCATTTATCAAAGCTTATTAGAGAGGTGCCCCTTGTGTGATTAATTCCAGGCAGTGGACACAGACAAAGTTCTGACCCTCCCTGAGTTTGCAGCCTGATGGAAACCAGCCTTGAATTATGGATAACTGTGCTGTGTGGTATGTACTGAAGAAGAAAGATGCACAATTAAATGACTTCCAAAGTTTCTCTGTCAAATCAATGGTGTCACCCAGAGCTCAGGAAAGCAAACCCCTTACTTGACCTATCCTAACACATCTTTGGCTAAAGTTGGCCATATTGCGTTGGGGCCCAGCCCCTGTCTGTTACGAACCAATTGAATGTGAGTGTTGCAAGAAGCCACGATGAAAGGAAGTTGACTGCAGCCAAAATAATGCCAAAGAGGGGCTGTTATGATATTGTGATCTGTTGTGAGGTAACTGTGAAGAACATAGCACCTGAAATGGGGAGTTAATTTTGGGTTAGGTCATGTGGGGCTGGTTTATACATGTGGTAGAAGAGAGTTTTAGGGGGTTTGTTTACTTTCATCTTTTTGTTTTTTACCCCAAGTGAAGAAATTTTAGTTAACAAACTCGGTTTTTGAGCAGTTCTTCATTAACGTATGCAAGATTCTTCTCTTACTTTTTCTTTTTACTTCCAAACCCTGATTTTATTTTCCTTTGCCCCCCTAGTACCTACTCTAATGTTTATATAATAATAATGTTTATATAATGTACATATAATCTTTATATGTACATGTATACCTTCTTACAAAAGGTATATTATTTTTATGCCAATGTAACTTTACAGAAATGATATTGTGCTCTAAATCCCATTGTTTCCTATATTTTTTCCCTTAATGCTAGATTTTTAAGATCCATCAATGTTGCTGTGTGCATTTCATTGACACTTTTGTTACTTAGTTTTCAACAATTCGTATCCAACATATTTTACTCCTCCTTTTCTCCAGTGATAAGCATCTCAACTGCTTCCAACATTCAGCTACCCTAAGAAATCCCACAATAAACATCCTTACGGGCCTATGGGAGAATTTCCTATGAATATATTTTGCAGAGTTTTCCCACAGATCCTAAGGCTTGTGCATGCTTAATCTCAACAACTGCCAGATTACCTTCCTGAGTGGTGGTACCAGTTGGCACTCCCTCCAGCAGTGCCCCAGAGTTCCATTATCTACATTCTCAGTTGCACAATTATCTCCAACAGTGACCATTCTTAAACATTCAAAGGCAGAGCTCAGAGTAGATGCAACAGCTCATAGGGAACTATCTATAGGTCTTCACCCGTGAGTGCCACTAGAAAGGGGATACTTTAGAAAAATTGTGTGGGAATGATCTGACTTGTAAAACCAAGAGATGCAACATACATGTATTCTCTGGGAAGTCGGGAGATATTTAGCATTACAAATAAAAAATATTTTCTGCATATGCTTCTTTTTTGGTACAAATATCCTATTCAGTCTTTGCTCCTACTTCCCATGTATGGTTAATTTGGGCGACTTGGTTTGAAACGTGATTTGACTTGGCCCTGGCCAGTCTTCACAGTGGATAGTAGTGGGAGGCAGGGAAGGGGAGGCGGAGCTAGGAGGCCAGAGTGTCCAGCTGATCAGAGACTGGCCTCACTTGATGAGCTGTACCTCCCTATCTTTAGTTGTCATTCCCTTGTGTCAGAGGGTTGGGTGGAATAATACAGTGACAATTAATAGTAACAATGAACATTTGTAGAGGACTTGCTTCTCAAAATGTGGTCTTCAGACTGGCAGCTTAGGCATCACCTGGGACATGATTAGAAATGCAGAATCTTGGGGTCTACCCCAGGCCCACTGAATCAGAATCTGCCTTTTGCAAGACCCCCAAGGGATTTTATACACATTAGTACTGCTTCAGTCTTTACCAAAACTTTTCACATAGATTGCCTTCTTTAAGCTCTTCACAACACCCCTGATTTCCTTGGTATAGTTATTATGTATTTCCCATGTTATAGTTGAAGAAACTGAGGCTTGGCAGGTTAAAGTGACTAGTCCAAGAGTACCAGAAGAGCCCAGGGCAAATAGATTTTCAAACTATGCAACTGCACTCAAGGTCATACTTGGTTTATATTCCCTTTTCCCATGTTCATTTTCCCTAGTTCCAAAAGGAAAACACCCAGGAAGCACTCATTTCAGAGCTAAGCAAACGTGGAGTGGCAGTGAAACCTCCCAGTCTCCTCAGGGATGTAACCTGCCACTGAGACAAGAAGCAATTACTGTTATTCAGCCTTAATCCTTCTCCTGCTGCATTGCAACTTTGGGTTAAGAGGGGTAGCCAGATCTTCATGGAGTGTGAAGTAGGTGGAGATATGAGTGGGTCCCTCCCTTGAGTGAAACATACCAGGTTCCATTTTTCCTTCTTAAAAGCAAGCTAAGCAGAGGTACTTACTCTGGGGTTCCCCAGATCCCCAAGGCGTTTGTGGGTAGACTGAGGAATCTGAGAACTTAGCCTTTTCTGCACCATAACTAAAGGAAACAAACCCATAGCACCATCAGCAGGACCTGTGACTCTGTAACTAATAGAAATCACAGATATTTCCATATTGAGCTGCAACTGTCATGTATCTCTAAATCTCCTTTATGCTCATCGTGACGTCAGTACTCTAGGTATTAGACCCATACTAGATCCTATTATTGAATGTATTCAGGAAAGGGCACTATATTGCTAAATGACAACTTTATTTTGATTCTTTGATGATATTGTATCAATATAATGGTTTTCTCTGTAATCTTCTGAATTTCATCTGTGAGCTTAAAAACGTTATTTGAGAAGGAGCTCATCAGCTTCATTAAACTGTCAAAGGACCATGTCAGATTTTGGAAACTATCACATCCCCCAGTCTGTTTTTGGTTGGTTTGGGTTATCCACCTGTTTTATGTCTTTTTTTTTTTTTTTTTGGTAGCACCATAGCACCTAAAGCCAAAAGGGCCTATATACTTGTTGGTGGGAGTGAGGGCTGAAGAACTCCAAGGGAGAACATTTATGACTATTCTTTTATTCTAGATGATCTTCTCAACATTCAGCAGATTTCAATTAAAAATGCATACCACTTGCTGGACAGAGGGACCATTAACCATAGCTTTGGTCACTTCGGCAGGTATGTGTTATGATCTTGATTAGAATTCGGAAAGAAGCTGGAAGATGTTTGAAAAGGAACACCCCTCCTTTCATACCCATGACATTAACCAAGATTACCAGGATTCTGATGTCTGAAAAAGTAAGTTAGTAACTGGCACTATCCAGAGTTTGGCAAGCTCAGACTTTTAACTAAGCTATAAGAATTCTACCCTGATAATTATCAATGTGCACAGAGATGTCCATGATAGAGTAGCCTTTTTTTTTTTTTTTTTAAAGCAGGTTACAAAATAGCACGTTTTATTCTATAGAGAGAGGGGGAAGTGAGAGGGCAGGAGAGAGAAAAAGAGTCTGAAAAAACAAATAATCGAAATATTGTTAATTCTGGATAGTGGAATTATAGGAGATTTTCATCTTTTATTCCTTTTTGTATTTCTTTTTTATGATCAGCATGTATTACTTTTGTTAAAAAAAAAAGGCAATGAGGCTATTTTCACTTTGTAAAAGTCAAAATGTTTAACAACTATATTTTAATGCTAGTTGGAACCTTGCAGAGCCACTTAACCACTTAACTAGCTTCACACCTCTTGGGGAGATAAAAAAGAGCAGAATGGGAAGTGGAAAAACTTTAATTCTGTACAAAAAAAATTCTAACATGAAGTGCTGTAATATACCCTGAACTTTGTAGAGCAGGTCAGATTAGGTCCCCCATATTGTTAATGTGCCAGGCAGCCACTGGTACATAGCAGGCCCTCCATCAAAGTAAGCGCCCTTCCTTTTTCCTATTATACATTTACTTCCATTGCAAAGGGCTCAGTAGAGTGCTTGGAGGTGGGGGGAGTGGTGGTATATATTTCTTCCAGATCTACATATTACCCATTTTTCCAAGTTATTTCTTATTCCAATTGCTTTTCCTACTTCACCAGTTTTTCTAGTCTTCCTTCCTGGGGCTTTCTCCCAGCTGTTTCAGATTTTTTTAAAGTATTTTTATAAGATGAATATTTTGAAAACTGTGGCTGCCACTCCAGAGCTGATACAATCACACACCCACTGTTTCAGTTATTTCTTGTGGCACAGCAAACCACCCCAAAACCCAGGGACACTCCTACAGGCAGAAGCTGGGGGCGGGGGCAGGGAGTAGTGCCTCCCCGCTAGAGGGGAGGCAGGCAATGCTGCGTGGGGTTGCTGTTCCATATATCATTCACAATTCTGGGGGTCAGGAATTCAAGTAGAGCTCATTTCTGCTTCAGGCTGTGTCAGCTGGGCCTGCTTGGCTGGTGCTGGAGGGTCCCAGGTGGGCCTGCTCATGCACTTGGAGTCCTGGGCCTGGCTGTCAGTTGGGGTGCCCTCGTCTCCAAGTGGCCATTCTCCATTCAAATGTTCTTATTCAGTAGTTCAGCTTCTGCCTCTGTCCAAGAGGGTTAAAATGGAAACTCCAAAGGCTTCCGAATAAGACCTAGGCACAAAGTCCCACACACAGCACCACCCCCGATTCTGTTAGCCAAAGCAAGACACAGGGCCAGCCCCCATTCAGGGGTTGGCGAAACAGACTTCACCTCTTCATGCAGGAATGGCAAAGTCACCTCGGAGAAGGTTATGCAGAATGAAAGGGGTTGTTGTGGTCATCTTTAGAAACAACAATCTACTGGACACAGAGTTCAAGATTTTACCATTTTTTATCTATTTTTTATTTCTTTAAATTAAGCTGTATGCCCAATGTGGGGCTTGAACTCACAGCCCTGAGATCAAGAGTTGCATGCTCTATCTACTGAGCCTACCAGACACCCCTAAGAGTTCAAGATCTTAAAAAAATAAATTTTTAATGAGCTTAAAAACCACAGTAATTAGTATAATGAAAATAACAAATAATGTTCACTAGTCACAGAGCAGATTTTTCCTAATCGGTGTGACACTTTCACTTTCTGAATTAACCCTTGCTTGCCTCTCATCTCTTTGTAATAGTAGGCTAAGAAATCCTAAATCCTGAGCATGTAAGAGAAGTTCTCGGCTGTCACCCTTTGCCAACATTTCACCACATGGCTACTCCCTCTCAGCCTTCATCCTGAGCCTGGTAGTTCTCCAGAGACCCACCCTCAGTTCTCTTATCTCTTGTTTACTCTTCCTAGGGGATTGCAGCTACTCATCTGCCTTCAGTGGCCACCTATACCCTGATTACTCCCAGATTTTAATCTCTGGCCCAGATCTTTCTCTCCTGGGCTCCAGAACTGAAATTCCAACTGCCTCCTGGGCATCTCTATTTGGATGTCCCACAAGTAATTTTATCTTTATATGTCCCAAATCAAATTTGGCATTTTATGCCTCTCTACCAAAACCTTCTACCTCCCTATGGCCTGTTTGTTGGGCAATACGGTCCTGTTTCATCCAGTGAATCAAGCCAGAACCAGGCAGTCCTCCTCCACATCTCCCTCTCTCTCATGCCCCCTTCCAGTGAATTGCCAAATTCTATTGTTTCTTGCTATTTCTATTCTGTTCTTTCCATGCCTGCCACCATTGCCTTCGTTTAAGCTAGCATCATCTTTGTTGCCTACATTACTGAAAAAGCCTTCTCACTGGTGTTAGACCTCCACCCCTCTGGTCTATGCTCCACACTGAG
This sequence comes from Canis aureus, assembly GCF_053574225.1. Taxonomy (NCBI): domain Eukaryota; kingdom Metazoa; phylum Chordata; class Mammalia; order Carnivora; family Canidae; genus Canis; species Canis aureus. The sequence continues at coordinate 7,254,434 of NC_135624.1, read as the reverse complement.
CCAAACTGGGCTTTCTATACCATCGCTCCTTGCTAAATCTGTCAGTAGGTCCCCATTGTCCTTAGAATAAAGTTCTACTTCCACATTCCTTAGTATGTCATGCAAAGGCCCTTTGTGTTTGAGGCTGCTTCCCTTAACACCCTAAGCTCCTCATCCTACCTCTCAAATCTGTGATCTAGACACTTCGGAGAATCCTGAATCCCCAACAGTCTCTTTACTCTCCACCTCCACCCCTCTTCTCCTCTCTCTTAGGGATCAGCTGAGGGAAGCCTTCCCTCATCCCTTCCTTGCCCTCCTAGGACACTCTGTGCACACCCCTCTCCTAGTATTTACCACACTCTATAGTCACAGCGGCCTCACTTACCTACTTCTCCTGCTATAATGGAAGTTCCTTCCACCTTTTATTGTTATTCCTGTGTTCAGCTAGTGCCTGGTATATGGTGGGGCAATGGATGAATGGTGATGATACCCACTGACTTGAAGGAGCAATAAGAATATGGCTGTCAGTTACAGTATGCTTTAATTCCAGTTCACTAAACTGAACTGAGGGATCTTTACATGTTGGTCCCACTGCCACTTCCTTCATTGTTCTGATGGAAGGAGAAGCCAGCACCATCAGCAGGAAGGGCCAGCATCTATCTGAGCTCCTGCTTCCTATTGCCCAGGACTTTTTTTAGTCATGCCCAAGATGACAGTTTCCCATGTGTGGTCCTACAATGATGCAAGTTAGGGGTAAGGTAGAGAAGGATCGAGAACTCCTGCCCTAGCTGTTTGTCCACATTCTTTCTGTAACTCCTTTGAGTGTTCAGAAACGACCCACAATTTTATTTCTTCCATTAAAAAAAAATCTTGAGTGCCTAATATAGAACAGACTGGACTAGAAAGATTATGACATGGCCACCACCTTCAAGGAGCTCAGATCTGGGTGTAGTATGGGCAGGAATCAATATTGTAAAATACTTCCTGCCATAAGATGTGATACGTGCTCTGCACCCAGCAAGGAGTGTGGACAAAGTGCTGCGGAAACAGAGAACAGTGGATTAATCTTGAAGTTATCAAGGAAGGCCTTCAGCAAGATGGCAATAGAGCAAAGGGAGCCAAAGGAGCCCTTCAAAGATGAAAATATATAATTTCTTCCAAGACACTTTGGCTCCTGTTACACTTTAAAGAAAATCTGTATTTCACACTGTGGCCTATAAATTCCTTAGTAGTCTGGCTCCTCCTGCCTCATTCTCGAACCCTGCCCTCCCCACACTTCCCCCAGTACTTTCTAAACCTCCAGCCACACTGCACCACCAAGCAAGCTCCTTCCTGGTAGGAAGCTTTCATAGCTGTTCCCTCCACTCAAGCACATTATCCCTGAATCTGCCTATCCTTTCATTAGATTTTCAACTTAAAAGTCTCTTCCTCAAAGCAAGATTCTCTTATCTCTCTCTCTCTCTTTTTTTTTTTTAAGATTCTCTTATCTCTTAAACCAAACCACAATTATAGGCACAATCATATTATCATATCACCCCATTGCAATTCTATGCATTGCAGTTAACTTCACTTTCATAAGTGATTTTATTATATACATATATTATATATAGAGAGAGACACGGAGAGACTTGTCTTAATCTTCCCATCTAAGCTTTTTGAGAGCAGGGACTGGACTGTTTTGTTCCCTGCAGTTGTCCGGGTACCTAGAACACATAGTAGGTATTCAACAAATACTGGATAAATGAGCAGCAACACAATGTTTACTGAATGAGGACATGGCTTAGAGATATGGAATTGTACCACATGTTTGAGAAACAGCAAGTCATTTGTTATGGCTGTGGGCAAGGGTACATCTAGGTTGGAGAGGAGCTAGGTGGGGAGAGTAGTTGGGGCCAGACTATACAACTCTGAATGGAATAGCCTCTTATCTCCTAGGCAACAGAAGCCAAGGATCCTCTTTAAGTAGGGAGTGTCATGATTGGATGGTGACTTTTTTTTGTTTTTTTTTAAGATTTTGCTTATTTTTCATGAGAGACAGAGAGAGAGAGAGAGAGAGGCAGAGACACAGGCAGAGGGAGAAGCAGGCTCCGTGCCAGGAGCCTGATGTGGGACTCGAACACAGGAATCCGGGATCACGCCCTGAACCAGGGGCAGATGCTCAACCACTGAGCCACTCAGGCATCCCAGATGGTGACTTTCAAAACACCACTCTAATGGCAGTATGGAGAGTTTGGGCACTATGAATCAGCTGGGGTGGGGTCGGAGTTTGGATGGGAAGATTGCAGATTATTTCATCCAAGGGACAGTTGCTACAGACTGACCTGATATAACAATTGAAGGACAGAAATGAAAAGTGAGAAAAGAGATATTTTCAAGGCAAAACTGTTGGGATCTGAGGACCACTGGATCCAGGACTTGAGGGAGAAGGTGAAGGCTAGATGGGAGATGATGAACCCATACAGGAAGGAGCAGGAATGATTTTAGTTTTGGTAATGTGGAGTCTGAGGTGCCTGAGGAACATCTTTCTCTGAATCTCTAGGAATTGTGCCACCGCCACACTGTTCCTCCTACCCCTTTTTTCTTTTCTTTCCTGTTTTGAATCACTCCCACAAGCCATGAATGCTCCCTGCTTCTCAGCGTGCTGAGGCATCATGCCAGCAGGCCCCACATTCCTGAAGAAGGGACTGGGTCCAGACCTGGAGGACTGGCTGGCTGTGGCCACCCGAGGGGGCGGCTCCCTAACAGGAAGGAAGGCTGGCCTGTGGAGGGGGCGGCTCCTGACAGGAAGGAAGGCTTGCCGGCTGGTTGGGACAGAGGGGAGCTTCCACTGCTGCAGCAGGTGCCCAGGGCCAGCTGCTCCAACCCCTCAGGCTCAGATCAACAGGATGGGACAGCCCAGGCGGAAGGAAGCCTACAGGAAGGGACACCCTTGCAGACAGAGGGCGGGGTAATGGGGTGGAGGGGAGATAGGAAGAGCTGCCTGGGCTGCTGAGCTGGCACCCCTCCAGCTGATTCAGGAGAGGCAGTGACTGGAGGCCATTCAATCCACAGCCCTGGTCAGCTGTATTATTACTACTGTTGTTGGCTACCCTGGGCTTTAGATATAGCAGAAGGAATCACTGGAAGATGTTCACGGACTTGCCAATTTCTAAAATAATTAATTCCCTTTCTCTGCTCATTCTGTGGTGATTGGGGGGAAAAAGGTCACTTGCCTTAGCCTTTCAGTTACACTGGGAGGTGAGACAGCTTGAGGGAGGGGCAATGATTTCTGCCACGTGTTCAGTCTGTCCAAAGGAGATAAAATCTCTAGTTTAAGCTGGGTTATCACTGCCCAACTCTCCCAACAGCTGTTGTGAACGGGCACCAAAAGGCACAAAGAGGGAAAATTGGGAACAAAAGCAGAGTCACGGGCTCCCAATCTGGAGGCCCCAGCTCTCCAAGGAGCCGCCCAGGGGTCGGAGGTGGGACTGTGGGGGAGCGGAGGGCGGGCGGCCCTTGAGAGGGAGGGCGCGGTGTGTCTTGGAGCAGGCGGGCCTCCCCGCAGCAACCCCACCCCCGGGCGCGCCCGCGCGGGCTCCGGCGACCCTAGGAGACCCCTCCCCACAAGCAGTTTCCAGGCTGGGTGTTTCTGGAGGCCTTGGCCGGGCGGGGGTGGGGGTCTACCTTTGAAACAGCTTGCAGACTGCAATTTAAACTTTACATCGAGCTCAAAACTCGATTCCGCAACCAAGCGTCGTCAGAGAAGGATAAATACCCGCGTCTGCAGCCCCTCATCACTCCATTGGGCCGGTTCTCAGGGCTTCCTGCAGTCCTCGCGCCGTCCTCCCGGCAGCCTGGAGGAAGGATGGGCGGGGAGGGCAGGGGCGGGCACTGCTGCCCGCGCTGCTGCAGGGTAGGGCGACCCGCGCCGGAGGTCGGGGCGTGGGCGGGGGGCGCAGGAGCAGGTGTCGGCTCAGTGACAGGGTTCCCTGCCCTGCCCTGGCCTGCCCTCCCCTCCCCGCCCCGCCCCGGGGCTCCCCACAGCTCAGCGAGGCAAAACCCAGCAAACGCTCGAGAAATGCAGCTCAGTCGGTCAGCGACTCTGCTTTCTTGCCAGACGCCTAAGACGCCTAAGAGGACGGCGCTTCCCAATGCAAATCTCTTGGCTCGGGCCCCCGGGCTAGCAGCCACCGCCTCCCCCGCCCGGCTGCCCGGTGTCCCGCCCACCCCGCGGCGGGCCGAGAGGGGCGCGGAGCAGAGGGGACGGGGCGGAGCGGGCATCCCTCCCCACCTCCCACGTGGGCCCGGCCCTCCGCAGAGCCTGGGCGCGCCGCCGCCGCGCCTCCGGCTGGGCCCCCGCCCGCGGCACCGCCCCCTCGGCCGGGGCGGAGGACAGCGGGGGGGTGGGCGAGGGCCGAGGGGGTGTCACCGAGTCAGGTGGCGGCGGGAGTTCCCTCGGGCAGGGCCGAGGGAACACGCTGCCGGGGATTGTGTACACGCTCCACTGACACAAGCTTCACGCTGCCGGGCAGCCGCTGATCACGCGTGGCCCCGGGAGCCCATTGGCCGGCGCCTCACACACCTTTGTCGCTGATTGGCCGGCCGCAGGCTCCGCCCCCGCCCCCGCCCGCGGCGCGGGGCAGGCGGAGAGGCTACCTGAATGGGGAGGGGGCAGACGGCGCGGCGCGCGGCGGCGGCGGGAGCGGCGTCGAGTGTCTCCGAGCGCCCGTCCGTGGCCCGGCAGCCAAGCAGCGCAGCAGCCAGTCAGCTCGCCGCCGGCCGCCAGGCAGCCAGCCATGCTCAACTTCGGCGCTTCCCTCCAGCACGCTGCGGTAGGTCACCTGGGGATGCCCCCGTCCTTCCCTTCCTCCGCGTCCGAGGGGCGAGCCGGGCGCCAGCCCCGAGCTCCGGACAGCAGCGGCGCCGACGACCGGGGCTGCCGCGGAGTCGTGGGGGAGGACCGGGCTTTCTGCCTGCAGACTGGGCACTGGGGAGGGCGTGTGTGCCGCGGAGTGGGTCAGCACGGGCGGATCGGGACCTGGGGACCAAGGGACAGGGGCCTTGCCCAAGGTGTGAGGAGGAGGGCGAGGGGCAGCTCCGCAGGGGGACCTGAGGCAGGTGAGGGGGAGGATGCCTGCAGGGGAGCGCAGCGGGGAGGGGCCTGCTGCCCCGGCCGCGGGCCCGGGGAAGGTGTAAGAGGGCAGTGCGGGGATGACGAGGAGGCCCCCGTGCACCTGGCGCCGGGAGCGACGCCGCCGTCTGGACCGGGAATGCGACCCTGGGCGGGAGGCGCTGCCACGGGCGCTCGAGGGGCGGTGTGTCCCCGGGAGGGGCGAGGGGCGGCCCCTCTCGGGGGTCTCGGCGGAGGCTGGTGCCGGGGCTGCGCGGCCGACCGCGGGGCCGGGCCGGGCCGGGCGAGGGGGCGCCCGGCGTGGGCGCGGAGGAACGGCACGTGGGCCGGGGCCGCCGAGGGGGACGAGGAGGTGCGCCCCCGCACGTCGGCAGGGGCCCCCGGGTCCCGGCGGGAGCCAGTGACCGCCTTTGAGGACCCCCGGGAGGGGAGGGCGGAGGGCGGAGGGCGGGAGCCGGCAGCGGGCGGGGGACGTGGGCGGGGGAGCCGGGCCGCGAGACGCGGGGGTGCGGGCCGCGGGGCCGCGCGTCTGGAGCGGGAGTCTGTGGGGGCTGCACGTCTGGGAACCTGTGGAGACTCCGCGGGCGGAGACGGAGCTGCCGGAAACCGCGGGGAGGGGGCGCGGCGTCTGCGGGGAAGACGGGGTGGTCTGAGGTCCCGCGCGCGGCGTGGGCGGGAAGCGCCGAGGGCTCGGCCGGATCCCCCGGGGCTGCGGCCGGGAGGGGGCGGGGGCCGGGCTTCCGCGGGGACCCGGCTCCTCCTCCGGCAGCCGAGGCGGAGGCCGGGGGTGGGCCGGGAGCGGCTGCGCCCAGGGAGCTCCTCGTCCCCGGGTGACCCAGCCCCGGCCTCCGCCAGGGGCGGCAGCGAGGCCCGGCCCCGCTGTCGGTTCCTAAGGGAACGGCGGCTCGGCGGGCGCGGGGAGGGGCGGGCGCTCCCGCTGCCGGGGCCGGGGCCGGGGCCGGGGCCGGGGCCGGCGCCCGCGGCCCCGCCCCTCCCCGCGGGCTCGGGCGCGCACTGCCGGGCGGTTGGCGGCGGCGCCCGCGGCCCCTCCCCCGGGCCGGCGCGAGGGCGGGGGCCGCGGGCTCAGGAAGTAGGTGAAAGGTGACGGCGCGGCAATTCCCAGTTCACGTTTCCTGCGCGGCCCGGAGCAGCGGCTGATCACGCTTTGTTCACATGCCGCGCCCCCTCCTCCCCCGCGCCCCCGCCCTTCGCGGTGCAGCCAATCCGGGCCCGCGCCGCCGGGCGGGCTGGCCAATGGCGGGGGCAGGGGCGCGGGGACGTGCGAGCGGCGAGGAATGTTCCCGGTGACTCACCCGCGAGCCTCGCTGAGGTTAGGGCGGCCCCATCCGTCTGTGCTCGCCAGCGAGGATCTCCCCCGCCGGCCGCCCCCGCCGCCGCCCCCGCCCCTCGTCTGCCTCCCCGCCCGCGCCTCCGCCCGCCCTTCCCTTTCCTGCCTCCCGCCCCACTCCCTTTCCTCCCCTCCCCGCCTCTCTTCCTGCCCTTCCCGGCTCACGCTCCCCTTCCCCGCTCGCCTGCCGTTTCTCCTTTTCTTTGCCTCGGCGGCCTGAGGCTTTTTGCACCCACCCGCGCTGTCCTCTGCAGCTTGAAGGGGCGCGCGGTTACGCAATAGCGTTTTTACTGAAATTCCCAGAGCAGTGGCTCCTCTTCTAAGGATTTCAACACGAGGAGTGTGTGCGTTTCTTTAGAGCAAGCCCTGAGAAGAATACTTTGCAACGCAAAGAATGCTTTTCGGTATTTTTACACAATCTCTACTCAGACCAAAAGAATGAGATCACTGTAATGGAAAATGGAGGTGATACGTAGTACCATTTTCTAAAGTGCAGTTTAAGGAACTTTGATAGGAAGCATTGAACAGTTGGTGGAATCTGGAGTTGTACAAATAAATGCCAAGCGTGTGCTGTCATTCTTCTAACAGTTATTTTAAAAATTAAAATATGTTCGATTGGACTATTGTAGACTCAGTACGGTCAGTTTTTGCCAATTCTGGGTAGAAGATTACATTTTATGATTGGCCTTTTTTTTAAGTAGTATTGCATTAGCTGGTCATAGTTGTGCATAACAAACCATTGTGTTAAATAGATGTAGTGAAAAGGAACACAAATATGAAGAACCTGAAGTTTAGATAAAGCTTTGGGATTTTTCCCCCATATTTATCTTTACCAGAGATAATCAAGCTGTGAAGACATTTTAAAGCTATGAAAGATTTCGAATAACCTAATGCAGTAATTTTAAAGAGCCACTGAAGATTTCTCTCCTGTTGATTTTATCATAAAGTGCAAAGTACCTTTCCAAAGGTCAGACCCCTATCAACGGGCCAGAGCTCTGTCCACTACACTGCCTTTTTAAGAAAGTTGTAGGGCTTTTTTCCCCTATCAGGAACTGGTGTCTCAAAAGTTCTCATGCCACACCTGTATTATTGAAAAAAGAACTTTTGCAGAGCCCTTCCCTTATTTTGTCTGACCCCAGTTGCAAGTGGGTACTCTGGGAAAAAATATAAAATTTCTGAATCAGGTTTGCTTTCTTGGAACTTGTGTGCATTGTTAATTTTAGCCTCGGTTTCCTTAATGGTAATAAAGTGCTCCTCTCTTCCTTGCAAGGATATCAGTGTTCAACCCTACGTGTGATAGAAAGAATGAAGATTTTATTTTTACCATTAGTGTTAGTATGAGTGAGAGAAAAATTATTTCAGAAATTTGGAAAGTTGTGTGAATTATAAAGAAAAAAGTTTTAAAGAAGATAGTTGTGTGTTGCTCTGTGTGTTATTTGGATGACAAAAATATGCTTATAATCATTTGACCTTTGGTGTTTTTTGTTTTTTTTTTTTAAGGAGGAAAGGATGGAAATAATTTCTGAAAGATCAAAAGAGAGTGTGTATTCGTGGAACAAAACTGCAGAAAAGAGTGATTTTGAAGCTGTAGAAGCACTAATGTCAATGAGCTGCAGTTGGAAGTCTGATTTTAAGAAATATATTGAAAATAGACCTGTTACTCCAGTATCTGATATGTCTGAGGAAGAAAATCTACTCCCGGGTACACCTGATTTTCATACGATTCCAGCATTTGTAAGTATTACTGTTTTTAAGATGAGAATGTAGATGATAGAATTGTTGGTTTTGTTTTTGTTTTGTTTTGTTTTTTTTGTAGTTTACGTAATGGACTTAATTTCTCATGCCCATTGCCTGTATATTTCTCTTTTCTAGTGTTTGACTCCACCTTACAGTCCTTCTGACTTTGAACCCTCTCAAGTGTCAAATTTGATGGCATCAGCGCCATCTACTGGACACTTCAAATCATTCTCAGATACTGCCAAGCCTCACATTGCTGCACCTTTCAAAGAGGAAGAAAAGAGCCCAGTACCTCCTCCCAAACTCCCCAAGGCTCAGGCCACAAGTGTGATTCGTCATACAGCCGATGCCCAGCTGTGTAACCACCGATCCTGCCCAGTGAAAGCAGCCAGCATTCTCAATTATCAGGACAATTCTTTTCGAAGAAGAACCCACCTAAATGTTGAGGCTGCCAGAAAAAACATACCCTGTGCAGCTGTGTCACCAAACAGATCCAAGTGTGAGAGAAACACAGCAGCAGATGTTGATGAGAAAGCAAGTCCCGCACTTTATGACTTTTCTGTGCCTTCCTCAGAGACTGTTATCTGTAGACCTCAGCCAGCCCCTGGGTCCCCACAACAGAAGTCGGTGTTAGTCTCTCCACCTGCAGTATCAACAGGGGGAGTGCCACCTATGCCAGTCATCTGTCAGATGGTTCCCCTCCCTGCAAACAACCCTGTTGTGACAACAGTCGTCCCTAGCACTCCACCCAGTCAGCCACCACCCGTCTGCCCACCCGTTGTGTTCATGGGCACTCAGGTGCCCAAAGGCGCTGTCATGTTTGTCGTACCCCAGCCTGTCGTTCAGAACCCAAAGCCTCCAGTGGTGAGCCCAAATGGCACCAGACTCTCTCCTATTGCCCCTGCTCCGGGGTTTTCCCCTTCCGCAGCAAAAGTCACTCCTCAGATTGACTCCTCCAGGATAAGAAGTCACATCTGTAGCCACCCAGGATGCGGCAAGACATACTTTAAAAGCTCTCATCTGAAGGCGCACATGAGAACACACACAGGTACCAACCATTTCTTATTTGTGTCTTAGAAATTCAGATGAATATTTTTAGGCCGTGATCACATATATATAAACCGGGCATGTTAAAGAAGAGCTTGCTTTATTAACCAGTTCAGTGGATAATACTTACAAGTTCTTCTAAAATATTTCATCAAGGTGTTTTTTAATTTATTTAATGATCTTTGAGTGTCTGAGTAATTAATAAAAGTATTTCTAAAACCTTTGTATCATAGTTGAAGTCAGAAAACTTTTTTTGTTTTTGGCTTTTTGTAAAGGGAAGATTCCTATAAATGTGACAGAATGAAAGTTGAAAATAGAGCAGCATACATATTCACTTAACAGTTGATTCATTTAGTAGCTTTTATTTTGAAAAGATTCTCTTAGGATATTTTAAAATGTATATCTTTAGATATAACTAGATATGTAATTTCCAGTGATTTGATAAATGCATAGTAACGATCTGAATTTCTTTGTCTCAGGAGAAAAGCCTTTTAGCTGTAGCTGGAAAGGCTGTGAAAGGAGGTTTGCCCGTTCTGATGAACTGTCCAGACACCGGCGAACCCACACAGGTGAAAAGAAATTTGCTTGTCCCATGTGTGACCGACGGTTCATGAGGAGTGACCATTTGACCAAGCATGCCCGGCGCCATCTGTCAGCCAAGAAGCTACCAAATTGGCAGATGGAAGTGAGCAAGTTAAACGACATTGCCTTACCTCCAACCCCTGCCCCCAAACAGTGACCGCTCAGAAGGTGAGAATGAGAAGTAACTTTGGTTACTGCCAGGAGCCAGTGGTGTTATAAAAATGGTTCCACTGCAAGTCTGTGGTCCTCTAGTGTGGGCCGAAAACAGAAGCCCTACAGCTGAGGAGAATGCTCCGCCTGGGTTAGAGGACAAGAAGTGCTGCAGCCACAGGCAGGTCACAGTGTGGCAGGATTCATTTCTTATCACATAAGAGAGATGAGAAAGCTTTTATTCCTTTAAATATTTTTTGAAGGTTTCAGATGAGGTCAACACAGGTAGCACAGATTTTGAATTTGTGTGCACAATTTATTACTTCATTTTCACCATTTATACTTGAGACCAACTTTTCAATGTGATTCTTCTAAAGCACTGGTTTCAAGAGTAGAGAGACTGGAGATAAACATTACGGTACAGAGATGGAGATGGAAAATTGATTTGTATTATTACGAATATTGGCATCTTTTCCTAGTTACCTTGTTTACTATTCATAGTCTTTCCAGTCAACTTTGTGGATGTAGTTGTTAAATATATCTAGAACTAGCATTTTTATACTTGATAACATTTGGAATTAAGCAACTGTATATTGCTGAAGAGGGCCCAGAGAATTGGAATCCTCAATAATTTAATTGCTTTGAAGTATAGCTATAATTTTTCACGTTTTTGTTTTGAAAGTTTTAACAGATGAATATATCTAGGCATTTTATTATGCTTTGAACTTTAGTCTGCCTGCAGTTTCTTGTGTAGATTTGAAAATTGTATACCAATGTGTTCTCTGTAGACTCTAAGATACATTGCACTTTGTTTAGAAAAAAAGAATTGAAGATAAAAATATATATTGTAAAGAAGGGATACCAAGAATTTTAGATAACTCCTTGAAAATGATGGCTTATGTCATTAGTAAAATACCCTTATATTATGAGGATGTAATAATATGTGCTCAATTGAATTAGAAAGTTAGTGACCATTATTCACATGGACAAATGTCATCCTGTTAATTTATAAGAGTTTTGGTGGGTGGGGAGGGAGGTGGAACTAGTTGAGTAGAAGTTGTTAAAAATTCACTATTGTTAACAGTATTTCTGTTACATTCTGTTGTATAGTGGATGATATACACAGTGGTAAAACAAAAGTCAATTGTTTAAAATATATGGTGAAAAATGGCACTATATCTTCCCATTTAACATTTTTCTCTATTGGGTATTGATTTCTGACATCAAAACTTGGACCCTTGGAAAACAAGAATTCTTTTTAATAAAAAAAATCTTTGTGATTTACAATTTGCACAATATTTCTTTTGTTGTACTTTATATCTTGTTTACAATAAAGAATTTTCTTTGGTATATTTACTTGGTTGATTGCATTTGTTAAGAACTATTCTCAGTCTAATGTGATTTGGTCACTGACACGTGACATTGGTCACTTATGGTACTGTCCAAAGATTTAGTGTCTGAAATTCTCTTAAGAGCTTTATTCAAATTTAGAATTGTTAGGAGTGTGTCCTTAACATGAATCAATTTAGAGCATATACAAAGTGAGGCCTGGTATCCATATATTCATTGAGATAATTTGCAAGCCTGCCCAGTCTAAGAAACCAGCGCATTTTAATCTTTGAACATTCTTGTACATTTTGATGATTTGGGGTTGAAATATAGCTCTGGCTCTCCGCAAAACCTTAAGTAGCATTAAGTTAAAGGGCATACCACAGTGAATAATTACAAGCAATGAGACTGCTGCAGCAAATGAAAAGGAGCCTGACCTGTTAAATAGAGTGTAAATTACCTCTAGAAGTTAGATTAGCTCAGACTATTAAGTGAAACCTTAAATGCAATAAACATACTGGTACTTAAACTGCGAGAATGGTAATACACCTGGGAAGAGCAACGCTTGCTAGTTACTTGTCAGGGACCTAGGAGCTATAAATGCTACTTGGTGTATTGAGTATACTTCTGGAGATTGCTATTTTAGTTGGCTCTGAAACCCCCTTGTCATGGGAGAACATCTTTTGCAGTGTCCAACATAACCATTGACCTGAAGTCTGGCTTACTTACTGTTGAACACCCATGGTAGGGGGCGATGTAATGTACTCACTTGGCACCAGTTATAAGACTAGCATCCCGGGTCATCTGTGCATCTGTTGCTACTTATTTCTTGGAAACTTAACACCACCTAACAACAGAGCTGCTGGGGAGGGGCCTTGTTGTTCCGCAGCTTCTATAGTGGGAACCTGGACCATCCTGACTCAGTTCCTCATGGTGGTGGTAGGTCCTCAGAAGTGGGAGAACAGGAAAGTAGCTGACCTAGTACTCATCCCCTTGTACTGACATGGCCAGTGGATATGTGCCACCCATTGCTGTGTTCTTCCCAGTCCTAGTTGCATCCAAGACTTTTCCTTAGAAATTTTGTAAATCAAATCATTTTAACAGTAATATATTTGAGTTGAATGTTCATGCTGGTTCTGATCTTGATGCAAAAGTTGCCCCGAAGCCAGAATATTTGTAGCATGTAATGACAATGTGGTATTAGTGTAGCTTTAGCACTACTTTTGGTGGTTTCCTGTCTGACATCTATTAAGGTCAGACTGTAAGAAATTGCTGATATTCAAGCTGTTTTAATAGTTCATTCTTTTTTGATAATTTTTTTTTTTTTTAAGATTTTACGAGAGACACAGAGAGAGGCAGAGACGTAGGCAGAGGGAGAAGCAGGCTCCCTGCGGGAAGCCTGATACAGGACTTCATCCCAGGACCCCAAGATCATGACCTGAGCCAAAGGCAAGCCTCTCAACCACTCAGCCACCCAGGCGTCCCTCTTTGTAGATGATTTTAGACTTAGAGTTGCAAAAATAGAGTTCCCATTTAACCTTTCATCCAGCTTTCCCTCGTGTAACATCTTACCCATAGAACGTTTATCAAAGTTAAGAAATTAATCTTGATACAAAACTATTAACTAAAGCATAGAACTTAGTTTGAGTTTCACTAGTTTTTCTATCCGTCTTTTTTTTCTGTTAGAGTATCTAATCTAGGATCTCAAACATTTAAATTGTCCTACTCCGTTTTCTCCAATCGATGGTCATCCTGTCTTGTCTTCTCTTGGATTGTACTTGTCGGTTATTTTGTAGAATGACCCTCAATTTGGGTTTGATGTTTTTTGATGACTAGATTGAGATTATGCATTAATTGGGAAGATACCACAGAGTGATGTCTTCAGTGCATCATATCAAGAAATACATGATATCTGTGTTTCTGGTGATAGTAACCTGGATCACTTAGCTAAGTGATGTCTGCCAAAATTTTCCACTATAACCTATTTTTCTCTTTATAATTATTAACTATTTGGAGAGAGATTTTTAAAAAGATTTTTTATTTATTCATTCATGAGAGACACAGAGAGAGAGAGGCAGAGAGATAGGCAGAGGGAGAAGCAGGCTCCATGCAGGGAGCCTGACGTGGGACTCAATCCTGGGTCTCCAGAATCATGCCCTGGGCTGAAGGCGGCGCTAAACCGCTGAGCCACCCGGGCTGCCCGGAGAGAGATTCTTTAAGACGAATAACCTGTTTCCACTTACACCTTTAGGCATACCACTCAAGTATGCTTAAATAGATCTTGCTTATGGCAGTTATTACTGTGATATTCTAATAGTGATTTCCTATTGCCTTCATTGTGTATTAATTGAAATTCTGGAGGAAAGAGTTGTTGCTTCTCCTCCATGTACTTATGTATTCAGTTATTTATGTCACTATGAAATTAGGGATATTTATGTCATTCTTTGAGTTATTATACAATATTTATTTTTATGACTCAGTTGTTCCAACTTTGACTATTCAACCATTTTTGATTGACAAAGATGGAAATTTCACCGAGGTTCAAGCTATCATTTCTCACCAAAATGAGCCATTTATTTGGTGTTAGTGATTTGACTTTTTCAAAGTTTTCTCTATCCATGTGGTTACCGCTCATCTAATCCACTCTCTCACTTAAACAACCAACTGCAACTATCCCAAACTAGTCTCATCCTGTCTCCCACCATCCAGCTTCCTTGCCAGTCTTCTGAAAATGCAAACCTGACCATGTCACTTCCTCATTTAAGACATTTCAAAACTTTCACGATGCTCTTAGGAACAAGTCTAAGTCTCTTAACAGGATCTAGAACAATGCTGTCTAATAGCAATATAATGTAAGCCATATATGTAATTTGAAATTTTCTAATAGCCACATCAAAAAATTGTTAAATTAATTTTAATATTTTTATTTGACCCAGTGTATCCAAAGTATTACATTTCAACAATCAGTATAAAATTATTAATGAGATATATTCTTTTTTTGCATGAATCTTTGAAATCCAATATATATTACTTGCTCACAGTGTATCTCAGTTGGAACTAACTCCATTTCAAGTGCTCAGTAGCTGTAGGCGGCTAGTGGCTGCTTAAGGCACTGTGCAGAGCTAGAAGTCCCACACTGTTCTGCTTCTAGCAACCTTGCATGGCTTTCCACCTTATTCTCCACACCATGTCCAAGCTCTGAGTATGCAATTTCTTCTGCTAGAAATGTTGCCTTGCCCTTCCTTTTACTTTGACATTTCTGCTCTAATAATTACAGTTTGCTGAAATTGCTTAATGTCTTTTCCCTTGACCTTTGTAAAATTCCACAAAGACAAAGGACCCTGTGAATCTTGCTCACTGCTCTATCACCAGCACCTAATACAGTGCCTGACACATAGCAGGGGCTCATGAAATTTTGTCAAACTGAAAACTGAACTGAGAAGAGGTTCTGTGCATCGTTAGGGAGTGAGAACAATTAAGGAGTTGTTAGATGACCTGCAGTGTACAAAGGCAATGAAAAGCTGAAGACTGCCTTTTTCTTATTCCTATCCATCTCTGCTAGTATTAGAAGGACCACTCACTACAACCTTCTAAGCTCTCAGAGAGTTGCATGGGATTTAGGTTCTCTTCATTGCATTTTTAATTGGGCAGGGAAATCTGATCAAGATGGCCATACATAAGGCTCACCAAAGCCCTCTCAGTGAATCTAATTCCTCAGCGTGGAATGGTTCAGCTCTCACCCCACCCTTTCTCTTTGGGGATACTCAGAATGAGGCAAGACATAAATGAGGACCTTCATCGAGGGCACTGGACAGTCAGCAAAACCTTGGAGTTAAGAGAAATCTTTTGAGAAATGAAATCAAGGGACACCTTAAGGGAAGCTTTTTTTTTTTCTTTTTTCTAGAGATGTCCCACTGATTTTGTGTGTGCATGCACATTTTGCACGTGTGTGTGTGTGTGTGTGTGTGTGAGTGGTAATCCAGTTCTGGCATTTTTCTGATCAACTAAACAGTTTGGGAAAAGGCTTAGAGTTGGTTCTCAAATAGAAATGCCTCTAATTTTCTGCACAGGTAGCTGTGCCCTAGAGAAGGTGTAAGGGAAGAGCACTGGTCAAGTGATAAGACCCGGTGTATTAGGGTTCTCCAGAGAAAGAGAGCAAATAGAATTTATATAAAGAGATTAATTATAAGGAATTGTTTTATGTGGTGTTGGAGGCTGGCAAGTCCCAAGATCTGTAGTGGGCAAGCTGGAGACTCAGAAGAGCTGATAGTATAGTTCCAGTGCAAATGGGGGCAGTCTCAAGACTCAGAAAGAGCTGATGTTTCAGTCTCAGTCTGAAGGCAGGAAAAAAGCTAATGCCCCAGCTTAAAGATAGTCAGATAGCAGGTATTCCTCCTTAGTCTTCTGCTGTAGTCAGGCCTTCAACTGATTGGAGGAGGCCAACCCACATTAGGGAGGGCAGTCTGCTCTACTCAGTCTGTTGGTTCAAATGTTAATCTCCCACAGAAACACCCTCACAGATGCAACTAGAATAATGTTTGATCAAATATCTGGACGCTCTCTAGCCCCATCAAGGTGACACACAGAATTAACCATCATGCCTACATTCTAGTTCTGGGTCTACTGATAACTAGTTTATTCCTTGGGAAAGTTGCTTTCTCACTCCTGGGTCTCAGCATCCACTTTTAAGAACAGGGCTGAACACACCTGTCTTATTCAGCTCATAGAGCTACTGGCAAGCTCAAACAAAGCTATGTATACAAAAGCTCTTGGAAAGTATAATACATTTTACACTCGTTGGCACTGTACAGCACCCATGTCTGGGAACATATGTATGGCAGTAAATGGATTAGCATGCCCCTGTAGGGTGGCCACCTATTTTGGAAAAGAGAGGCCACTCAGAGCGGGGAAGATTAGCAAATTTTAATATCCAGAGTTTCCATATGTATCTAATTATTTGGGTGACCCATTTACAGTAATTGTCATTACAATGAGGCCAGTCTAATGGGAAGGAACGCACAAAGTATAAAGTCATGGCTATTTGCTGAGCATAGCTAACGCATGGACACTTGTCATTTTATTATAAAGTACGAATTTGGACGGAGTTACCAGAGAAGCATCCAGTATATGAACTAACTGCCTTTATGGAGTCGATTTATGGAGTTTATTTTGTTCTTCTTTGTGAATTCTCCAAGTCTGAGCTTTGCTAATTCATGTTAAAGTGCTCAATATCAGATGCTCTATCCAGCATCGGCTAAAAATGCTTTACAGACCTCTAGGAGTCAGAATCCCAGAGTCAGCATGAGTGATAAAAACATCTTTCCTCCCAGAAAATGATCAGACCCCACCTTTGCCAGGTCTGCCCAGGTAATGGGATCTCCCCCTATTTAACAGACACATTCCAAAGAAGCATAATTCTGTCATCTTTGGCTTTTTGTTCCAATGGAAGGAATAAAACCAAATGGGGCCACATAAATGAGGTTGTTTTAAGCTTCCCCCCACCAGCTGGCGTCCGAATCTTGACAGGGACTTAGAAATGCATGACTGTCTTCCCCGGTGGATGCCAATTATTCCAGTTTGACCTTGACTGACCAGTGTGGCAGTGGGATGCTAAAAGGGTGGAAGTACCCTCCAAATATGAGAAAGTGATTCCTGATCTTTCTTTAACTTTTTTGGGATAATTTAATTTTAAGTTTAGCCAATGGTCAGTGGAGGCACAGCCTAGGTTTGGAAAGCTCTGTATGAGATTCTGGGAAGAAAGAGAGAAGTTAAGGATAACCCAAAGTGATGAAGGGATGGTCACTGGTAGGCTTTGGTAGATTAGATTCTCTGATAAGATTATCTGAACCTTGATTATCAGTTTTATTTTATTTTTTAAAGATTTTATTTATTTATTCATGAGAGACAGACAGACAGAGACAGAGACACAGGCAGAGGGAGAAGCAGGCTCCATGCAGGGAGCCTGACGTGGGACTAGATCCCAGGTCTCCAGCATCAGGCCCTGGGCTGAAGGCGACGCTAAACCGCTGAGCCACCCGGGCTGCCCTGAATATCAATTTTAAAAGGTACCCTTCTACTTTGCACAGTCTGACTGAAAAAGATGAATACAAGCATTGAGTGTTTATTGCCCCTGGACAAAGTAAAACAGTGTAGCCCTGTAACCGGTAACTTCTCCTGGGGCCACGGCTATCCACTCTGAACTGTCTATAATTATGAGCTCAGCAATTTAATTTCGTGGTTCTGTTTCGTTAGCTATGATGGGGATTCTAATGCTTATCTGACCTGCTTCCCAAGAGAGAATTAGATTTGAAAACTGAAAAAATAAGCAAACAAATGCTAAGAGAGATATCCCAATACAAGGGGTGGGTACTGCATTGTCACAACTCCGATCAATCATGAAGACAGAAAAGGCTTCAAAGTTTCAAATGTCAGTTAGAAATTGTGATGGTGTGGTCCCTCTTAGGAGGGAAGGTCAAATTCCAAATGTTCAGAAAAATGTTCACAGTAGGAGGCCAGAAATCTGACATCAAGGTCTTAGCAGGGCTGGTTTCTTCTGAGGACTCTCTCTTTGGCTTTTTTTTTTTTTTTTCCTTTTCTCTCTTTGGCTTTTAGATGGCCGTCATCTGGTATCTTCTGGTCTTCCTTCTATAGCTACCTGTGTCCTAATCTCGTCTTCTTTTAAAAACACCAGTCATATTGGATTAGGGACCACTCCAATGACCTCATTTTACCTTATTAACTCTTTAAAGACACTCTTTACGAGTACAATCACATTCTGAGGTACTGGGGAACAGGACTTCAACATATGAATTTTGAGGAGATGCAAAGCTGCCCATTATATTGGTCAACCTATGTCAATCTGTACTGTTCCATCTTAATACACAGAGAGCAATATTTTCTAAACTGATCTCAAGTTCCTATCACCAGTATCTGGTAAATTTCCAATGAGAGCTAAGCATCTTCAAACCCCTACCTCATGTCACACAGTGACATCATGCCCGATGCAGTGTGTCATTCGTAGCCACCAGGGAGACATATTTTTCTGTGGCATGCTCAAGTATTTCTTAGTCATGGAATAATCTTTTTCCTCAACAAAGTTTTCCTTCATTACATACTTATACACATTATAATGTAATTTGACAATCCCTTCTTTTCTCTTAATTATCTCAAAAGACAATTTTGTTCTGCCACAGACCTAAATCAGATTCAGAATCCTCTGCCCATTCCCAACAATACTGTGAATGGAATAGGCATCATGATGGTCTTTTGATATCCATGTTTGGATTTGTTCAATTTTATCTTTTGCTAAGAGATAAAATATTCTTATTCCAAATTTAAATTTCATTCAATAAGGAAAATTCAGTCAAGGCTAGAGTCAGCCTTGCAAGGTTGGAGATCTAACCTATCCATGTCACCTTCCAATACCGTTTGTCACATTCATTCTATTCTTTGTCAGTGTGGTTCTAATAACAGTAATCTTCAAACAGAAAGGGACCCTGGGGTGGTGCCAAGGTGTCTCAGTCAGATGAGTGTCTGACTGTTAGTTTTGGCACAGGTTGTGATCTTAGGGTCCTGAGATCAAGCCCCATGTCAGGCTTGGCCCTCGGCACGGAATCTACTTCTCCCTCTCCCTCTGCTTCCCCTCGCTCTTCCCCTTCTCTCTGGAATGGATAAATAAATTCTTTTAAAAATAATAAAAATAAAAAGGAAAGGGAGCCTGGGTCCCCATCCCTGTAGAGATCATGATAGTGAGCTCATCAAATATTTCAGGCTCTCTGCTTTTCACTTCTCCCTTGTGGCTGGATGGGGTCATGCATTCAGGTCTGGTCAATTCAAGTCTGTGAACGGAAACGCTATGTGTCACTTCTTGAGCAGAGCATGTAACTGCCCTTGTTAGACTCTCCAGAGCTGTCTTTCCTTCTGTTATGGTGACCAGTAAAATTCCAGCTAGTCAGCCTTTGCTTTGGAATGTGTAGACAAGGGAGTGAAAATGATAGCTTGGTAATTTTAAGACACCTTGACTGGGGGGATTATTGGTTGTCAAGGCAGTACCCTGACTGACTTATAAATGTATACTGATTGATTCAAGCCCTTTTGTCTCGTGGGGCTGCTTTGTTCTCAGCGAATTTATTTACCTCCCTCCAGGGATCATTTCAACATATCATGA
The DNA here is from genome assembly GCF_053574225.1 of Canis aureus. Taxonomy (NCBI): domain Eukaryota; kingdom Metazoa; phylum Chordata; class Mammalia; order Carnivora; family Canidae; genus Canis; species Canis aureus. The sequence continues at coordinate 7,234,985 of NC_135624.1, read as the reverse complement.
GGTATTGAGGATATGACTTTATTTATTTATTTTTTTTTTGAGGATATGACTTTAAAGGGAAAAAAAGACCTGTTACACTTCCCCCACAACATTGGGTGTCTTATATTTGCATAACTAAAGGGGCCCATGTCCCAGTTCATGGATCCTGAACAAGGAAGCACTTCTGCAAGGTGTTTGGTCACGTCTACCTGGAGAGAAAAGCAAGCTGCCTTTGCCCTCTGCCTTCACACCACCAGCACCCTCCTCGAGCTGGTGGAGACAAAGCAAAGCTTATAAACCACTGTTTGAATAGTACAATGGTACCATCCTAGATAATGCACAAGACATTATCTTAATGCCTTAGTTTTGAGATTCGAAGTATTTAATGTCTACTCCTTCCACCTGTGTCAGAAGGCAGGCTGGAGGGTGGAATCCTCTGGGGAGTGGGAGGGATGTAACAGCGAAGGGGGATCAGGTCTCTCCCAGTGTTTTATTCTTAGCAGCTCTAAGGGGAGAGAAAGAGTGTAGGGTGGATGACTGCTGCCTTGTGCCTGGTTTTGAGGTGAGGATATTACAAATGCTAAATGGGTAAAATTCTTATCTCCTGACTCAAATATTTTAAGAAGGCAGAGTATCGTGATGGCCCAAAGCATGAGGTCTGGACTGTTGTTGCCTTGAAAATCCAAGCTCTACCATTTAATGCTTACGTGATGCAGGGCAAGTTAGGATTAAGTTCGAAGATGAAATGAATTAGCATCTATAAAGCACGAGGAATGCCTGGTACATAGTGACCACAACCTTTAAGTGTTAATGAGAATGATGGCATTCTACATTTCAAAGCCCCAGCCACAAGCCCCTGGATCCTGTCCCAGTCAAGATTGACCTATTTGAGATCTCTGCCTTCAGGGGGGGAAAAAAAGGGAGGGGTTCTAATGGAGCACTTTATAGGCATTTGGACTAAGGGAGAACTTAATAAACATAGAGTTTCTGCAGTGACACGTGTGCTCTTTAATCATAAAGATTCAGGTTCGGTGAGACAGTTGAATCCTGTTTGTCCCCTATTTTGAGCTAAGGCTGGAGCTACAGGCCAGCTTCTCCCCAGGCTTGCTGCTTGGGTGAAAAGGTGTTTAACCTTTTTTTCTGGATCCGAATGTTTTAGGGATTGTTCAGTTTTGTGTTCAGGCTTTCTTTGGCAGCTGTGAAGTAAATCCTTTAAAGCCAGAGTAAGTGTGGCTGCACTTAAACCACCCTGCGTCTCTTGGCCAGTGTGCGAGCAGCCTGGGTGGCCTCGGCGGTCGCCACTAGTCACCATGAGAGAGACTTGGAGCAAGAACTTGGCCCCAGTGCTGGCTCCTCTGTTCTGCTTTGGCTGGCTCAACACTGAGTCTGCCCAGTGGCCATGTCTGGGATGGGGATAATAGGGAGGAACTACTTCAGGTTGGGCTGGTCCTAGAAGGTTCAGCCCAGCCCCAGGCTAAACGCCCAAATGATCCCAGGCCAACTGGAAGGGAGGAGCAAGCTTTAAGGCACCAGTTCTACCCTCCTCTGAAAAGTTGAAAACATTGTGATCCTGGGTTCAAACCATGATTTTCTCACTTACCTAATCTCAGGCATATTGTGCCGAGACTCAGACTGCTGGCTCAGGCACTTCTCCGAGCCACATTTTTCTCCTGTGTGAAGTGGGCTGACATTGATATTTACCTCGAACACATTTGTTTTAAGGCCAGGCAGGCATACCCTGTCTGCCACAGGAGGCTCTGGAGAACCGTCAGTTAGCTTTGTTCCCTGCAGTCCCGCCTCTCCCTATTGCAGAAGCATCCTGTTGGTGCTCGTTTCCCCTCACTTCTCTTGTCTCTTGTCTAGAAATATTTCTTTCTACTTTACCTACACAAGTCTCATCCACTATTAATGTCCATTTCAGAGCAGGAAAGGGGAAGGGCCCACGCTGGAGCCGCTTGGATCAAATCTGTAGCAGTTTAGCAGAGCTGCTGTAACAGAGTACCACACACTGGGTGGCTTAAGCAGCAGAAACTGATTGTCTCACAGTTCTGGAGGCCAGATGTCTGAGGCTCAGGTCTTGGCAGGGTGATTCCTTCTGGGGGCTTCGCGGGACAGTCTGTCCCGTGCCTCTCCCCAGCTTCTGGCGGTCCACTGGCAGTCTTCGGCCTTCCTTGGCTTGTAGAAGCAACACCCCGTCTCTGCCTTCATCTTCACACGGCCTTCTCCCTGTGTGCATGCTTCTGGGTCCAAATTTCTCCCTGATATAAAGGCATTGTCGTGTTGGATTAGGGCCCACCCTCATGACTTCTTAACTACATCTGCAATAACCCTATTTCCAAATAAGATCATGTTCACAGGTACTGGGGATTTAGATCTATGGATTGGGCAGGTGATGGGGGCACAATTGAACCCACACAAGATTCAGTTCTAAACCCTGGGAGTCCTCCTTAGGCCTCCCAAAGGCAGCCTCTGGGAACCAGAGACCCTGCCTGCTTTCCTCTCCTGGGTCCCCCCACCCCTCTGTCCCTGCTCATTCTGGTTTGGCTGCAGACTCTGGGGCTCCACTCCCCTCCTTCTGCACTGCCCCCTAAGACAGACTCACAGGACAGGCTTTCCATGCAACTGACTATTGAAAAATAGATGTTAACAGTCATCTAACAAATCAGGAAAGATCTGAGCCCCTGGTACAGCTGGAGATCCCGACAGAAGCACACAGGACCCCTGGATGCCTGATGTCTAGGCTCTCTTCCCTGGGAGGAAGTAGGGCAAGTGGAATAACATATAGGTTGAGTAGTATAGGTAGGAGTTGTTCACTCCGAAAACCACTTTCCTCCAATTCTGAGATTCTTTTGGAAAAAGAGAGTCCAAGGTCTCAAACCCAAATGTCTGTAAGAAGGGTTGGGTGGATCCTATAAAGAAACCAAGTTTCCCATGTAGAAAATGAGCAGAGATAGCCAAGGTACCAGGGTTGCTAGAGGAAAAGCAATTTTCAGAATAGTCTGATTTTTCAAAAAAGCCAGAAATCTGGATTTTTAAAAATTGTGGTAAAATATACATGCATAAAACATTACAGTTTTAACCATTTTGTGTATGCAATTCAGTGGCATTGATACGTTCGTGATGTTTACGCAGTCATCATCACCATCCATGGAAATCTAGATTTTTTTTTAAAAGATTTTTATTTATTTATTCTTGAGGAACACAGAGAAAGAGACAGAGATACCAGCAGAGGGAGAAGCAGGCTCCCTGTGGGGAGCCGGATGTGGATCTCGATCCCAGGACCCTGAGATCACAACCTGAGCCAAAGGCAGACGCTCAACCACTGAACCACCCAGGTGCCTGGATCTAGGTTTCCTAGATTTTTATATCAAATTTTTAACTTTGGCATCTAATTCATATAAAAATAAACCTTTTATGTTGGCAGGTTACCAGTTGAGAACATCTAGGTCCACGAAGTGATTATTTGCTATTTGGGCCCTGGGATGGTGACAGGTGCATGAATCATGGGCAAAGGCAAGCCCGAAACACCAGAGCCCTGGGGCAGAGCCTGGAGGGGGTGGCCTCCAGAGGACCTGCCCCTCCAGGAGCAGCTGCCAAGTTCGTGGGCCAGCATTCAGCACAGATGTTATTTATTTATTTATTTATTTATTTATTTATTTAATGATAGTCACAGAGAGAGAGAGGCAGAGACACAGGCAGAGGGAGAAGCAGGCTCCATGCACCGGGAGTCCGACGTGGGATTCGATCCCGGGTCTCCAGGATCGCGCCCTGGGCCAAAGGCAGGCGCTAAACCGCTGCGCCACCCAGGGATCCCTAGCACAGATGTTATATAAGAGAGCACAGAGGTTTCTTCTGCAGAGCAGAGGAAGGGAGTCCCTGAAAGGATTGACTTCAGGTTTTTCCCCCACTTTGGCAAGTGGAGGCTAGAATGGATTGAGTTTGATTGATAAAATGTGACCTTTCTTGCATTCCTAGAGTCCTGGGGCAGTTTGCAGCAGTTAGAGGTGTGATGTTTGCAGGTGTTCACACTGTTTCTCATCTATGGCTCCTGAACCACACCCTGTCCCCCAGCCCCCGCTTGCTCCTAAGGTGGTCCCTAGTGGCCATTGAACCTCTGTCTCTGTGCTTTATTCCCTATCCTTATAGGGCTTATCAGAAACCCCCCTCCCTTTGTGTCCTGCCTGGAGAAAAGCCTCGGAGGACTTATCCCCTGATGTAGCCATGAGGCAGGGGAAGCCGAGGGGAGGGGTGTTGCCAGCAGACACTTGGTGCAAAGGCACAGTCCGGACAGTGGCAGAGTGTCCGTCCCAGAGGGTCTCAGGGGATGCGGGGTGGGGTAGGAATCCAGTATTACAACTGAGCCAGACCAGATTTAGGAAAAAGGACTACAGCTGAGGGACACCTGGGTGGCTCAGTGGTTGAGTGTCTGTCTGCCTTTGGCTCAGGTTATGATCCGGGGGTCCTGGGAAAGAGACCGCGTTAGGCTCCCTGTAGGGAGCCTGCTTCTCCCTCTGCCTCTGTCTCTGCCTCTGTCTCAGTCTTTCATGAATAAATCTTAAAAAGGAGGGGGGGTACTGCAGCTGAGTGTCAGAGTAAAGGAGGACAGATGCTCTGGGAGGAGGATGAGGGTCCAGAGCCCAAGCCTCATGAGCCGGGAAAGGAGGGAATATAAGCAGTTCCAGGTTTCTCTCCAGGGGCTCTTTGTCCCCATTTGGCCCATTCTGACCCTTCCTGCCACACCTGCTTGCCAGCTTGTACCAAGCTCCATCCTTCCCATAAAGTTTTCTCAGGGGTCTCTGTCCTCCCACTACTTTCTCTCTTTGCTGAATGCCCACTGACTGTCCTAAGTGTCTCAACTCCTGGCTAAACCCTGTCCTGACCTGTTGTCATCTAGGTCCATGACCTGTCACCTTCTCTGGGCAGCTCTAGTTTCTGATGCAATGTTTATCTCACTCCCTAGACAGAGCTCTGGACTGGACATATTTGGTATCAACTCAACCCCAGCGAATTGCCCGTGACTCTCCCTCAACTCACCTACTCGAGGTGAGGGATTTATCACTGGCATAAATGGCCCAGCAGAACATCTTTGGACCACAGGCTTCCAAGAACATTCTCAGGCCAGACAAGAAAAGGAAGAGAAAAAAGAGAGGGGAAAACAAACAACAAAAACCTGGATTCTAAGGAAATTTCACTGGCCTGAAGTTTCCTCCACATTAGCTGGGAGGCAGAACTGCCTGCCGACTTGGCCACCAGTTGGCATCCTTCACCAAAGGTGTCCTACATTCATGGAGCACAAACGGAGGGTGATGTAATGTTATCTGTATGGCCGAAGTAGCCTTTTTTCTGACATCAGACCGGGCACCTCTGATCCTTACCCTCAGTGACCTTTGTCTCCACCCGCTCACTCTCGGGCAGCAGAGCTTTGCATCTATCTGCTCTCTGGGGAGCCCATTGGAAATGAGCCATCCACATGACATCTTGCTGTTAGCAACTGGTGGGATGTGTGCATGTGTGTGTTAGAAGAGAGATGGAAACACATTACAGGCTGAGCAATAATACTGAATTTTGCTTTCATTCAGCTACACAAATGTTTATTGTGGTCTTACTTTGCAGGCACTGCTTCCAGAGTTGATGTTCTGAAATACAGACCTTACAAACCATTACTGAGAGTCACCCCATTGTCCGCAGAGTGGGGTTCAAACTCCCAGCATTTGGGGATCTTCACAATCTGACCTTAGCCTCCTGTTCCAGCACCATCCGCTACTACTGCTCCATCATCTACAGGCGCCAGGCACAGAGGCCCAACAGACCATATTCCTCCCATCGAGGAGCTCAGAGCTGGGGCTGGCGCAGGCCATGTCACACCTCCATGGATCAGGTTTATGCGGCCAAGCTCCCCCGGAAAGGGCCACTTAATGCTGCACTCCACGACAGGCCTGGAGGTGGACAGGGCACGGGCGGAGGCGCCTGGCCAGCAACCCCCGGCCCTCCAGCCCCTGCCCACCTTCCCTGGCTCCATCCTTCTTCTCTTGCTTTTCTCAAAAAGAGCCTCCCTTCCTCCCTGCCCTCCTGGCCCGCCCGCTGCTGCCTTTTCCCCGCAGCAGGCACCATGTCTCCAGTCGCAGGGGGAGAAGGACACCACTCAGGAGAGGCAGAGATGGGGCCTCGCCGTGGCCCACACGTCCTGCCCAGACTGGCGGCCACTCACTCCTGCCCCGTCCGGGAACACCCTGGAGGTTGGGGTGGGGTGGGAAAGACCCCGAGAATGGGGGGACCTGCCAGAGGGTGGCTGAGTGCAGACTTGACCCCTGGTCCCAGTTTTGGTTTTTGTGTTTTGGAGGACTGGGGCTTGCTTCTCAGCTTCCCAGTTCTGACAGCAGGACGTCCGTCGTGTTCACAGGTGGTCTGTCAGTGACAGACGAGAATTATCAACTCCACAAACTGCTGTGCAAACCAGAGTGTCACTTTATTGCTTTATGGGGCAGCAGGGGTGGGGGTGGGGAGTTAAGATAACTCTGGCCCCTGTCAGAGATCAATCCAGAAGAGAGGTTTTGCTAACAGGGCTTCTGCCCCCCCGCCCTCCCCAAGCCAGGCTCCCTCCGACGGTGGCTCCCACAGCCTCAGCAAGGGCAGGAGGGCTCGTCTTCATGCCAGGCAGCCAGAGGGGGCCGAGCAGGGGTGACTGTGCCTGGAAGGGCTTAGGGCCTGAATCAGTGCCCAGGGCTGCCGTCACAAATTACCATCTGATCTGTCTTAAAACAACAGAGACTCATTCTCTCACAGTTCCGGAGACCAGAAGTCCAAAATCAAGGTGTCAGCAGAGTTGATTCCTTCTGGAGGTTCTCAGGAAGAAGATTTTTCAAGCCTCTCTCCCAGCTCCTGCTGGCTGCCTGCAATCCTGGCAATCCTTGGCTTGCTATGCTTCACTTCACTCTGCTCACGTGGCCTTCTCCCCTGTGTGTCTCTCTGGCGCTTCTCCTTTGCTGACTTATATGGACCCTTGTCACTAGATTTAAGGTCCACTGTAATCCAGGATGATTTCATGGATCCTCCTTCCAAATAAGGTCACTGGGACATAAAAAGAAATATATATTTGGTCTCCACCCCTAGTTCTTGACACAGAGCTCCCCAAACACTCATAATCTCCTGAGTGATAAAGATACGAGGACGTCTTTTGTTCTAATATTCCATCTTTAACCCCCAGTTCCTGACAGAGCTAAGTCCCCAGGGGTTTCCTGGGTGACGGGAGTGTCTTTTGTTCTAATGACTGTTGGTGTGCTCCTGGGTAGCTTCAGGAATGGAGCTGGTGACCAGAAAGACCAAGCCATGATTAGATGCTTGGAATGTTCAGCCCCACCTCTATCCTCCAGGGAGGGGAGAGGGGCTGGAGATGGGTTAATGCCTATGTGACGAGCCTCCCTAAAAATCCCTCAACTACAGGGTTGAGAGAGTTTCCAGGTTAGTGGAGTTTCCATGTGCTGGGAGAGTACTGTATTCCAACGCCATGTGGGCCGAAGGTCCTGCAGTCAGGACCCTCCTGGACTTCACCCTCTGGACCTCTGCATCCAGCTATTTGTCTGTATCCTTTATTATATCCTTTATAATAAACCAGTAAATATAAGTGAGTGTTTCTCTGAGTTCTGTGAACAGTTCCAACAAATTCTCAAATCTGAGGAGGGGATTATGAGATTCCCCCAATTTATAGCTGATTGGTCAGAAGTACAGGTGACAACCTAGGGCTTGGGATTGGCATCTGAAGTGGGATCAGTCTTGTGTGATTAAGCCTTTAACCCATGGAGTCTGTGCTAACTCCGAGTAGTTAGTGTTAGAATTGAGTTAACGTAGAGGATACCCAATTGGTGTCCACGAGAAGTGGAGAATTATTTGGTATGGGGACGCTCCCCTGCTCAATGTTCGGGGTCAGGAATATTCTGTAGGCATAGAATAGTCTTTCTTTTGGTCACATCTGAGGTTCTGGGTAGACATGAATTTTGGGGAGACACTGCATCCCCCCACAGGGCATTCATGGATATATTGCACCACTTGGGCTCACTTTCCATTGGCCAGAAATTAGTCACATGGATGAATTTTTTTTCTTAAGATTTCATTTACTAATTTGTGAGAGACAGAGAGAGAGAGAGAGAGAGAGAGGCAGAGACACAGGCAGAGGGAGAAGCAGGCTCCATGCAGGGAACCCTAGGTGGGACTTGATCCTGGGACCCCGGGATCACGACCTGAGCCAAAGGCAGATACTCAACCACTGAGCCACCCAGGTGTCCCTCACATAGATGAATCTAATTATGAGAGACACAAGAAACCATCATCGAGCTGTGCCCAAGATGATTAGGAAACTGGTTTGGGGAACAGCTACCAGTTTCCGCCATATGGGGGAGGGTCCTTGTCCAGGACCAGAAAGCTCTGATTTCCTGGGAGAGGAATGACGCTTCGTGAGGCAGAACCAGTCATATGCTGACAAGCATCTCGTATCCAGTCCCCTTGTCTGTGGCAAACACTGGTTGATCTGCCATCAGACATTTTCTCTTTGATTCACAAGTTTCAAGGTCTGTACAGGCTTGTACAAGCTAACAGAGCTGCTTGCACCACTTGTCCTGCAGGTGAAATCTTTCAAGGTCCTGGTGTCCCAGAACACCTGGGGCCATTACACAGTCTTCCCCACCCTCCTAGGCAATCTCTCCCTCCTCTAGTTTATATCTCTTGTCAGGGGAAAATATTTTTTCCTCGTTGCAGTTGCTTCCTCCTGTGGGACAGTGTTCCCTTGGACCCTGCGCTCCTGGTGACCCCTTTCTACCACCTCCTCCCTAGAAGGAGATGAGCCCCATCAGGTTGGTGATCGTGGAAGGTGGAAGCCAGGCTCTCCTTCTTCCTTGGGTGCTAGTTTCTTTCTTTCTTTTCTTTCTTCTTTCTTTCTTTCTTTCTTTCTTTCTTTCTTTCTTTCTTTCTTTCTTTCTTTCTTTCTTTCTTTCTTTCTTTCTTTCTCTTTCTTTCTTTCTTTCTTTCGTTCTTTCTTTCTTTCTTCTTTCTTTCTTTCGTTCTTTCTCTTTCTTTCGTTCTTTCGATTTTATTCATTCATTCATGAGAGACACACACAGAGAGAGAGAGAGAGAGAGGCAGAGACACAGGCAGAGGGAGAAGGAGGCTCCATGCAGGGAGCCTGACTTGGGACTCGATCCCAGTCCCCAGGATCATGCCCCGGGCCAAAGGCAGGCGCTAAACCTCTGAGCCACCTGGCTGCCCAGGGTGCTAGTTTCTAATAAGGAATGCAAGGAAAAAAAAAGGAAAAAAAAAAAAAAAAAAAGGAATGCAAGGAGAGGTATATTCTGTTCCTGCAGCTGAGTGAGCAAACCTGCCTGATTTGGGCTTCAGAATTAGGAAGCCAGCTTGCCTGCAGATATGTCAGATTTTTCAATATTAACACAGATGATATTTTTGACCCTAAACACCTTACTCTTTTGTCCTATTTCTCCTTTGGTTTAGCATCGGCCAGAAAGAAGGGCGCTGTTGATTGAGACTTGATATCCCCAACACCTCTGCTATAGTCTTTTTAACTTCATGCTGCTTAGCTGGGTACATATTTATTTTTAAGTGCCTTTCCCAGTGCCTGGCACAGTCAGTGTTTGTATTTGTTGAATGAATGAGTGAAAACTGGGAAAATTATATACATCACAAAAAAAGTCACCTCTTAAAAAAAACCCCAGGGAACTGCAAAAATGGAACATTAAAAATTCTTAGCTTTCTAGAGCATAATTTGGCAACATTTATCAAGAGCCTGGGAAAGGTTCATACTTTTTTTTTAATTTTTAAAAAATATTTTATTTAAATACAATTACATTCACACTTTTAATTCAGGAATTCCACTTCTAGGAATTTAGCCTATGGAGATGGATAGATATGTACAGAATTGTGTCTGGGGATGTCAGCCCCAACATTATTTAAAATGGCAAATGTTGAAACAACCTAAATACATATATATATGTGTGTATCCCGGAAAACCAGGGAATCAGGCATGGAGGAGGACAAAAATAACCCTCAGAATAAGCTACAGCATGTCTAATGAAGATGCCCCTCCTGACACCCCTGGGCAAAGATACTGCAGTGAATGCTGTCAGCACCACAGCTGACAGGGTTCCAGGGTTCTCAACCTTTTGGAACCTGAGAGAGCTGTCACACCTGTTCCACCTTTACCCGACTGGAGGTCTGAGATTCCTTCTTCTTCATATTCCAGTTTCTGGGGCAAATTAATCTCACTGACATTGCCTAGGATATGTGACCACATTCTCAAAGCAAGGTAGCCTGGAAAAGTATTATTTCCAGCTTCCCTTGTGGGAGGCAGGTTCTGTCTCACTGGGTGGAGGGTCTCTAAGACATAGGAAAAGGGTTCACATACAAAGTGTACTAAGTGGTCCACAAAAATGATGAATATCCATTACAGTGTCCCCTAAGGATTAGTAAGTACATCTTGATACATCCAAATAATTCCATTATATGGGAGTCTTTTAAAAATCATGCTTTAGGGGATCCCTGGGTGGCTCAGCGGTTTATCACCTGCCTTCGGCCCAGGGAGTGATCCTGGAGTCCTGGGATTGAGTCTCACATCAGGCTCCCTGCATGGAGCCTGCTTCTCCCTCTGCCTGTGTCTCTGCCTCTCTCTCAGTCCGTGTCTCTCATGAATAAATAAATAAAATCTTTAAAATCAATCAATCAATCAATCATGCTTTAGAAGAAGATGTAATGACCTAAGGAGAGTAGCATGGTATGCAAGTGAAAAACATTTGAGTTATAAAATCGTGTGATCCCAAATATATTTTTCAAAATCTGATGGACGTAAAAGTGGGACTATGTACAGCAGAATGTTAATAGAAGGGCTCTAGGTGGTGGAAATTTTGTGAGTTTTTTTTTAATTTTTTTTTTCTATTTTATACTTTTCTGGGATTTCCCAGTTTTCTAAATGAGTACACATCTTTATAATTAGAAAATAAGTAATGCAAAGATTTTCAAGAGACTAGAAATGAGCAAAACAGAAACAGTAAGAGAAACGTCTTAGTAATAAGCCCCTAGGAGCACACTAGCCCTTCACTGGGAACCACTGACAGCAGGCTTCTCTCAAAACCTCAGATGCACCATTGTTTCAAAGTCTGTGAGACCATAGGAGACAGGCCTTCATTTTCACTAATTCTCATCTTGTCAATTTTACCCAGAGGAGGCTCTTACCTAGAATAGGCCTGCGGGGCTGTGTGGAGGCACCATTCTGCACCTTCCCCAGGGAACACAGTAAATATGTATATAAGTGCCATGGGTAGCCTTTGTGAGGTGGATGGCAGGGCCGGCTCTGGGCCAAAGGTTTGGCTGCAGGAAGGGTGTCAATGTATGAGTAGGGCACAGGTGGAAATAAATTGATTGCTCCACTGTGAGCCCCAAGACCTTTTTCAACTAGGGAGGCTTTGGTGTGTGAAAGAAAAGGTCAAGCTTTCACGAGTTTGAAAGACGGGAGAAAAAATGTGACAACTGAAGGTGATTAAAAAAACAACAACAACAACAACTAAAAGCAAAAATGGGACAAAATTCAAAATTAGCCTAAGAATATGCAGCCAAAGGTTACTGGCATTAAAGAGAAGGAAGAAAGAAACCAACACTTGGGGAGCCTTACCAAAGTACCCAAGAGTACTAAGGGCTTTAGGGTATATTGATCTTCTTTTAGCGGGTCAATCTCTCGGAAGGGGCCCCCAGTGTAGCGTAAGCCAAGAGCTTAAGGGTTTCAGACACCATTTTTCATTCAAAGGACTTCCAAATTCTCACCAATAAAATCATTCATTTTTGTCAAACCGCATAAACCAGTGAGATCTCCAAAAGTATGTTAAAATGTCTCTTGCTCTGCTCACTTGAGTTGGAGGTATGTATTAAAATGCAGATTCCAACGGGCACTGAACCCATTTAATGTTCTGAGGAGGGTCTGGAGATCTACAAATGCACTCCCCAGTGAGGGTTAATGGGGATCATGCTTAGAGAAGCATGTGGCCAGCTGCCTCCCAGAGTCTGCTGGCTGGGCTCCGAGCAAAGGGGCAGACTTTAGTGACAGGCTGGCTCTGCCTCTCCGTAGGTCTGTGAACTTGAGCCCTCGCTCCACCTCTTTGTCCTGTCAGATACCCCTGTACTTCCTGGAGGACAAAATGAGATCATAGAGATAACAGCAATGAAAGTGTGTTGAAAGCTAAGCACTTTCTGCAAAATGAGGCAGTGTGACCACATCAGATCATTTAATCAACTTAGAAGGTTCAGAACTCAGTGTTCTGTTCTGGTGGCAGGGGGTGGGGTGGGGTGGGGTGGGGGGCAGGATGGGGGAGCTGCCGTACTGTGTGAACAAACTAGGGCTGGCCCAGGAAGGGCAAACCTTGCTCCGGGGAAGGCTGGATGGCACTCTGTGTGGTTTAATGGGGTTAAACCACCAAGAGTTCCTGTGGCCTCTCTTTGGGCTGACCCCAGCACCAATTCCTTGGCTCAGGGTGGCGTGGCTGTCTGCAAATCTGAGGTTGGTTCCTGTTCTGTCAAATTCCAATCCTGAGAGCCTGACTTGGTTGGTCTGGCAGTTTATTGGAGAGAGAAGTGTCTGACTGCAGGGTGGCCTTGCTGGGCGCTGGGCCAGGGCTGGGGCTGCTCAGACGTCGCTGAGCCATAGGGCAGGGCCAAGGAAGGCAAAAGAGGCAGAGATGCCAGGCCCCAGGCAAGAGTCCAGGAGGCCCTGCCCTGGTCTAGGCAGGCCTGAGCCCTCCAGGAGACCCTTCTTCTGTGAGCTAATTCCCAACCCAAATGATGGGGTGAATGAATATTCACCCATTTGCTAAATAATTGACGATCATTTACCAGTCCCAGACCCTATGCCATGTTCCAAGAAAACCACAGCGGACAGCACACCATTCATGTTTTCAAATTACTTACAGTTTCATGATTCTTACCCTTGAGTTTGGATCTAAATCCCTAGAGAGCTTGTTAAAAAGGCTCATTTCTGAGCCCCAGCCCCAAGATTCTGACTTGGCAGGGCTGGGAGGGAGACCAAGCATCTCATGTAATTATGCTGGGGTAGGGGAGAGGTGGGGGGGTCTTCCCACCAGGCTTAGAGAAACACTGCTCCAGCCCAAAACTTTGGGGGAGAATGAGGTGAGATGTAGCCTTGAGAATGTTGCCTGTTCCATGGGGATCACCCTTAGGGTTAGCTTTGGAAGGAAAAGAAAAGGGTGTACCCTGGTGAACAAGGCTGATTAATGGAAGTTGGGGAAGCACTTTCTCTGGATCAGGTTACCCACCTTCCTCCAGGCAAGCTCCCTTGCCAGCCAGACTCCTCCTTCCTCACATTTTCAGCTCCCTATGCCACTGAGATGTTTTGCCTGGCTGGAGACTCACTTGGGCTGGATTCCCTTATGCTTTGTAATTGTCTGCAGCCGGCCTGGCTGGTGCCTTTTGGGTTATTTTCTGGACACCTTGCCTCTTGATTTCCATCCTGATTTTCTGGCAAGCTGTGAGTCTGGGTAACTTTGTACTTCTCATGCATTCTAGAATCTTAAACATGTCTGGATTCAGACTCAGAAAGCTACTGTAATTAAGGAGGGAGGTACTGACTCACCCTCAAGTCCATTTTAATGCAGAATCTGGATTAGGAGGCCTATTAAATGCACACAGTGAATACTCTATTCCCCGACCACCACCCGTCCCTAGCCACAAGTTTTAAAATTTTTTGTTATCAAAAGCAGAGCACTTCTTTAAAAGGAAAATAACCAGGATTAAGAAAAATTTTAGTCTGGGGCAGCTGGGTGGCTCAGTCGGTTAAGCATCCAACTTTTGATCCCAGTTCAGGTCATGATCTCAGGTCTGTGAGATGGAGCAGTGGGGAGTCTGTTTCTCTCCTTCACTTTGCCCCTCACCGCATTGGGGCACACACACACTTTCTCTCTCTCTCTTTTAAATAAATAAATAAATAAATTTTAAAGATTTATTTATTTATTTTTGACAGAAGAGAGGGCACAGAGACAGAGACTGGGGAGGGGCAGAAGGAGAGGGAGAAGCAGACTCCCCACTGAGCAGGGAGCCCAGTGCAAGGTTTAATCCCAGGACCTGAGATCATGATCTGAGATGAAGGCAGATGCTTAACCAACTGAGCCACCCAGGTACCCCTAAATAAATAATTTTTTTAAAAAAGAAAAAAGAAAAATCTTAGTCTGGAAGAAAACAGATTAAGGTTTTGAGTCTTGTGTCCAGAATATATTTGTATAAGATTTTTGCTGTGTCTGGGACAAGGGTCTCCAAAGATCTCAATTCTAATTATTTTTCAGAGTTTTTCTAATACTTAATAAAGGGAAGGGAGCAGTTTCTGAAAAGTTTCTAGAAAAGAAAATGAAAAGAATGAAAAAACAAAAAGTGAAGCTTCCATATTCTAGAAATGTTTAGATGCTTTGTTATATCATTAGAAAAATAGCACCACTGTTAACTGCAGTGATTTGGAAAGGATGGAAAACCATGCAGAATAGTTCTATGCCTGGGCTTCCCTCAGGCTCCTAAATTTCTGAAAGCTTCCTAAATTTCTGAAAAACTCAACTTTCTGCCTGGTAAAATGAGGATGTGAAGACCAGCTTATAAGTTAATTAAATGCAATCATTTGTGTAAAGAGTTTAGTGCAGTGCCTGACACAGAGTCCACAAACAAATAGATCCCTATCATCCTCATCACCATTACCATCTGCATCACCATCACCACCCTCATCACCACGACCATCATCATCACCATCATTGTCACCATCCTTGTCACCATCATCATTACCATCCTTGTCACCATCACCACCCTCATCACCATCCTTATCATCATTACCATCCTCATTACCATCACCATCATCACCCTCAACACCATACCATCCTCATCACCATCACTATCATCTCTCAATGTTAGAGTCCACCAGTTTGCTTCTATAGTAAAATGTGGCCGCTTTAAGGAATATGGTTTTCTCTCATTCTTAAGGCAGCAGCTCCTTTATTTCTGCCATTGAACTAAGCTTTTGGGGATTTTTTTCCCCAAAGTGACATTTATTGAATAGTATAATGCTAGGTTCTGAAATAGGCACTTTACGTGACCTATCTCTTTTCATTCTCTCAACACTCCTAAACGGTTAGGTCCTCCTGTTGTTAACATTTAGTATGGATCAGGGCAGAGAGAGGATAACAATTTGTCAAGGTCACTCAGCTATCAAGCGACAAATCTAGCTCTTTAATTCGAGTCTACTTTTATTATTTTGCTTGAGGAAATGCTTCACTGTGAACTCTGATCTTCAATTTTTTTTAAAGATTTTATTTATTTATTTATTCATGAGAGACACGGAAAGAGAGGCTGAGACAGAGGCAGAGGGAGAAGCAGGCTCCCTGTGGGGAACCTGATGCGGAACTCAATCCCAGGACCCCAGGATCACAACCTGAGCCGAAGGCAGACGCTCGACCACTGAGCGACCCAGGCATCCCTGATCTTCATCTATATAGAAAAATATAGGATCATTGTTAAGAACAACTTATGGTCAATAAATTATTCAAAAATTGAAATTATCCATTTCATCTTGAAAATGCAGTTTTGTTACAAGATTGAAATGAGAAAGCATATTTTTATAAAGCATCTAGCATATTATAGTCATTTAAGAAATGCCAAATTCCTCTTATTTATACCTTGGTATAGCACCCCATCATCTGTCACCCCAAAGGACCTACCACGGGGCGTGCAGAATAAGCACTCAAGATTTATTTCTTCACTGGATGAACTTGAGCTTCTTGAGAGGCCTTGTAGCTGAGAAAGAGTTCTCTGATTCTTGAATCCATGCCCTGTCCCACAGCATACCCTTGGGATGGCAGGGCCCTAGGCACTGCTGGTCCCCCTCCTTCTATTCTGTGGGGTCTCTTGCCAGAAGACTGCAGAAGAAAATAAAAAGTAACAAAAGATATTTGGAGGGTTGAGCAGGGAGGGGTTAGAGGAGGGGAAAGGTTAGAGGGAGCAGAGGGAGAAAACCAAGGAGACTTAGAAGGAGGATGAGGGCCATGACCTGAGAAGCAGGGCACCCTCTTCCCCTCTTTCTGCTAATGCATCGACATGCTCTGGGTCCTGCTGGGACACCTTCATGCTGTCAGTCAGGACCCTGTCCATTGTAGGCTCTCCTGTCCCAGTGGCCTCACTCTTTGGGTCCCAGTTACCAGCTACCACTCGAGTAGCCTGCCTGCTGCCTTATTTAGGACACAGGCTAGGCTGCTGCCACAGGGGCTGGAGTTTTGTTTCCCCACAGAACCATCCTGGTCAGTACTCCAGGGTTGGTGTGGGGCTTGATCATGTCAGAGGCCTGGGCTCCCCCTGCCTGATGTCCTCCCAAGTGCTGCCTTCCCTGCACAAACGTGGTTCAGCACCAGTCCATAGCCCATGAGAAGGAGAGAGGAAGGGAAGCATGAGCTCCTTGCTTTGAAAGCACTTGATCTGGAAGTTGCACACGCTATGCCCTCTGCTGCCTGTTGACCACAGGGACTTTGTATTAGTTGGCTAGGGCTGTCATAACAAAGTACTATAGACTGAGGGGTTTACACCATGGACATTTATTTTCTCCCACCTCTGGAGGCTGGAAGTTCAAGATCTAGGTGTTGGCATGTTCGGTTTCTCCTGAGGCCTCTGTCCCAGGAGTGCAGATGGCGGCCCTCTTGCTGTGTCTTCACATGGTCTTTCCTCTCTACATATCACTGGCACCCGTGTCCAAATTTCCTCTTGTTATGACAACACCAATCAGACTGGAAGAGGCCCTAACCTAAGGGCCTCCTTTTAATTTAATCACCTCTTTAAAGGCCCTCTCTCCGTCACTTTCTGAGGGACTGGGAGTTAGGACTTCAACATAGGAATTTGGCGGAGCACACAATTCACATCGGGGGCCCCCATCAGGGGCCACATGTCCAGCTGAACTAGAGAAAGGTTGCATTCACTGAGGAACAACCACAGTCCCTACCACACCCCTGTTTTCTTACCTCCAGCCTCTTCCTTCCAAAGCCTAGCTCTTAGGGACTTTCTAGATCACAACTCTAATGAGCTGGCCCCTTCCTTCCTGACTGAGCCCTGGGTTTTCTGCCTCCACCCCTTTGCTTAGGCAGGGTCTTTCCTGAGGATGTCTTCCTCCCACGCCTAAGCTTTGCAATGCTCCCCACCTCCTCCCATGGATTCTTCAGGGTCCTATGTGCCATGTTCTTGATAAAAGTGGTCCCATTTAAGTCCCCACAAAATGTCATTCCATTCCCTCAAGCACACATCCCATCAACAAACTCTTGCTGGCGCCCCACCGTGTGCAGGGCTGGAGGAAATGCTGGGTGCCCAAGGGAAATGAGAGTCCCTGCCCTTCGGTGCTCAGTCTGGCAGCAGAGTCTTCATCCCTCTGCTTTCCTCCTTATAACTTATTGACCTCTCTTAGATTCTGTGCATCTCCTCCACTCTCAGTGCTCTCATGCAATACCCCTCACTTCTGACACACATCTAGCAACACCGGCTGGGTGTCCTACAATTTAACTCCATTCTGATAATACTGTCTTCCTGGTCCTTCCAGTGAAGGGCTCAGCCCACGAGTCCACCCCGCCCCTCATGTCAGACACTTGTCAGAAGTTCAGATTGTCACCTGTGCTTCTGCCCCATTGGCTGGTAAGTCCCAGGTTCCCACGACCCCCTCTTCAGGTTCAATTAATTTGCTGGAGGGGCTCACAGAACTCAGAACAGGTTCACTTACTACACTACTGGTTTGTTATTAAAGGATATAACTTAGGAACAGACAGAAGAGATGTATGGGTTGAGGTACATGAGAAGTAGCGTGGAGCTCCCACGTTCTCCAAGTGGCCACCCTCCCAGCAGCACTGAGTGTTCAACAACCCTGTCCTTTTGGGGTTTTTAGGAGGCTTCATTCCATACCAGTTGATTAAGACATTGGCCATCAGTGACTAATTCAACCTTCAGCCCCCTCTCCTCCCTGGAGGTGGGGAGTAGGGTGGGGGTGGGATTGAAATTTCCAACCCTCCAATCAAGGTTGGTGGCCCTGGCCATCAGGGCATCCTTAGGTCACTAAGGGCTTTACAAAACTCACCTCCTTGACATAAGGTGTGGTTGTTAAAAGGGGCTTGTTGTGAATAACAAAATAACAAAAGATATCCATTTTACCCTTATGGCTCTGGAGCTACTTCAAGAACTAGCAAAAAAGAGAATGCCTCCTTAGTTCATATCACTTAGCTATAAAAAGGCTTTAGAAGCTCGCTCCAGGACAGAAGACCAAATATATGTTTCTTATTCTAAATCACAATATCACAGATGCCTATGCCACACTTTGCTATGTGAGGCTGCTATTTATATATTGGCTTTATTTCTTCTTCTGGAGTGGAAGTGCAAGGTCCAGGGATAAGCATACACTACAAGCTGTCTAGGTCGATAATACTTAATTTTGAAAAGTAAACCCGATCTACTTCTGGGTATATACCCAAAAGAATTTAAAGCAGAACTTGAACAGATTTCGTACATCCACATTCACAGCAGCATTATTCACAATAGCCAGAAGGTAGAAACAACCCAAATGTCTGCGGATGGATGAATGGATAGGTGAAAACTGGTATATTCATAAAATGGAATAGTAGCCTTAAAATGAGAGGGAATTCTGACACATTCTGCTACACAGATAAACCTTCAATCCATTATGCTAAATGAAGTAAGCTAGTCACAAAAGAGTAAGTACTGATGATTCCACTTCTATGAGGCACCTAGGGTAGCTGAATTCGTAGATACAGAAAGCAACACAGAGGTTCCTAAGGGTGGGGATAGGGGTGGGGTGGGGAGGGGCGAGGGCAGGGAGTTCAGAGAGCTATTGTTTAATGGGAACTGTTTCAGTTCAGGAAAAGGAGAAAGTTCTGGAGATGGATGGTGGCGACAGAGGCACAACAATGTGCATGTATGCGGTCACTGAATTGTACACTCAAAAGTGGTTAAAATGGTGAATTTTGTGATGTATATTTTAACCTCCCCCCTCCCAAGAAAAAGTAAACCCGGTAACATGAGCAGCTTGGGAAGCACCCTTCTCTGGTCAGCCCAAGCCAGCTTCTTGTCAGAGCAGTGCACGCTTCAGGTGGCTGTCAGGCCTTGGAGAATCGGGGTCGTTATGGAGGAGAGGACAATGAACAGGTACTTCTTGTTAGCCTGGAGACACGAGTGACCCACTACAACCTCCATTCACAGAAAGCAGAAAAAGAATTGTTAAATTGTTGCAGGGAAATTTACAACTTTTTTTCCTAGCAGTGCATTTTTTTTTTTCTCTAAGGACTAGAGCAATCAGTAATCATCAAAGATACAGAGTCTCTATCGGTAAGAAGAATAGGGTTGCAATCCTGTCTCAGAATGTCCTGGTCCTGGTATCAGACAGGATGCAGAGCCTTCCTGGAGTCCTGGGGCCCCTCTGTCAATCAATCACCTTGTGGCTCAGCCTGCCCACTCCTTCCGGAAAGATCAGTAAGCGACACCAATCCTCCTCTGTTCTTCCACCCACACCTCCCGTGTCCCAGGAAGGACCAAACTTTGAACCCAACTAGGTAGGTGGTGGGCAGGGAGGGCACTTACTTGAATAAGTTTTAAAGAAACACAGGCACCATTTCTTGACGCCTTGCTCACCCCTCAGGGAGAGCTTTAGCCACCCCCGAGTTGTTTCCTGAGCTCTAATAGACCTTGGATGCAGCCTTGTGGTCCAGAGCTGGGCCTGGCCCAGCTATTTTTAGAAGGAGAACTTCTGACCCTGATCTAGATAGGAAAGGGTGTCTGACAGCCCCCAAGTGGCTAGGCCTGGAGATAATGCTGCTGTCACCTTTTCATCCCTTGTTGCCCTGCCTGGGATGCTTCTTATTGCCAGAAACCCAGGGTGAGCTCGTCCTGTCACAGCTTCTCCTGGATGTTAGGGCACACTCCTGTGCTCACTGAGCTGGCTGAGGAATTCTGTTTGGCTTGATCCCTCACTGTTCTCAACCTTCCAACTTCCTGGAAGCCAAAGTATGTGGAAATTAGGGATTTCCTGTGTTTATTGGAAGTAGCCATTATGGAACCATCCTGATCTTATTGTAAAGGAATGTATTATTAATAAAAACTCATATGCCATGTATGTCCTCATACATGGTGAGGTTTAGAATGGAAAGCAGTGAAAAGTCAGTGTTCCTGTGTTTAAATCCCAGTAATGACAGTCACTGTGTGTCCTTGGGCAAGTTATTTGACCTTTTTAGCCTTATTCTCTGTATCTGTAAAATTAGAATACTGGGTGGGTACCTCACTGAGATATTATGAGGATTAAATGAGATATTACGTACAAAGTGCTTAGCAGTGTCTGGAAGAGAGTATATTAGTTATTGCAATTTCAATTTTGCCATTCAAGCAGAAGAATGTATTTATACATAACTTTCATTTGTGATATTTTCTAAGACATTTTCATGGCCAATCTATATCTCTTTTCAGTAATCAATATGCAGTAAAAAGCAGAGAAAAACACTGGAGTGTGAGAATGTAGAACATTGTGAAATGCTTTGCAGTATCACACCTTTCCTAGCACCTGGCTGCCCAGCCCACTCAAGTGTTGTTTTGACACCTGGAAGCCTTTGAGCATTTCCAGGGAGATTATATATCCCTAATTTTCAGGAAACATAGACGGAAAAAGAATGTCAAAGATTCACTTGATTTTTCACTGTCCAAATAAGCAGTAACTAAGTGCATGCGCTTGGCACTGAATTGCGTGTCCAGAGGCAGAGAACTCGAAGTTCTGAACCTTGCCCTCCAAAGAACACAGATCTAACTCAGCCAGCACTCCCACCACCACACCACTGTAGGGGACTGGGCCAGATTGCTCCACACTCCTTAACCCGTTTTACATAGGTCATCTTTATTATTTTATTTCTTTTTTAAAAAAAAAAATTATGTATTTATTCATGAGAGACACAGAGAGAGAGGCAGAGCCATAGACTGAGAGAGAAGCAGGCACCCTTCAGGGAGCTTGATGTGGACCTCGATCCCACGACCCCAGGATCATGATCTGAGCTGAAGGCAGACGCTCAAATGCTGAGCCACCCAGGCTTCCCACATGGGCCCTCTTTAAAGGCAAGACAGAATTTTGTTGGGGATCTAACCCCAGAAGGAATCCACGTCATATCATTGCCAATGAGAGCCTTCTTGGTCAGTGCCTGGAGCTGACTTAACAAAATACAGGAATGTTTGTCAGACTCTGGTTGTATACAAAAGCCAAAGTTTGGAATCTTGGTGTGAGATATTCACATAATAGAGAACTATACAGGGAAAACTGTTTCCATTGACGGGACCAAATCGTGTCACCAATTGGCTTTTACTCTGAAACCATGAATAACAGTGCTAGTTAAAGCTGTTGCTTGGTGACATGCCCACGGGTCCATGTGGCTACTACCAACTTTGTAAAGCTTCTTTTTCTTCTTCTTCCTCCTCTTCATCTGGTAAGGTTAATACATATTTAGCAATGGGTTAATCTCCTTATGTAAGCATCACCTCGAAAATCCCCAAACATTCACACCTCACATCATTTTCTACAAATGAACTGTGTAGTTTGTATGACCAAACATAGTAGTTAAATAGAAGGGGACTTTGGACCTTGTTTTGGTGTTTCCGATGTTTGGAATGCCCTCCAACCATCAAACCAGACAAATATTACAAATGCTAATTGAATGTAATTTTTCCAGTATGGTTTCCTACAGCATCCTCAGCTCTCCCTTCCCCTTGGTGGGACTCAGTTATTACTATATATCTAGATGATGCTACTGACCCTTTCCCCCTTGAGAAGGCCTATCCTATACTCTAAATTGCCCTCCTCCCACCAAGAGTAGTGATGAATTTGCCCTGAACCAAGTGCACCTATCTCATACTTGTATATAATGGCATTAATTTCATAAATTGGGAGTGTAGCAGGTATATGTCATATTTACTTGCTCTGAATTCATTTAAAATTTTTAAAAAAGCATCTGATAGGTTTACTTAAGAAACCACTTATTCTCCACTCTGAGTACATGTGGTTGGAGTGGCTGAATCCACAACCCCACTCCCAATCCCCCCTCCTCTCTGCTCCATGGGCCACCATGCAATCAACCATCAGCTGGTGGTATAATCTACTCCCAGGTGCAGAGATGGTGCAGCCATGATCACCTGCTTCAGATGGCCCGATCTGACTTAGTGTAGGGAGCTTTACTGGACACTTGTAAAAAGAATCTCTTTCCTGAGGTGAGGTTCCTGATCAACTGGACTGTGAATCTGGAATAGCTGGTGGCTATTCACTTGGGAGTGGGAGGAGCCTGTTTAAATGAAATCAACACAGAGAAAGCAGAACCAAAAGACAGGTAGAGAGAGTTCAAGTCCTAGTGACAGTACTGGAGCCCCTGCAGATGCCCCAAATTTTCCTTTGGACTTTGGTTATATGTACTAAAAATTGAACCTTCTTTTTCTTCTTTTTCTCCTCCTCCTCCTCCTCCTCCTCCTCCTCCTCCTCCTCCTCCTCCTCCTCCTCCTCCTTCTTCCTTAAGTCAGTTTGGGTTGTGTTCATTGAATCAATGAATGGATGGGTGAATGAATGAATCTGGCCACACACCAAAACCAAGAATACCTGCTACCATCCCAATCAGTACCTGTGCTGTGGCCTTGTAGAATGTTCTACCGTTGAATCACAGCGAGTGATTCCCATCTGTGGCAGCCATTGTTAGTTGCCTGCCCATCTGCTACTTCTCCTGTCTCCTCCCTCCTTGTGTCTTGTTAACAGGGCAACCAGGTTCAAGCCTGCAGGGATAACTCCTAATTGATCTCTAGTGTGTCTCAACAGAAGGCACACGACTTTCAGGATAGCTGGTCCCCACTCATTAAGGGACAGTAGCCATTGTTGCCAACTAAAAATGCCCTCTCCACTTTCCACTGGTCTCCCCCACATTTTCTTTTTTTTTTTTTTAAAGATTTTATTTATCTATGCATGAGAGACACAGAGAGAGAGAGAGAGAGAGAGAGAGAGGCAGAGACACAGGCAGAGGGAGAAGTGGGCTCCATGCAGGGAGCCTGATGTGGGAATCGATCCCGGGACTCCAGGATGACCCCCTGGGCCAAAGGCAGGTGCCAACCCGCTGAGCCACCCAGGGACTCCCCCTCCCCCACATTTTCAAACTCCTGCTACTCCTTTTTGCCAAATATTCATTCTCCCAAATTTTCTTATTTCTTATTACTTTTTAAAAAATATTTTATTTATTTATTCATGAGAAACACAGAGATAGAGAGGCAGAGACCTAGGGCAGAGAGAGAAGCAGGCTCCCCATGAGGAACCTATGTGGGACTCGATCCCAGGACCAGGATCATGCCCTGAGCTGAAGGCAGACGATGAACCGCTGAGCCACCCAGGTGTCCCAAAATTTTCTTATTTCTTAATAAACAATAAGAGAAGTAAAGTTCTGCTAATCAAAAATAAAATTCTTTCTTGCCCCCACTCTCTTTCTACTTTGAATACGTGAGTGTGAGGAGGTGATATTTGGTGAGGCAGTCACCATATTTAGACCATAAGTGTATTTGTTTTCTAGAGGTGCTGCATCAAGTTATCATAAACTTAAGATATCAGAAATTTATTTTCTTGTCATTTTGGAAGCCAGAAATCTGAAGCCAAGATGTCAGCAGGGTTTGTTTCTTCCAGAGCCTCTGAGTGAGAATCTGTGTCTTAACCTCAGCTAGCAGTCTCTGACACTCTTCAGGAATACCTCACTCTGACATCTGCCTCTGTCTTCACAGTGCCTTTTTGGTGTAACTCTTCCCCTTCTCTTCTAAAGACACTTGTTTTTGAATTTAGGGTCCATCCTGATTCAGCATGATCTCATTTTGAGATTAATTATATCTGCAAAACCCTTGATCCAAATGAGGTCTCACTCACAGGTTCCGAGTGAACATATCTTTTGTGAGGCCACCATTTCACCCACGACAATGAGGTAACAAGTCCAGGATGGAGAAAAGAATGTTAGAAAGATCCAGAGTTTTCAATTGTATTATCCACTCATGGATGGTTTTTTAGAACCACTCACTCAAGCCTGGAATTTGCCACCTCCTAGGCTTATGTCAATTAATCAAGAAATCTTAGAACAATTCTTCCTTAGGTCTCTGACTCAAGATTTTGCTGTCATTCATTTGCTGCTTTACCTAACAGTCAATTTAGTGGAACCTGGCAAATTCAGCAATAAGACAGGGAAATTCAATTTAATTTAAATGACCGCTTTCGGTGGATTAGGAATGTCATGAGAAACAGGAAAAATAAGGGCACTGTATTGCTCAGTGTTGATTTATTTTGACTGAGAATGTTTAATTTCAATTATTCACGGTAAAATTTTGTAGGAAAGCAGCTAATGTGTTCTAGGAAGCTGTGTTAAGGGAACACACGAAGCCAAACTCTAGCTTGAGAGCTCACAGTCCTCTGCACAAAACCCTTCCCTGGGGTAAGATCTGGATGAAAGGAGGGAAGAATTAAGTCCTTCTTGCAGTCAGGCAGCTGGGATTTTTTGTTTCGAATCATTTAAAATCACCCAAGTAGCATATATATTCTTTTTGTCATTTTAATCTTTAAATTTAATATCTTTATAATGCCTTAACATATGCACAATTTTTTCCAGATGTATAAATGCAAGTGTATATGGTTCCTCTGTGTTTTCCTTTTATTATTGGTTCCCCTTTCCCTCTCTGGTCTTCTGGTCTTCTGGTCTTCCCTTAACCACATGGTCCCTGACCCCTACCTACTCACCCCTGTGCCCAACTATGTGTCTGTCCATCTCATTCTCCATCTACACACACACTGTGTGAAGCTGTAGCCAGGCCTGCCCACAGGAAGCTCCTATGTGGACATGAATTGTAAAGTCCTGGATTCTGCAAATGCAGACACAGATAATGGGAAGCCACATGACCTGAGACTCACGCACCACAAGAGGGAGTCACTCAGTGTGGATGAGTCGACAAGTGTTGGCTCTCAGGCCCCGGAGGCTGGGCCTGGCAGGCAGGGTTTGCAGAGCACCAGGATTGCTGAGCCATGTGTGACCTAACCAGGTGCTGGCAGGGCCTTTCTGGGGGAAGGGGGGCCGGTGGAAGACAAAAGCCCAGGAGGCATCTGTTGAGCGCAACCTCCTACCCTCCTGAGGGAGGCACAGAAGGCAACCCCTGGAACTGCCCTCTCTTAGATATACTCTGTGCTCTTCTCATATACTTTTTCAGACTCTTTGGAGCTTGTGAGTGGGACTGAGCCAGACTCAAGGGCTTCATCTCTGCCATCTTTGAAGCCAGTTCAGGTCTTCTCAGGTTTAGGTCTAAGGCCTAAATACAGAGGACTGTTTTTAAGATGAGTTCATGTATCAGGATGCCTGGGTGGCTCAGCGGTTAAGTGTCTGCCTTCGGCTCTGGGTGTGATCCCGGAGACCCAGGATCAAGTCCCATGTTGGGCTCCCTGCATGGAGCCTGCTTCTCCCTCTGCCTGTGTCTCTGCCAATCTCTCTCTCTCTGTCTCACATGAATAAATAAATAATCTTTAAAAAAAAAAAGTTCATGTATCGAAAATTGGATTTGAATATTTTTTGCATCCTTCTATATCTTCCTTTTTCTTACTCAAGGAATTCCCTTCAATTTAACTGTCACAGTGCTCCTGCATTCTTCTGCAGTTGTGTGGTATTCCATGTCTCTTCCAATTAACCAGCATCCATGGCACTTCCAGTTTTTTTTCTTTCTTTCTCTTCTTCCCCCCCCCCTTTTTTCCTGTTGTGAAAATTTCTGCTGTAAACATTCTTATACACATGTCCCAAGGCATGGGTGCTTTTACTGCTATGGAATGGACCCCCAAGAAAGAGATTACTGCAACATGGATGAACCTTGAATACATGATACAATGTGAAAGAAGCCAGTAATAAATGATTCCATTTATGTGAAATGTTCAGAGTAGGCAAATCCAAAGAGACAGAAATGGGTTGTTGGTGGTTGCCTAGGGGTGGGTAGGAAGAGAGGAGGATTGAGAGTGATTGCTAATGGATGCAGGACAGGGTTGGGGTTCCTTTTGGAGTGATGAAAATGTTTTAAAATTGGTTGTGGTCACGGTTGTGCAACTCTGAACATACTAAAAACCATAGGATTGTATACCTTAAATGGGTAAATTATATTACACATGAATTTTAGCAAGACAGCTGTTATTAAAAAAAAAGGATGAGGTCACTGGATCAAAATGTATATGTATTTTTATTTTAATAGATGCCACCAGACTACTTTCCAAAGAAGCTGTAACTCTTCCCATTTCCACCAGCACTGAATGAGAACACCCTCTCCCCCTGTCCCACCAGCAGTAGGTCTTACACTTTTCTAGTTATGCCAATCAATGCAGATAAAGTGATTTCTCATTTTTTTACTTTATTTTCCTAGGTAGATCCTCATTATAAAAGTTCCAATAATACTTAAGTGTACAAAGTAATAAGTACAAGTTCCCTTTTACCTCCTATGACACCCCTGAGGTAACCATTCTCAACAGTTGGGTCTCTAGGTACCTTTGAATACATTTATAAACTAATACACATATATCATTTTATAATTAATAAATAGAAGCACACTCTAATGCTCTAGGACTTATTTTTTCATATTTACTGTATGTTTTAGAGATCTTTCCAAATTAGTACATACAGCTCTCGCTCATTCTTTTTAATGGCTAAATGAGATCCATGGTATGGATAGACCCTAATTTATTTAACATGGGTGGATATTAAATTGTACCCAATGTTTTGCTCTTTCAAACCATGTCTCAGTGAACGACCTTTTGGATATATTTTCTTTACTGAGACAAAATTCACATGACATAAAATTAACCATTTTAAAGTGAACAATTCAGTGGCATTTAGTATAGCCACAATGTTCTACAACCACCTCCACTATCTAGGTCAAAAACATTTTTATCACCCCAAAAGGAAATCTCTTACCTTAAGTAGTCTCTCCTCATTCTGCCCTTCCCTGAGCCCCTGGCAACCACCAATCTACATTCTGTCTCTGTGGATTTACTTATTCTGAATATCTCATATAAATAGAACCATACACTATATGACCTTCTATGCCTGGCTTTTTTCACTTAGCACTATGTTTTTGAGATTTATCACCATTGTAGCATGTATTAGTACTTGATTCCCTTTTCTGGCTCAATAATATTTCATTGTATGACTAGACCACAATTTGCTTATCCACTCATTCGCTGATGGGTTGTTCATACATCTTTGAGTTCACAAATAACTCACACTCACAGAACTAATGCCCATTGACTACGTACCTGGAACTATTCTATTGCTTTAAATATATAAACTCATTTAATCCTACAGCAGTCCTATAAGGTAGGTCCCTTATTCTACCTTATATCCCCAGTCCCAGACATCACTGATCCACTAACTTCACCAACTCTCAACTTGCCTTCCCCTTGACTTCTTAGGCTGTGTAATATAGCATTCACTGCTTAAACTAGTTTGAATGAACTATTCTGGTACAGGAGCCAAAAGCACCCTAATTTGTCTGTAGTCACTACCTGCCTCTAATCCAGCCCCACTGGACTCTAGGTTCCATGAGAGCAACGACTGTGTCAGTTAAGTTCATCAGCTTTTGGCATAGAACCTGGCACATAGGAGTTGCTCAACAAATATTTGTTGAATGGTGAATTATAAAGTGCTTTGAAATTGAAGCTAAGGAAACAACTGTTTTTGGTTTGAGTATTGAGAAAGTCATCATCCTCATTGGAGATGGAATCTGAAAGACAAGTGGGAGTCCATTTGGTGAGAAATGACACTCGTGCAGAAGACAAAGTCTAAGCAAGCCCTAGAACTGTGAGCATGTGTGGTATGGTTCTAGCACCAGAGTGGGCTTATGTTAATTGAAGAAATGGGAAAGGCAGGAGATGAGGTTGGAAATGTTGGCTCAGATGCCAGAGTCTAAGGAATGTGATGCTAAAGAATTTGGATGTTCTCCTCAGTGGCTGGGAGTCATTGAAGAGTTCTAGGCAGGAAGACATATCTAGATCAGCAGTTTAGAAAGATCCATCTGGAAGCCCTTTAGAGGACGGATTGGAGGTTGGCAAGCTTGGAGGCAGGAAAACCAATTAGGAGATATATTTACCAGGTCCTTTTTTGTTGCAATTAGCAAAAATCTAATTCAAATGAATAAAAGTGGAATGTATTAACTCACTGACCACAGGAAGGGCAGATGTATTGTTGGGCTGCAGGAACGCCTAGAACGTGGACCTGGATCAATGCCAGGCCTCCGCTTGGCTGTTCTGGTCTTAGTCAGAAACTGCAGGTTTCATCTGCAGCCTGGAGACAAGTTCCAAATGGTAAAGGCTCGAAGCTTCCCTTTAGCTGAAGATGAGGCTGTTGCTCTGGGCAGGAAGAGAAATCCAGTTTCACACGGCTGCTACCACCCAACAGCAGCCTCCCAAAGAAATACTATTTGGAACTTTCCACCTGGCCTTGATTTGGGGTGGAAAGAAAGCTGGGGGAACACAGATGATTGTGTCCCTCCTGGTTGACAAGAGGGCGAAGTGGTTGTCCTCAGCTCACCCTGTTGTGGCTACTGGCTGAAGGCCTCTGGCAGGCTGGCTGGGACTGAGGGGTGAGAAGGGGCACTCGGCCAAGAGAACTCACAGGGACTGGTGTCTCTGCTCAGCGTCTGCTCAGCAGAAGTGCATCTGGCTGTGAGCTCAGCAGTTCCACTCAAGGCCAAGGGAGGGGTGGGACCCACTGCACTCCACCAGCCCCATAAGGATGGGAGAAAGCCAGAAGTCTTCTCCAAACCTGGGCCAAGAGAAGCTCTCTATTGGGAGAGGAAAGGGCCTGGATAGTTTAGGTGAAAGTGAGGTGAAGCTGGCTGGCTGCAGGGGGTGAGAGGAGTGGGATTAAATTCAATTTATTTTATTTTATTTTATTTATTAATTTTAAAGATTTTATTTATTTATTCATGAGAGACACAGAGAGAGAGGCAGAGACACAGGCAGAGGGAGAAGCAGGCTCCCTGCTGGGAGCCTGATGCAGGACTGGATCCCAGGACCCCGGGATCACACCCTGAGCCAAAGGCAGACGCTCAACCACTGAGTCACCCAGGTGTCCCAGGCGGGGTTCATTTTAAAGCATGGACTTGAGCTGCCAGGAAAAGATTACCCTACCTGGAAGATCCAAGGATGCTCTTAGTGGGTCAGACCTTTGGATTATTTTTAACTCTGGATCGGGTTACAGAAGGCATTTAGTCCACAGTCTGCACAGCTCTGGAAAGCGGACCACTGTGCTGGCAGGAGCTGGCAAGAGAGTGCCCAGCAGCTGATTCTTAGGTCACCCTGACAGGGCCAGGCGCCAGTACAGGGGTGGGGTGCAAGACCAGAGTCCTGAACCTCAGCAACGACTGCGCTCAGCTCGCTCCCCGGGCCCCTTTCCCCTCAGGAAGTTTTGCATTTTGGTAAGAAAGTTGTCATAGAGTTAGTCGGGCAGCAGGAGGAAGGCGCCAACACCACCCATCCTGCACGCAGGGTAGGGACAGGCCAAGGGACAAAGCTCAGGGCTGTCCCTCGAGGAGGAGTCATCTGGACACATCTAGGCCACCTGGGTCAAGGACCAAACAAGAGTTTAGAAGCAAAGGGCTACAAAAGCAGAGATGTGTGAGTGTCCCGGGTGGGGGCTGGGACTCGCAGGAGGAGGCGGCACCGCTGCTGGACCTTAGAGGATGGGTAGGATTGCCAGGCACGCGGGGAAGGGGGCGGCAGCGGGGGGGGGGGCGGGGAGCCACGGAAGAAGCCACCTGAGCCAGCAACAGGAGGGATCTGGGCCCACTGGGGAGACATACACTCCCCATAGCTTATACTCTGGGAGTCCAGGAGAAAATCCTGGAAGGGTCAATTGTAACCACCTGTTAAGGAGTTCCAACTTTCAGCCATAGGCGGAAGAGTCCAGGAAGGCTTTGAACAGGGAGTGACCGGTCTGAGTTATACTATACAGATGCTTCTGGATGGCCCTGGGGAAGGCCGGCTAAGGGGAGAGCCCAGAGGATATGGGCAGGAGCCCTGTCCGTCCGGGGGCTCCGGGGCAGTGGGAGCCCAAGGCCCCGGGACACAGGGGTGGGAGTTGAAGGTCACACCAGATTTGGAGTGTGGGTGGCTCCTTCAGAGGATCAAGGAAGGCGGAGGGAAGTTGCAGGGAGAGCGTGTAGGTGGATCTGGGTGTGGGGCAGCCCCAGAGGCTCGGCGAGAGCCCGGGGTCGCTGTGTGCAGAACAGAGGCTGCAAGGAGATGGGGCGCGGGGCCCAGGGAGGAGGACAGAAGCAGGGGACAGGGAGGCTGCAGGGACTGCTCTTCGCTGCCGGGGGCCCCGTCCCCAGGTGGGGCTGCACGCGGCCGCGCGGCTGCAGATGCCGTGTCCCAGCTTCCCCACAGCCTGCTGTGGCCGCGGGACGTCCTGGCCAGCAGGATGCGCCCAAGTGTGACGTGCGCAGCTCATGCCTTCTGAAAAGGGGCTGGTTTCCTTTCTGCCCTCGTCCTTCCCCCGCTCCACCCGGGGAGGCAACTCTGACGCGAGAACGGCCCCCCTCCTGGGACTGGCAGAGAAGAGCGCGGCGGAGGGAGGGGGCCAGGTGTGCGCCGGAGGGAGCGGGCCAGGTGTGCGCCGGAAGGAGCGGGCCAGGTGTGCGCCGGGGGGGGGGCTGCTGTCGGGGCTTACTCTGGGGGAAGGGCCGAGAGGGCGGCTTTTTGTTACAGCCCCATCCTGCGCACCACTGAGTTTTTATTCCGTAGGGAATAAAACTGAGAGATGCCGACGCTTGTGAGACACAAGGGGGAAGTGACTACAAAACAGAGAAGTGTAAAACCAAAGAAGGAAACTTCTTAGAGAATCCAGAGGAAGGGAATAAAGAAGCAGAGAGCAAATAGGGTGAAATGCAGCAGGAAAGTCTACAAAAACAAGGACCAAGAGACAGATTTGGTGAGTAGTTCGGCAGATTGACAGGGGCTTCGGTTAGGCATAGGAGCTATGCCAGGAGGGAGGTACGAATAACATTTTGGCCATCTCCGGACAGACTTTTTGTAAATGTGTCACTTGTTTGGACACTTTTATTTTTATTTTTTTTTAAAGATTTTATTTATTTATTCATGAGAAACACAGACAGAGAGGCAGAGACATAGGCAGAGGGAGAAGCAGGCTCCCCACAGGAAGCCTGCTGTGGGACTCGATCCCAGGACCCCAGGACCCCAGGATGGTGACCTGAGCCAAAGGCAGATGCTCAACCACTGAGCCACCCAGGTGCCCCTCATTTGGACATTTTTAGTTCTGCATTGGCTTTTTGATTTAAAAAAAAAAAAAATCAGGGCCATGCATGCTTGTGCTCATGAAATTATACAAGTGTGTATGCTGGTGCTGATCTGTATGAATCATGACTTCTGTGGTATAATATGCTGCCAAAACAAAACTTTATAATATTTAAGTGTTTATATTCACCAAAGAATGCTCATTTTTCTCATGAGCTGACTTTATAATAGTAAAAAGCTAGGTAGGCTGAATTACAAAGTTGATGAACTGAGCAATACTTGCTAGGAATGTTTGTTTTTTGTTTTTTGGGTTTTTTTGCAAGTGAAAGGTAACTCAAACCAAACTTTTTTTAAACAGAAAAATAATTCCCTAGCTCACCAAACTGAAAAAGTCGTGAGTAGGGCTAGCTTCAGGCATGGTTTGATCAGGGGCTCCCATTTTGTTATTGAGATTCAGGTTCTCTCTTTCCCTTAGGCCTATAATGGCTTCATTCATAAAGACGCTTCCTCCCTGTGGTCACCAGATGGCTGTACCGCTCCTCACATCTACCCCACTTCAAGTTCAGGGAAGAACAAAAGTCTCTTCGGGAGAGGCCCCAGCAATTGCATCATATGGGCTCTAATTTGGTCATAATGCTGAACCAATCATACCAGTCAGAGGAAAATAAAACTTATTAGCTGTGCACCTTAGACAAGTAACTTCCCAATTTCTTAGTTTTCTCATTAATAGAATGGGAATAACAGTACTTATCTGATATGGTTGTTATGAGGCTTAAATAAGTTAACACTTAAAAAGTACTTAGAAGGGGCATCTTCATGGCTCAGTCAGTAAACAAGTGTCTGCCTTTAGCTCAGGTCATAGTCCTGGAGTCCTGGGATTGAGTCCTGCATCAGGCTCCCTGCTTAGCAGGGAGTATCCTTCTCCCTCTGCCTCTCAACCCACTATGCTGTCACTCACTCTCTCTTTCTCAAATAAATGGAGTCTTTTTTTAATTTTTAAAAAAAATTTTAAAGATTATTTATTTATGATAGACATAGAGAGAGAGAGGCAGAGACACAGGAGGAGGGAGAAGCAGGCTCCATGCCAGGAGCCTGACGTGGGACTCGATCCCGGGACTCCAGGATCGTGCCCTGGGCCATAGGCAGGCGCTAAACCGCTGAGTCACCCAGGGATCCCTAGAGTCTTTTTTGTAAAAAGTACTTAGAAGATGCCTACTCAGTGTAAGCACCATGTAAGTATTTGTTGAACAGATCTGTTGACCAGGCCTGAGTCACTAGTCCCCATCACTACTCCCTTACACCATAGTGATTGTGTGGGAGGAATGGCAGGGATGCGACAAAGGGGAAATGGATCCCAAGGACACAAGTGACTCACGTTCTCTAGCGGGCTGAAATGGGGCAGGAGTGGAAGAATTCATGGTTGGATGAGATGGCAGGATAGATTTGGGAGGGTAGGAGATTCTGATCGTGGAGGGGAATTTCAGGCTTTGGAGGCTTTACCAATGCTACCATTCTGTGATGAAGAGGATCCACGAGCGGTTCTGCTCTGCGTACTGAAGTAGAGGTGGGGGGCAAAGACAACCATAAGGCCAAGTTATCTGAAGATTTATCTGTGACAGTCCTTGCAGAACTTTATCAACTCAACTGGGCTGAATTTTGTTCTATAAATAATTTTTTTTAAAGAATGTTGGTTTTTAAAACTCTAGGTACTATACCTCAATATTTCAGGCTAGGTTTTAAATAGCCCAAGGCCAAAAGTATCTGTTTTTTGAGGGGGGAGTAGGAGACATGCCTTTTTTCTAGTCTATCTTTTCTTCTTCAAATCAATTTCATAGGATTTTAGGCCCAAAGAGATCTATGAGGTCACCACTAGGCCCCCTCCTTCAGGCCTTGAGGGCAAAGGATTTAACTTGAAATCAAAGGGTGACAGGAGGGGGTGCCTGGGAGGCTCAGTGCTTGAGCATCTGCCTTCGGCTCAGGTCATGATCCTGGGGTCCTGGGATCGAATCCTGCATCGGGTTCCTTGAAGGGAGCCTGCTTCTCCCTCTGCCTGTGTCTCTGCCTCTCTCTGTGTCTCTCATGAATAAATAAATAAAATCTTTTTTCTAAAAAAAAAAAAAAAAAAGAAAGAAATCCAATTTCCAATTTGGAAACTCCACCCTCTTTCCTACATTAATTTCTACTGTTTTTTTCTTTCTTCATGTTAAAACGTGCCTAGTGGGGCAGCGTGAGGGATGAGAAGTTAAAAGGACATCACAACAGACCCTGGACTGAGTCCCAGCCACCCCCTACCCATTTGACTCATGGGAGAGACAGTAGACCTCTCTTGGACATGAGCTTTCCTTTCTGTAAAATGGGGATCATAATGGCATTTACTTTGTGGAGCTGCACGGGGTGGGGGGGCGTTAGATGGAATGATGTGTGCAGAGTGCCCTGGGACATCGTAATACATCAGTAAATGTGGGTCTTATGTCTTCCTTCCTCGAAATCTGTGAGAGATTTGTATGGAAGGCTCAACCGGGTTATAGCCTCATACCCCATCTTCACTGGCAGGCTCTCCCCTGA
Organism: Canis aureus; assembly: GCF_053574225.1. NCBI lineage: Eukaryota > Metazoa > Chordata > Mammalia > Carnivora > Canidae > Canis > Canis aureus. The sequence goes on along the minus strand of NC_135624.1, from coordinate 7,201,060 downwards.
AACACGAGTCTGTTTTTTTGTTTGTTTTTGAAGATTTTATTTGTTTCTTTGACAGAGAGAGAGAGAGAGAGAGCACAAGCAGGAGGCAGAGGGAGAGGGAGAATCAGGGTCCCCGAGCAGCAGAGAGCCCGATGTGGGCCTCAATCCCAGGACCCTGAGATCATGACCTGAGCAGAAGGCAGATGCTTAACGTCTGAGCCACCCAGGAGTCCCCATGAGTCTTTGTTTTGAAGAGTCTCAGCGGTGGCAGTGGCGTAGTCTCCTGCGGGCTCAAAATTGCTTTGTAAAAAAAAAAAAACAAACCTGTTTTTCAGCAGTTTCTTCTAGTGATTAAAAAAGAAAAAAATGATGCAAGGCAAGTTGGAAAATGTGCACCACGCTGAAAACTGTTGTGAGACGTAGTGTTGCCTTTTTATAATTATTTTTATTGTTTATTTCATAATAAGCAAGGATTTGATAGTTGGACCATATTAATATAATAAAATACATTTATAGGTTTGTGAAATGCAAGTATAATCCCCATAAGCTAGTATCTATGTAATTTCCACAACACAAATGCACTTAGAACATAAAACAGAAACATTTAGAGATCTTTTTTTTTTTTTAAGATTTTATTTATTTATTCATGAGAGACACAGCGAGAGGCAGAGACAGGTAGAGGGAGAAGCAGGCTCCCCACGGGGAACCCGATGCAGGACCTGATCCCAGGACCTGGGATCATGCCCTGAGCGGAAGGCAGACACTCAACTGCTGAGCCATCCAGGCGTCCCTAGAGGTCTATTTTTATAGACCTTTCATTCTTAGCCTGTCAAACTTGAATTTTATTTTAGCTTTTACCTGGTTCAAAATATATTTTTTAAAGATTTTATGTAGTTATTTATTTGACAGAGAGAGAACATAAGCAGAGGGAGCAACAGAGGGAGAGGGAGAAGCAGAACCCCCCCCCCCCCCCCCCCCCCCCCCCCCGCCACTAAGCAGGGAGCCAGACTCAGGGCTTGATCCCAGGCCCCCAAGATCATGACCTGAGCTAAAGGCAGACTCCTAACTGCTCAACTGACTGAGCCACCCAGGTGCCCCTAAAATACATATTTTTTACGATGCTGTAGATATTTAAAATTTATATTGTGAGGCTTAAGATGGAAGTCTCTTCTGTGAGCAGATTAGGGAGATAGCTTTATGTTACTTGGGTATTTTTTTTTTTTTTTTTTTTTACTTGGGTATTTTCTATGGCCACAAACTTAAATCCTATAGCTGGTCTCCATATTCTAAGAACCAGGTAGTCTTTCTAGTTACTGTATCTTTGAACTCAAATAATTTAACTTTTATACCAATTGGAAAATATAGTTCAAAAAGCAGCTCCTCTCCCTTACACTGGGTAACGGCAATTAACATGCAATTTACAGCTGTAGGTAAAAAGAGACATCAATCCTCCCCTCAAATATGAAGAGCCAGGTCTCTTATGTTACAGGCAAAACTTAACACCACTTCACTCTGTTAAATTTTTTCACTGTGTATTAAATTATCTTACATTTTTCTGATTGAAACAGAATCAGTCCTCTTCAGGCAACTTGAAAAACAGCATTATCTTTGGAGCTGATCCTAAATTTTGAAATAATTCACCTTTTAAAAATCTTTCCTTCAAAGTCAAGGACATAACATGTGATTCAGAAAGCAATAATGAAAAATGCAGGTAGAGATTTCATAAAGAGATGTTGTTTCATCACAGTGAGATGATGTAATAAACATAGTTTTCATTTATTACAAGGAAAAATTGCAAGCCACCTGGATATTAGGAAAAGATAATCTATTCCTACAGATTAAAGTAGAGCTACTACAAATAACAGATTCTGTAGCATTTTTCCTTTTTATTTTCATTATTGGCTCCTTGCCAATATTGGCAAGGATTTATTTATAAATTAACTCAGTACAAAGTGTGCTGACTAAAAAGTTTCAGGGCGCAAATACTACAAAGGAAGGCCTGATTTTTAAGGACTTTACTCATAATCGAACAATAATCGAAAAAAGGAAAAACATAAAATTCAAACTACAAATTGATCTGTGGCAATATACCATAATAATGCAGGCTGCCTCTGGCTGGTGGAATTCAGATCATTTTTCATTTTCTCTCTCTTACTTTTTGGCATATTCCAGAATCTCTATAATAACCATGTAAACTTTTATAATCAGGATTAATAAAAGGTAAAAAAATTTTTTTAAAGATTTTATTTCTTTATTAATGAGAGACCCAGGGAGAGACAGAGACATCAGCAGAGGGAGAAGCAGGCTCCCTGCAGGAAGCCCAATGTGGGACTCAACCCCAGGACCCTGGGATCACACCCTGAGCCAAAGGCACCTTAACCACTGAGCCACCCAGGTGCCCAACGTAAAACTTTAAAAAGAAAAAAAAAATCTAGTAGAAACGAAAAAGAAAATACAAAGGCCAAAGCATTTTGTAGACTTTGGGGTGAAAGACCATACCAGCTAACAAGTGTGTTTCAGGTTGTCTTATCCGAACAAACCTCAGCCCAGGAATGGTTTCTTTTTTTTTTTTTTTTTTTCAGGAATGGTTTCTGATGTCACTAACAAGCTTTGTTCTACCAGTAAAGGTGCTCATGTGGCAGCCTGGCTGCTGACATGTGGCTCTGCTCTGGGCAAGCCATTTCATCTTAAGGCCCCTACTTCACCCTTCTGAAGGTTGAGGTCCATCCAGTGTCAAAGTCCTAAGATTCAATTTCATATAATCTAATGTGTGTTTTTCTAAAACCATCTGCTGGAAAAATATTCTGCTTTGGCTAAGAAGGTTGAATTCTTTCGGACACACTTGCTTCCTGCCAGGCACTGTGATGAATTGGACATAGTCAGGCAAGGAGCAATCCCAGCTTTAAAGGCATTACCAACTGATGAGAGGGCCAGATAGGAACAGTTGATGGGGATACGTTAAAAGTAGGTACGGAGAGCTGAGAGCACAGAGATGGGCATTTAGACCAGTCCTGGGCTTGGAGATGTTCTCCAGGAAGAGATAGTATTAAAGCTGAGTTGTAGTGGAAAAAACAAGGTAGCCTGAAGGAGGAGGAGGCCTTCCATCCTTGCAGTGCACTGGACAGTGTTTAGGGCATGAGCATGATCAGTTTTAAAATCCAAGGAATTTGGGCAGCCCGAGTGTTTCAGTGGTTTAGCGCCTACTTCAGCCTGGGGTGTGATCCTGGAGCCCCGGGATCCAGTCCCATGCCAGGCTCCCTGCAGGGACCCCGCTTCTCCCTCTGCCTGTGTCTCTGCCTCTCTCTCTGTCTCTCATGAATAAATAAATAAAATTTTTTTTAAAATCCAAGGAATTCAAGGCCTAAAGACTTTCTAGTAGTTATTCAACAAGGCCAGTGAGTGGTTAGCACCAAGTAGATCGTGTCATCCATTGTGATGCTCTTCAACATCTGGGAGGACAAGAGAGACACTATTTTTTTCCTTTAATTAACATATAGCTATATTAGCTTCAGGTATACAGTATAATAATTCAACAGTTCTATACATTACTCAGTGCTCACCATGATAAGTGTACTCTTAATCCCCTTATCTATTTCACCCACCCCCACCACCTTTCTTCTGGCAACTACCGGTTTGTTCTCTGCATTTAAGAGCCTAGTTTTGGGGGAGGGGCGCCTGGGTGGCTCAGTCGGTTAAGCATCTGCCTTCAACTCAGGTCATGATCCCAGCATTCTGGAACTGAGCCCAGAATCAGGCTCGATGCTCAGTGGGGAATCTGCTTCTCCTTTCCCCTCTGCCAGCCCCCAGCTCATGCTCTCTTTCTCTCTCTCTCCCAAATAAATAAAAACCTTTAAAAAACAAAAGTCTGGGGTTTTTTTGCTTCTTTTTTCTTTGTTCATTTGCTTTGCTTCTTAAATTCCACATATAAGTGAAATCATATGGTATTTGTCTTAGTCTTATTTCATTTAGCATAATGCCCTCTAGCTATCCATGTTGTTGCAAATGGCAAGATCTCGTTTTATTTATGGTTGAGAAATATTCCAGTGTATATGTATATCACTTTTTCTTTACCCATTCACCTATCAGTGGACTCTTGGGCTGCTTCCATATCTTGGCTATTATAAATAATGCTGCATTAAACATAGGGGTGCATGTGCACTTTCAAATTAGTGTTTTTATTTTCTTGTGGAGATACCTGGTAGTAGAATTGCTGGATCATATGATAACTCTATTTTTAACTTTTTGAGGAAACTCCATACAGTTTTCCACAGTGGCTACACCAATTTGTGTTCGCACCAACAGTGCACGAGGGTTGCTCTTTCTCCACATCCTTGCCAGTACTTGTTGCATCTTATCTTTTTGATTCTAGCCATCCTAACAGGTATGAGGTAATATCTCATTGTGGTTTTGATTTGCATTTCCCTAATGGTTAGTGATGTTGAGCATCTTTTCGTGTGTCTGTTGGCCATCTGGGTGTCTTTGGAGAAATGTCTACTCAGCTCCTTGCCCATTTTTTAAATTGGATTATTTATTTTTTTAGTGTTGAGTTGTATGGGTTCTTTATATATTTTGGATACTAACCCCTTATTGGATATGCCATTCACAAATATCTTCTCCCATTCAGTAGGTGGCCTTGTTGTTTTGTTGATGATTTCTTTTGCTGTGCAAAAGCTTTCTATTTTAATGCAGTCCCAATAATTTATTTTTGCTTTGGTTTCCCTTGCCTGAGGAGACATACCTAGAAAAATGTTTCTATGGCTGATGTCAAAGAAATTATTGCAGGAGACACTATTATTAACAGACAAAAAAATCTGATTTCTAGGGTAGTCAGTCCTTAACTTTTCCCATGAAGCATTTTAAAATTCCTACTGAGAAACCACCTCCACTTGGAATCTCTGCCTCTCTGATACCCTCCCTATTATTACCTTTCTCACTGCCCTTGCTACCACCACCACCACCATCTGTAAGACAGTCAAAGCTCCCTTTTGCTAAATTAGACCTCTCAGAGCACAACTCACATGAACTGGGCCACAGAGAGCTGCTGTGAGCCTGGCGTGTATCTTTGGACACATGCCTAAGGCCCTTGCCCTTTTCCCCATTGATAAGATACAGAAAGAATGGTAATAAAAGCTGGATATTATAACTAGGCCAAGACACTCCCCACTGAGCCTGTGTCCTGCTTGGAGAGACTGGTGGCCGATTAGTTATGTAGAACCCGTGGCAGGCCCTGGCTGTGTGGCAAGGTTTGCCTTGGGATGAGTTTTTTTGCCGTGAGTTTCCCTCCGGCTCTCTGCTCTAGCCCACTCCGAAATAGAAACAAGGATTGTGCACAGCCTTTGCCCCGAGTGTGAGTCCTGCAATCTTGTAAGAGAGCTGCTCAGCATTCAGAACGGTTTAGACGGTCGTGGGAAAGGAGAGGGAAACGGAGGCAGAGGAAGTGATGGGTTGGCTGATGCTTTTGAAATCAGGGCAAGTGAGAAGGACCCCCACTCCTCCAAGCAGAAAGAAGGGAATAGCTTCAGAAATGAACTGCCCTAATTGGGGTTCCCTTCGAGGATCCACGGTGAGAGAGCAGCTGTAATACTCAGGTTCATGCTAGGTGCTGCTACACATCAACTGCAACATTTTCGGTGAACATGACAAAGGTTTATTTCTTGCTCCTGTGACAATTCCTGGTCTGTATTCCTGAATGGGGGCAGCTTTTCCGGGATAGACACCGTGTCTGCGGGCTGCAGGGAACTCTGGCTGCAACGTTGAGGAGGCCCTCATGGGGAAGGAATGAACAGGATGAGACTGAGAAGCCATCTTCCGATCCCTCCACAAAGCCCTGTGTATCCACTGTGCCTCCCCTTCTGGATCATAGTTCTCACGGGGGAATGAGCACAGACATTGTAATCAGATCTGTGTTTGAATCCTAGCTCTGTCACTTCCTGGCTGTGCCATTGTGGATGATTTACTCTCTGAACCTTGGTCCCCTCATTTGACAAACAAGGATGCTCACACCTCACGTGGTTGTTGGGAAGATGAACCGACATTTAGAACATTTACATCAATGCATGTTCTTCTTCTAAGCAGGGCCCCTTGACTAGTTCTTGAATGGCTCTTGCTGCTTAAAGGAATCCAGAGAAATGGTGTTAGGGTGACTGCCGTCTGGAAAAAAGGAAAGCAGAATTACCTGCCTCTATCCTCACCCCTAAATAAATCCAAGATTCCTCTTACTATCTTGGAGTGGATGCCTTTCTGAGCATGATTCAAACCCCAGAAAAATGAAGGAAAGCAATGGTCAATCTGACTATAGAAAGATAAAATATATATCTGCCAGGGGGAAAAAATAGATGTAGTGAAAGAGAGATGGCAAACTCTCTTTTTGCCATTTGTGACCATATCCAGAAGACCTAATTTCCTTAATAGAAATGGACAAAGGCTATAAACATTTCCCAGAGAAGAAATACAAATGTCTTTTAAAAAGTCGAAAAGATGCCCAACTTCCCTCATAATAATATAAACGTAAATTAAAACTACAATTAGATACCAACTTAAACCTTTCAGATTGGCAAAGATCAAAAAAATTGGTAACGCTGTTAGTGAAGGTGTAAGGAAACAGACCTTTATATATATTGCCGATTGAAGTGGAAACCGATTTGCTTTCATGGAGACTAATTTGGTAATTCTGTCGACATTTAAATTTCATATACACTTTGATTTAGCAATGCTACTTTATAAATTTATCTTGTAGATACTTGGATATAAATTACTTAAAGATTGGCAGCAACCTAACTATCCATAAATAGAAAAGTTGTTAATTAGAATATGATAATGGCATATAAGTGAGTGCAGGGTTAACCCTATATGTGATAAGATGCAGACTTTTCCAAAGTGGAAAAAGATTAGAACAGGGTAGTGTGCATTTGCAGTGCACTCTCATTCATGTTTTGAAAGAGTAAGTAGTATCACCCTCATTTTGCAGTGAAGAAAGTAAGGCTCAGAGGAAGTTAGACAGCTAGCCCAGAGCTATCACATAGACTGTGGTTAGACAGAAGCGGGCCAGGTGCAGGGCTATCTGGTCTCTCTGGTAATGAAATCCAGGTTCTTCCAGTCCTAACCTGGTAACCGAGGGACTCTCCTACCCTGTTTTCTACGTCTTCGCTTCATATACTTCCACTAACAAGACTGACCTTTCCTGCATTTCCCCACACGCGTCTTTACTCTCCCAAACATCTCTGTGTCTTTGTTCATGCTGCTTACAGTTCTGGATCAGCCAGATCAAATGCCTCCTCCTCCAGGAAGCCTTCATTGAGTGTCCCAGACAAAATTAATCTTCGCCTCTTCTAAAACCTTGACTTTACCCCATTTAGAAATCTTTGGAGGATGGGCTCTGGAGGGAACACAAGACAGGAGAGGAAACAAACAGTTAATTGTGAGCCTACTTTGTGCCAGGCTCAATGCCAGTGCTTTTCCATGAGTCTTCTCATCTAGTGTGTTAAGTATGTATGATTGGGCCATAAAATCACTGAGGGGAGGCTCCATGTCTGATTGATCTGGGCATCTCTCCAAGGGCCTAGCACGGCCCCATTCCTTCAGGGCAAACAATTTTTGAGATTCTACTACATGTCAGGCACTGTGTTGGGTGTGGGAGACTAAAATGAATAGGATGAGCAGGGCAGAGTGTCAGCCCTCCCGCTGTCTGACTACAGTGAGGGAGGCACTCACTCATATTTGGACGCTGTTCATAAGGTGGGGTGGAAGATGTTTGGTGGATGGATGTGTGCATCTGATTGCATCTGTCTGTTGCCTACCTTCACCTCAAAACTTGCTCAGCTCATCATGAATCCAATCCTGTGACTCCTCAGTGCTGGGGTCGTACGGGTCTCCCTCTCACATTGCCTAGAACTGCACTGTCTGATGCTGTAGCCAACAGCCGCAGGTGGGCATTTACATTTAGAACCTCAAAGAGGCGGGAAAGCCTGAGACTTGGAGGTGGCGTCCAACGCACCACAGAGTCGCAGAGAACTGGCTGTTTCCCTGAGAAAGCAAGCACCCCCCCAGCCCCCTCCACCTGGAATCTCTCTAAGCCTCCCTTCCTCCACCAGGACGGGCGGCAGCTGCAGCCTCATAACCGGAGGGCCCGCCGGCAACCCCGCTGGGCCACCCGTGCCCGAGGGACGCGGCACCACAGAGGACTCTCGGCTCTCCTGGCATGCCCACCGGGGGTGCAGCCGGGCGCCCTGAGGCCCCAGTGGCCTCGCAGTACAGACCCACAAGGCGGCAGTGGCCTCTCCACGGGCTCCCCTTGCCCGCGTGGGCCTCGCTGCCATCCCCGGGGCAGGGCCTGCCGGGCGCGGCCCGAGTGCGGCGCTCCTGCTCCTGCTCCTGCTCCTGCTCCTGCTCCTGCTCCTGCAGCTGCCGGCAAGCGGGCCTGACTTCCTGCCGGGGCGTGGGGATGGGGCAGGGGGCCTGGCACCCTGTGGGGAGGACGGTCCCCTGTCCGGACAGCCTGCGACCTCCTCAGGCTCCCTGCCGGGCGGGCGGCCGGGGCTCCTCAGTCGGCTCAGCCTGGCGGGGAGTCCGGAGCCGGCGGCTAGCGGGAGGGGAAACCCTCTCACCCTGAGGAAGGTGGCGGAGGGCAGCTCCCAGGGTGCTCGGGGCTCCCGGCGCCGCCCAAGCGACCGTGCGACAGAGAACATTCAAGAGAGGCATGAAGGCAGGATACACTTTCATGTAGTACGTGAACCTGCAGGTCGATGTGACTCTGAAGGACTCCCTCAGGGAGTCAAATAAGCAGCCTCCCGAAGCAAGGTGCTTCGCGTCCACGCTTCCCGTGCCACGTGTCGGTGGATTCCTCGCCGCGGACGGCCACGTGTGCCCGGACAGCTGCTCCCTCAGGCCGAGACCCAGCCGAGGCCTCTCTCCCTCCCCTGGCCTTCCGCAGTCGCTCTTATTATGCTTGTCACATGGCTTCAGAGCTAAGTTTAGAAATGAGATGAAAATTCAATACCTGCCTCAGCTGAGCTCTCGGCCCTTCGCCGCGTTCTGTCTCCGCCTTCCGCGGGGAGAACAGTCCCTTTGCCGTCAGGCCCGCGTCCAGCTTCCACACACACTGACGCCGCGTCCCCCGCGAGGGCACCGCCGCCTGGCGGCCGGCACGGTCTTCCCTCGGCCCGCGAGCCGGGTGTCATTGCTGAGGGAACCGAGAAACTTCCCAAACTGCGTTTCTGCCTTTCGGATGATCCTCTGTTTTGCCTGTACTATGTTTTTTGATCTCCAGCGTGTTTGCGTATCTTTAGAGACCAAGAAGTTACACTCCTTATGAAGCTGTTCCTTTTTCTCTCTCTCTCCCACAGGCAAAACAGCACAGAAAATTTCTTTCCAGGTGATGCCTCAGACCTAGACGGCACCAGGTCATTTTCAAAACAGCCCTGAAAGGCACGTATTACTCTCCCTATTTTGCCGATGAAGAAATGGGAAGGGTCCCTGGGAGTGTCTCAGCCAAGGCTGCACAGCAGTTCCCCCATGAAGTCCAGATTTGAAACCGGATTGCTTTGTTCTCTCCTCTGATGAACTTCTGGAGGACAAGAAACCTGTTAGGTCAGAGTCTCTGAAGCCATCTGGCACCTGGGCCCGCAGCTGGCACGTCCTAGGCCCTCAGTGCACGTGAAGAAGGAAGAAGATATGGAATACACAGAATAAGGAGGTGGTAAAAAGAACCCGCAGGACCAAAATGGAGTCCCTTGTGCTAGACCCACATCCCCAAACTGGGACTTAATACCTAACCTGATTGCAATTTTCAACCCTTCCCAGGAGTGTAATCTTAACTGATCAGTCTGGAATTTCCTGGTCAGCACAGGTAAGAGAATTCACCTCATAAGGAAACCCTTCTTGTCCCCTAAAGAGAGGTGATTTTGCCCAAAATAACCCTTTTCTTTTTTTTTTTTTTTAAATCATGTCCTTGTCTTGCCTTTAAAAACCTTTCCCTATATGTAGCCCTTTGGAGCCTTCTTTCGATTTGCTATATGGGATGCTGCCCGATTCATGAATCATTCAGTAAAGCCAATTATTATCTTTAAAATTTACTCAGTTGAATTTTTATTATTTAGCATGAGGCAAAGCAAGAAATTACCAGACCCCTGGGAGCCGAGGGATAGACTGTGCTTTATTGAGCTTGCTGGGGGCCGCTGGGTGGAGTACATGGTCTGCTGGCCTCTCTTTCCTACCCTTTCCGTGCTGATTCCATTTTGCAGTCCTCAGCTCCAGCTCAGTGCACGGAGAATGGAGGCCATGACATGAGAGTGGGTGGGGGCAGGGAGGCAGGGAGAAATCCAGCGACATGCCTGCACTTGCCTGGGCACATTTCAGCCAATGCCAGCCCTGCTCTACCTGGAGCCGTGCAGGCTTCCTACCTTCAGCCACCTTCAGGACTAAGGTGGTTTATTGAGGACCTACTTTGTGCCTCTGATACTTGGCAGAGTTATTTTATTTAGTGCTCTCAAAACACAGCAAGGCTGTCTCTTTGCTATAGTATGAAAAAGAAGCCTCAGAGAAACTAGTTACTGATCCAAGGAACAAAAACCTTTTTTTTTTCTTTACCTTCCTTTGTATACATAGTTCCCAATTTAAATGTGTTTTTTTCTTTTAAGCAAATGTATGCCAAGAAAATGGAGAAAATGTGGATGTTCTGAGGAGAAATTTTACTAGGATCTGTGGATGAAGGGGTTTAGGGTAGAGAAAGGGTTTGGTTTGGTTTGCTTTGTTACAGAAGAGCCGTGTGTTGGTGTATGCCTGGAGAGGCTCTAACAGGGATAGAGGAACAGATATTACCTGAGAAGGAGGGCAGGTTTGGGGTGGCAGCCTTGGGAGTCAGAGAGAGTGGTCAGAACTGAGGTGCCTGGGAAGGTCTCACAGTGGCAGGGGCCACTTCATCCGGCCTGCTCCCAGCTTATGGCACCAGCTAGACTCAGGAGGGTGCAGACCACTTATTCTTTCTCTGTCCCTACAGGTTTCTTACCCACTGAGAGGTGCCTCCTCCCGTTTTCTTTTTTCTTTTTTAAAAAATTTATTCATGAGAGACACACACAGAGAGGCAGAGACATAGGCAGAGGGAGAAGCAGGCTCCCTGTGAGGAGCCTGATAGGGACTTGATTCCAAGACCTGGGGATCACAACCTGAGCCAAAGGAAGACACTCAACCACTGAGCCACTCAGGTGCCCCAGGTGCCCCCTCCTTCTGTTTTCTGCTTATCACCTTCCAAGTCAGTGTGGGCCGTGGGCGAGCAGCACAGGTGTCACCTGTTCAGAAATGAAGAACTTAGGCTCACCTCACCTGTTGAATAAGAATCTACATGTTAACAAGAGGCCCAGGTGACATGGTAAGCAGTCGAGTTTAAGGGGCTCTGGCTTGCAACTCCCCACAGCCCTCCCCAACTTCCAGCAGCATCCCTCTTTGCTGGGTCACCTTGCACCTGCAGAAAGATCCTTCACCAGTGTTCGTTTTTAGGCTCCCCCTAAGTCCAACCCCCTTCTGCCCACCTTCACCTGGCCCCTGGGAAACATGTGTGGGAGAGGGGGAAAAATCTTTCCTCTGCCCATCTTAGGTGCTTTGCCTAGGGCCCTATAAATTAGACTGAAAAAACCCAGAATAGTAAGAGAAAACAAATAGAAGTAACATGTACATTTGCATGAGGAGCATTCAGCCATGAGTAACTCAAAGGAGTGGTTAGAGCTTGGGCTTATATAGCATGACAAAAGAACAAGAAAGTCTTAGAGAAGTGACAAGACAAAGGAAAAGAACTTTGAGCTCCCAGGGATGGCAAATTGTGGGAAAGCAAATATATGGGGAAATGAGTGCCACCTTTTGCAAGGTTTGTTAGGTAGACCCCATTGGTGCTTATAAGAGTCTAGAGTTATCTCCGGTGATTAACTTCTGTCCTTCCTGGTAGAGAGGGCAGGGGTAACAGCTTTACAGATGTCCTGCTTTTAGGCAAATAGCTGGAGGTCAGAGAGCTATTCTTGTATCTGCTTCTTCTCAAGTCCCTTTAGCTCAAAATAATCCTTATACCAAAGTGGCATATTGGGGGTGGCATAGTCTGCTACTCTTCACATGCTCGCCTCTTACTCTCTCAGATCTGCCACCTGGTAGAGTGATCCTTAAAGCAGAATGGCTTTCTTTCAGAATTCCTCAAGTGGGGTCAGATACTAACCACTCTTCCTCCCAAATCCAGGGGACACATTTTAGATTCTCCAAGTGTTCTCTCAAAGCTTTTGTACAGAAGGAAAAAGTTTTCCTTGACCCTCTTAGGGTACCAGCGAGGTCTAAAAATTAAACTGACAAAGACATGAACAGCAGGAAAACACAGGTTTACTTGCTGTGAGTTTTATGTGACATGGGAGCCTTCATAGGAAATGAAGACCTGGGTATTTTTATGCCATAGCTGAAGAGTGGTATAGATGAAGCTGTGTAGAAATACGATAGATTGAGGAGTATGAAGTAAGCATAGTGAACTGAGGGGAGGCCTGTTTATTAGGGTTCTTGTTGGCGTTGAAGGGGAGCAGATTTTGCCACCCCAAGATATGCTTCTTTGGCATATTGATTATTTTAAGCTGTTATTTTTAAGAAACTGCAGACACAGAAGAAGCTTTGAAAACTGAGATGTTTCCTTTTCATAAGAGACATTTAGATTTATAAGAGGAATCTCCATTAAGTAAGGATGCCTCCCTGTCTGTAAGATGAAGAGAAGGATGACTAAATGTTTAGAAACTCTTATGGAATGAAGGAGGTGATAGCTTAAATCTGCACAGCAACCTTACCTTGTTTATTGTGCTTTTCCTGGGCATCTCCCAGAACTGATTCCCGGCCCTGACATCTTTGTCTTTAGCTTGAGATGGTACTTAAAGCAATGGCTCCCATCATGTCAGAGACTTCCTTCATTTTCCTGGATCTCTCCCATGGATACAGAAGGTATACATGTTATTAAGCTTTTGTTAGTTCTCCTCCTGTTAACCTGATTATGACAATTTAATTATTAGGCCAGCCAAAGAATGGAGTAGGGAAGAAGGGAAAACTTTGCAGCCACTACAGTGTCCCATTGTCTTCAGATACTAGGATGCTCCTTTCCTCCAGGTGAAGGGAGGGCACCTCTCGCAGGAGGACTTTCAGACCTATTCAGAGAAGGGTAGGGGAAGGTTACAGTGAACTTTCTGCTTCTGCTGTTTTCTCACACACCTCCCACTTAAAGTAGCCAATATGCTATTTTTAAAAGTTAACCTTAAGAATAAACATGCCTGTTATTTTACCAGCAAAAAATGAGTTTAGTTGGAACTCGCAGAGGTCTGCAATCCAGGACAAGCTAAGGCAAAACCATTGGCAAGTGCAGAAAACAAAGGTGAGGAAAGCTCTTTTTTGGAAGAAAGGAGAAACTGGACAGGCTGCTAGGAACAAAAAGTCCATTGACTAGTACCATTATTTATTAAGTAAACTGGGAATTTGATATACAGTGGCTTTTTGATGGGACAATGTCTCATTGGCTGGGCTGTTGCTGAGGAGGAGAAAAGCCTTTCTTCCTTTTGCTGGAAGAGTAAAGGAGTATCCAGGTGCAGGGACTCGGCTTTCTGTTGGGTCTGTGATGGACAGTGAGCAGTGTTTAGGGTGTGAGGGCTCCCCCTGCTGGCCTCCTGGCTTCATTCTAAATGAGATTTCCTTTTATTAATTTTCACCAAAAGAGCCACCCAAAACAAAAAAAAAAAAAATTCAACTGAGTAAATCTGAAGATCTAATTGGCTTTATTCTATGATTTATGAATTGGGCAACATCCCACCTAGCAAATAGAAAAGCACTGCAAGGAGCTGTACTAGATGGGAGGTTTTTTTTAAGGCAGAGGGGAAGTGGAACAAAGAAGCCATAAACAACAACAAAAAAGATTATTTGGGGCAAGGGCATCTCCCTTTAGCAGAGTGGTACTAGATGATGGGAGGCGGGTTTCTTATCAGGTGGATCACCTCACTGGTACTGCCAGGAAATTCCAGACTGACTGGTTAAGATTACATTCCTGGGAAAGGTTGAGACTGCAATTAGGTTAATCATTAAGCTGTGGTTTGGTGATGTGGCCCTAGCACAAGTGACTCCATTTTGGACCTGTGGTTTTCTTCTTAACAATGGCAAGGTGCCATATTTTGGGGTAGCATTTCTGAACCCCATCACTTCCCACACTAGTTGAGGTGGAGTAGATGTATTCCTTCCTTTCCGTGATGGGGACTAAGGAGGTGCACAGCTCAGCACGCTGACATATCTCTCTTTATGGAAACCCTCACTACCATCTGCTTCCATGCCCAGTGAGCCCCCAACCTTCTTGTAGGGGGGCTTGGAGGGGGGTCATAAGCAGAGACAGTTCCCCAGTCTCTTAGAATGTCTCACCTAGGTGTTTGTATTTGTTATCCATTGCTGTGTACCAAATTATCCCAAATTTTAGCACTTAAATCAATAAACATTTATTATCTCACAGTTTCTGTGTGAAGATTGAGCTGGGTCCCTCCAAAATATATATGTTGAAACCCTAACCCTTCCAGTACTTTAGAATGTGACTGGATTTGAAGATAGTGCCTTTAAAGAGGTAGTTAAGACTAAATGAGGTCATGAGATGGGCCATGATCCAATATGACTGGAATCCTTATAAGAAGTGGGATAGGGGGGATCCCTGGGTGGCTCAGTGGTTTAGCGCCTGCCTTTGGCCCAGGGCGTGATCCTGGAGTCCCAGGATCGAGTCCCATATTGGGCTCCCTGCATGGAGCCTGCTTCTCCCTCTGCCTGTGTCTCTGCTTCTCTCTCTCTCTATGTCTCTCAGGAATAAATAAAATCTTTAAAAAATAAATAAATAATGTTTAAAAAAAAAGAAGTGGGATAGGTACCAGGGGTTGTTGCATACAGAGAAAAGGCCATGTGAGGACACAAAGGGAAGGTGCTGTCTCCAGCCCAGGACAGAAGAAATTAAACCTGCCAACACTTTGGTCTTAGACTTCCAGCATCTAGACTATGAGAAAATAAATGCCTGTTGTTTAAGCCACCCAGTCTGTAGGACTTTGTTATGGTGGCCTGGCAAACTGATACACTATGAGTCAGCAAAGCACAGCTTAGCTGGGTACCTTAGGCTTAGGCTCTCCCAAGGCTGCAATCAAGATGTCGTTTCAGGCTGCAGTCATTTCAAGGCTTGACTGGGGAGGATCCACTTCTAAGCTCACTTTCATGGCTGTTGGCAGGCCCCTGGTCCTCACTGACTGTTGGCCAGAGATGTCAGTTCTTTGCCAGGTAGGCCCCTTCATAGGGCAGTTCACAACACGGCAGCTGGATTAACTCAGAAGAATAAGGGAGCTCAACAGAAGCTAGTCTTTCAATAACCTAACCTCATAGTGACATCTGTCACTTGTACAATATTCTGTTTATTAGGAGTGAATCACTAGGCCTAGCCTACACTTAAGAGGAGGCAACTACACAAATGCAGGAGTACCAGGAGATGAGGATCGTGAGGAGCTATGTTAGGGGTTGCCTTGCACTGTAGACTAGTACTCCACTTTAGGATTGAGGAGTACTTAGCACCTATGACATTGCTTTTTGTCTTTGTCTTCGAATTGTAGACAGCAAGGAAAGGGCCGTGTAACATCCTGTTACTCCAGTGACAAGAGAGAAGTCAGAGAGTGTAGATACATATCCCAGTGGATTTGGTGGTAGGAAGATAAGGAAACATCTGAAGGGTTCTATTTTCCAGAGAAGTAGGAGGTGTGGTCATCAGCTAGAAGTGGGACTATGGAAGATGTGACAATCTTGGCTACTCATACAGCAAAGACTCATGCTCCCTCACATTCCCCTTCCATTATTCTAGTGTTAGCCAGCCAGGAACTACATATCCCAGACTCCCCTACAGCTAGATGGGGGCACATGACTAGTTGCCAATTGACTATAAGTAGAAGCAGTTTGTGGCATTTCCCGGCTAAGGAAGTTACACATTTCTCCATTTTCTCTCTCGTAGATTTGCATAAGCTGTTGGGTGGGTATGGAGAACTACATGTAAGGCTAGGAGAGAGGAGCCACAAGATGAAAGGCACCTGGTTCCTGAAAGCCATCTGCCAACCAGAGAACACCTGTCCTGGATTTTTATGTGACTAAGAAATAAACTCATTTTACAAGTTACTGAAAATTTGGAATTTGATTGTCACATTACTCTAACTGATCCTGGCATGATAGTTTTGAGAACTGAGAAGCAGCATGGAATACCGGTGAGTAGACATAGAGGGAACAGATGCTCTCAGTGGGATAGCCCACCACATGGCAGGACACTGGACAAAGGTGACCCACTCAGATGTCTCCATAGCCAGATGTGGGCTGGGGAAGAGCAGAGTTGTGCAACAGGCTGCAGGCCAAAAAACTTTTCAACCCTCTACGCCTGTAACCCTATTACAACCCTAAGAGGAAGGTGCCCTCAAAATGACTGGAAATGGACTTTCTACCACCCATATGGAAAAAGAGTATGAAAGTGCAGTGACTCATACTCCATAAATATGGGTGTGCCAGAAACATTGCACATTTTTACTTTGTTTAAATCAAATTTAGTTTCCAAGCCTCTACCCTGCCAAATTGGTGGAAGGTCAATTCCAGACATTACTGGTACTCTAACCCTCCCCCTAACATTGCATAGGCCAACATGGTGTTCCAACAAGGCAACACCTATCATCTGTGATTCAGGATGATCAGTGCTGACATTCTTAAAAGGAGCACGCAAGGTCCTCTGCAGCCCTGCTATATTCTCTGGACAGTTGGAAGAATAGGACCAGGTCCATTAACTACTTAGAAAGCTACCAACCTCAGGAATCTCACCTCATATCTTTCTACTGCCCAGGACCCAGTCTTTTCCTCCTGCCATCTTTCCCCTGGAGCAACTCTACTTCTGAGACACAATAGCCAGAAAGGCCAGTTAGATACAGGTGGCTCCTGCTTTCTGATCCAACAACATAGATGTCCAAGGAGTCTGAAATTCAGGAAGAAACACATATGAATATTTCAGTACATCAATCTCCTGGGGCAACCATGAGGACAAGAAGCAAGTACATATCAAGCAGCCAGTCCAGGGCCTGGCATCGAGCAAGTTTCTTGGCATTATTATATGTCTTTGTCCTCTGCCTCCCACAGTCCTTGATCTTGTCATGGCAAAAAAAAAAAAAAAAAAAAAAGTGAAAGTTTCAGGCAAGTCCTAGGAAAATTTTAAATTCCTCCTGTTACTCTCCTTGCTAAATAAGAGGTGCCACAACTCCATGAATGACGTCATTAGCATAGTCCAAACATAAACATTAGGCTTAGTTCACAGACATTTGTGGACAAAACTGAGAATGCCAGTGGTGGCCATGAGAGTGCATCACTCAAATTCACCTGCAGGGAGTGCAACTGACTGACAGCCTCAGATGCCCAGCTCTGCAATGGTTCCTGTGTTCACGTTGCTCTCTATAGTTTATGCTAATTTGTTGTGTGAAAAAAAAAGTATGCCATTGTTGTTTTGATCCACGTTACCATGAAGACCACAGAGGTCGGGGTGTTTTTTCCACGTTTATTGACTACTTGCAATTTCTCTTCTACAAATTGCCTGTTTGTATTCTTGCCTATCATTTAAATTTTTTTATTTTATCGTATTATTTTATAAAGCAGTTTAAGAACAGTTTTAGATTTACAGGAAAATTGTGAAATTGATACAGAGAATTTCCAGATAGCCCAAACCCAGTTTCCCCTATTAATAACATCTTACATTACTATGGTACATTTGTTACAAAGAATGAACTAATACTGATACATTTTTATTAAAGTTTACACTTTATCCAGATTTCCTTGGTTTTTACCTAATGTCCTTTCTCTGTTTCAGGATATCATCCAGGACATCACTTCACAGTTAGTTGATTCATCTTCTTAGGTTCCCGTTGGCTTTGACAGCTTCTCAGATTTTCCTTGTTTTTGATGACTTTCACAAGTCATCATGGTGACCTCACAGTACCTTGAGGAGTACTAGTCAGGCATTTTTTTAGAATGTCCCTGTCCTGAGATTTTTCTCATGACCAGATGGGCGTTAGAACACATTATCATCAACATGATTTATCACTTTTGTTATTGACCTTGATCATCTGGCTAAGGTTGTATTTGTTAGATTTCTCCACTACAAAGTTACTCTCCATCTCCTCTTCTCCATACTGTACTCTTTGGAAGGAAGTCACTAAGAATAGCCCACATGTAAGGGGCTGGGAGTTATGTTCCACCTCCTTGAGGGTGGAGTCTTTGTAAATTATTTGTAATTCTTCTGCATGAGAGATTTGTCTCCTCTCCCTCATTTAATTATTTAATCATTCATTTATATCCATATAGATGTGTGGATATTTACCTTATACTTTGGGTTTAATCCAATACTACTTTATTTATTTTTGGTTTTCATATTGCTTCAGCTTTGACCATTGGGATCTCTTTCAATTGGCTTCCATGTCCCTTTGACATACTTTATCAATATGATATTTTTGGTTTTTTGTTTTTATGTGTACTTGCTTTCTTTTCTTTAAGATTTTATTTTTATAAATATTTTATTTATTTATTTGAGAGAGAGAGAGAGCAAAAGCAGGGGAAGAAGGAGAAGCAGACTCCCCACTGAGCAGAGAACCTGATGTGGGGCTTGATCCCAGGACCCCAGGACCATGACTTAAGCCAAAAGCAGACATTTAGCAGACTGAGCCACCCAGGTGCCCCAAGATTTTATTTATTTATTTGAGAGAGGGAGAGAGCGTGTGTACATGTGCACATGCAGGAGCACGAGGGGTGTGGGGCAGAGGAGAAGCAGACTCCCTGCTGAATGTGGAGCTAGTGTGGGCCTCCATCCCAGGACCCTGAGATCATGACCTGAGCCAAAGTCAGATGCCCGACTGATTGAGCTACTCAGGTGCCCTGAGTACTGCCTTACTTTCTAGCACCACAAGATCCTCCAGGTCCTCTTATATGTTCCTTACCCTTGTCTGAAAAGCAGCTACTTCTCCAATGTCTTGGTTTCTTTATTAGAGAATGGTATTGGAAACCAAGGTCAGAGCATAAGATATGCTCATTGCTAGTTGGGTGTTGCTGCTTCTAAGTCCTCTCAGCTGACAAAGCAAGGAAATATATGTGTGCCATACAAACCAGGGTATGTATACATATCTATAAATCGTCCTATATGAACAGGAGTTCATTTCCATGCCTGCAACTCTAGTCCACAACCACCGGATCATTCTAGTCTCCTCCCCCTTGCTTGTTTATAAATGGCCACTCCAACAGTGAGAAGAACTAGCTCCCACCATCCACCAATATTTATTTAACTGTTCATTTCCAGCATACAAGTATAACAGTATGTTAACCCTGTGCCCTGATGGGAAACAACTTCATCAACAAGAGTACAGTTTTCTGTGCAATTCTTTTGCCTTTAGTTTTACAATTCCACTCATTTTCTTTTCTTTTCTTTTTTTTTAATTCCACTCATTTTCAAAGCTACTTAGGTCACCACCTCTTCCCCCATCCTACTTCAGTAAGACATTTTAATGCATTTGTAATACAGATTATTTTGTGACAGTCTATATTCTATCCTGGTATCCCTTGACTGCCTAATTGATTTTTTAAAAATTTGTGTGTACTGGTTCCTCTTTGTGCTTTAAAGTTCTATGCATTTTGATAAATGTATAGTGTCCTGTATCTATAGTCACAGTACAATACAGAATAGTCTCACCACCCTAAAAAGTCTGTCTACATCTGTCCAAGCCTCTACCCCCTCTTACCAACCCCCTGGCAATCACTCGTCTTACTGTCTGTCTAGTTTGGCTTTACCAGATCTTATATCACGAGAATCATAACAGTATGTAGCCTTTTAAAATTGGCTTCTTCATTGAACAATCTGTATTTTTTGTCATCTTTTTGTGACTTGATACTCTTTTTTTTTTAAGTAGACTCCATGCCCAGCATGAAGCCCAACATGGGGCTTAAACTCATGACCCTGAGATCTACCTGAGCTGAGATCAAGAGTTGGATGCTTAATTGACTAAGCCACCCAGGAACCCCTGTGACTTGATACTTTAAAAAATATATGTATAGGGGATCCCTGGGTGGCTCAGCAGTTTAGCGCCTGCCTTTGGCCCAGGGCCTGATCCTGGAGACCTGGGATCGAGTCCCACATTGGCCTCCCTGCATGGAGCCTGCTTCTCCCTCTGCCTCTCTCTCTCTCTCTCTCTCTCTCATTCTGTCTCTCATGAAGTGTAATTATGATTACACTTTTAAAAAGTGAAGTACAGCTGACATACATATTAGCTTCAGGTTACAACATAGTGATTTGACATTTTTATGCATTGTGAAATGTTCACCCTAAGTGTAGTCATCATTTGTCACCTTATCAAGTTATTACATTACTACCGACTATATCCTCTATGCAGTACTTTCCATCACCATGACTTACTTATTTTATAACTGGGAAATCTGTAGCTCTCAATCCCCTTCACCTATTTTGCCCATTCCCTCCACCCCCACTTCTGGCAAAGTACTAGTTTGTTCTCTGTATTTACAAGTCTGTTTCTGTTCTGTTTCTTCATTTGTTTCCTAGAGTCTACATATAAGTGAAATCATATGGTCTTTGTCTTTCTCTGACTTATTTCACTTAGCACAATACTCTCTAGGTCCATCCATGCTGTTGCAAATGGCAAGATTTCATTCTTTTTAGGGCTAAGTAATACTCCATTGTAAATATGCACCATATATTCTTTATCCATTCATCTACCAATGGGCATTTGGGCTGCTTCCTTATCTTGGCTATTGTAGATAATGCTGCAATAAACACAGGGGTGGACATATCTTCTCAAACTAGTGTTTTCATTTTCTTTGAGTAATATCCAGAAGTGGAATTGCTAGATCATGTTATATTTTTATTTTTATTTTTTATTTTTTTAAGCTTATTTATATGGTTTTAGTAATCTCTACGCCCAGCATGGAGCTTAAACCCACAACTCTAATATCAAGAGTTGCACACTCCTCTAACTGAGCCAGGTAGGTGTCCCTGTAGTTGTTTTAAATCTTTTGAGGAACCTCCATACTGTTTCTCACAGTGGCTGCACCAATAGCATTCCCACCAACAGTGCACAAGAATTCCCTTTAATTCACATCCTTGTCAATGTTTATTTAACTTTTTGACACTAGCAATCCTGATAGGTGTGAGGTGATATCTCATTGTGGTTTTGATTTGCATTTCCCTGATGATCAGTGATGTTGAGCATCTTTTCACTCTGTTGGCCATATGTATGTTTTCTTTGGAAAAATGTTCATTCAGACCCTCTGCCCAGTTTTTAATGAGATTGTCTGGGTTGTTTGGTGTTGAGTTGTATAAGCTCTTTATATATTTTGGATATTAATTCCTTATTGGATATATCATTTGCAAATATCTTCTCTCATCCAATAGGTTGCCTTGTTGCTTTGTTAATGGTTTCTTTCACTGTGTCCTGGGAAACCTATCTTGCTCTGATTGTTTTCCACCATCCCAAGGTTAAAAAACATCCTCTTGAATTTCTTTTCTGTTACATATTAAGTAAGAGTGTGTAGGTTTAAGCAAAAGTGGTAGAAATGCGGAAGAATAACAGAAGACATGGGGGATAGTGATTATGGGGCCTGAGAAACATTTTGCCTCCGAATTCCGAGTGGTCCATCATGTGGGCTTTCTAGGATCAGCTCTCAGTCAGAATTTTCATGGGGTCTCTTCAGACACCATAGTTCTAGGAGCAAGGATCTATGTGGCCAACTTTGGAGAATCAAAACTAGACTCCAAGGTTGTTTCCCTGAGCTCATCTATCCCATTCCTGTATCCCTTTATCTGTAATGCTCCATATTTGTCTCCCTCCTGGACTATAAATTCCATAATATGGAGAGCCAGGTCTGGCTGTTGCTCTCTGATTCTTCAATGTCTGGCCTGATGCCCTGTGGGCAAGCAGGAAACCAGGTAAGGAGGAAAGAAAACAGAAAAGTGTTGGTTAATTTCCATTAACTCTAAAGTTTCATGTTAAGGTAGTCTCTGTTTTGTTGTAAGCCCTGAGTGGCTAACCTCATTGCACCACATCACCAGGGCTCCCTTACCTTCTGGTCTCCCACCGTGATTGGCCAATGGGATGTGCTCTTAGGGAACCAGAAGTTGGGAGAACAGGGAGGTCAGCATTTATTCGTCTCATAACCCACCTGCTGGGCAGTTCTTCTAGCAGCAGTTGCATCTCCCCCCTCCCCCCACCCCACCCTCCCCAGTCAGAGCCTCAGATGTCATCTGGACCAATGATTCCATTTCTTCCCTGCCTCTGCAGGTCAGGTTAAGAACAGCTTCCCTCCGTGGGTAGTTACTATCAACCTCAACATCCCTTATTATTTAAGTCTTTTAAAAAAATTCCAGCCAACTGTCAGCTCAGTTTCCTGCCTGGACTCTGACAGGTCCCTAAAAGACAGGAAATAGGGAAAGGAGCAAAAGGAGATTGGAAAGATGAGAGGGCTCCTCAGAAGAGCTCACACAAACCCAGGAGGAGTCATTCTTATTCCTCTCGTTCTTCCACCAAGGGCAAGAGGACTTAGAAAGTGATTGTGTGAGACCTACCACCCAATGGCCTGCCTGAGTAACCCAGTGACCCTACAGCTAGTGGCTCTGTCATTTGGTTCTCAGTGCTTAGTTCCTTCTCAATAGGAATCCTTGATAAGGTGTAATTATAACTCACCACCTTGTGTGTCTTCCACGCTGGATTGAAAATTAAAAGGCAAAGATTTGGGTGTGGACCATTTCTGCATCCTGCCTTGCTTCTCTCCGCCTGCTGGGCACAGAGAGTGTTGTTGCGTGGGTTCACATGAAGAAGGAATGAAGGCTGCTCCCACAGATGGATCCTATCACTCTTCTAGAGCCCACCCCTTCCTAGGAGGTGGATCTACCTCAGAAGCCCATGGCCAGGCCCTGAAGGCTAAAAATATTTGACCCTGATAATACTGGAAGGTGAGTAAGCTGCTGACTCAGGGAAACCAACTTCCTCTTCAAGACAGTTGCCTAATCTATCATCAAGTTGTTTTGCCCAGGCACATGCTGGTTTCAGGCATTCCTGCCACCTTTGAAAGCTTCTTCAAAGGCTGCCAGTTTGGCTCAAATACCTTTCTTTGCTGTTGTGCCCTTTCATTCTGTTGCTGTTACCTGCTGTAACGATCTGTCCAAACCGCTAACACCTCAGTCAGGAGACCCTGACCACACACAGGCAACACGTATGGTCCATATCCTTCCATCCCCAAACCAGAACATGGCCATTTGGAATCTGGGCTGTCCTGGAAAATCTGGGATATATACTCATTATATTTATAGATGTAACACTAAGCCTTGATCCATTTTCAATTCAAATGGTTTTAATAACCACAAACATATGGGGAAAAAAACTAGCAAGCAAAACTTATTTGTGTTTGATGGTAGTTGTTTTCACAGGCATGGTGACCATATTCCTATAATTTTCTTTTTCCTTTTTTTTTAAGATTTTATTTATTTATTCATGATAGACAGAGAGACAGAGAAACAGAGACACAGGCAGAGGGAGAAGCAGGCTCCATGCCCAGAGCCCGACGCAGGACTCGATCCCGGGAATCCAGGATCACGCCCTGGGCCAAAGGCAGGCGCTGAACCGCTGAGCCACCCAGGGATCCCCTCCTATAATTTTCTAATGCAGTACTAATTTCAAATGTTCCATGAGTTAAAATATTTTTAATGCTGATTATTATGACCTTTTGATATTGCTGTATTGTTTTCAATAAAAGCAGTTGTTTACATGTATAATGATGACATTTTCTATACCCTTGTAAGACTTTTTTCTTCCAAAATCACTGACTAGATGACCATGTCAGCTAAGCCCAGTCTTGGAGTCATCCCAGCCCAGGTGCCAGATAGTGAAGAAGCCTCCAGAAGATACCAGTCATGCCCTATCTGAATTTCTTACTATGAATTCATGGGTATAAAAAATAGACAAACCAGGGGAAAACTCTTTTCAGACCATTTCCCTTAGTGTGTGAAAATGCAGTTATCACTGAAGTTTGAGTTGAAGAGAAGGGGTATCTTCCTCCAGAACCTTCCAGACTGGTAATTCCAGGCATGCCAATGCTTAGTGGCATTGGCACCATTCTACTAAGAGCAGAAGTTATTCCAGCCATGCAAGGTTATGTTCTCTACTCTGGGGGAGCTCTCTACCGTGCAAAGAGAAAGATAACCTACCAGAAGAAGTTCTAACTGGTGGACCATTTGCTTCAGGAACAGTGAATGCTGGATTTCAAACACCTTTTCTGGCATCCTGGTTCTATGACTCTGTTACTGACACATTTTCTGAAGCACACCCAAGGCCCTGGAATCATGGGCTTTATCACGTGTCAAAAGCCAGGTTAATGAGCCTTCAAGGTGTAGTGCTACATCTGCCAGGTTTATTAACTTTTGTGTGACTAATACTGGTACCAGAACTTGAGAGTGGTTAGGGAGAAGAGTACGTAACTCTAATTGTCAAGTTTTGAGACTGCATCAGGATCCAGAGACCTGAGCAGTGATGTCTTTAGTTTTTGTTTTATAATTAGAGACAGGAGCCAATTACTTACTGTACAGCTCCAGACTGGAAAGAAGTGCTTCTGGGTCAGCATGGAAAGCAGTTGCTCCCTGCGGGTAACTTCTGAGTTGATCATCCATCCGTGATGACAAATAATGTGACTCATCCAAGAGTCTGTTGAGAATTTGCTATGATACATGCCAACAACCCTACCAACTTTGCTTGAATTCATCTAGGTCACCCAGCAAGACCCTCCCTCCCTCCTTCTGCTTACAAACCCACAGTTTCTTCTGGTTTCAGTATGAATTTTATCTTAACTTTCAGTGTAATGTCCTTGGCCAAAAAGCTAAATTGGGGTGTGACAACCTTTTCCATTCCATGACACTCATGGGTTTATATGGGAGAGAGAGAGAGAAGGAGGACTTTTTGTGTAGGGAAGAGAAGTTGAGATCATTTAAAACGACTTATTCCACCAGTTCGGGGGACACGAACAATTTGTAAATAAAGTTATTGTATGACAGAAGGGCAGTCAACTGAGGATCTTTGATGTCATTTTATGGAATGCTGCCTGAGTTTTAAAAGAAAGCACTCAAATAATACATGGTAGTCAGTGGGGATGGATTCCCCTCAATCCTGTAACCTGAGAAACTATGTAAGTATAATGCTATTAAGCAGCTCTTTGGCTCCAGAATGTACCGTGTTCACTAAGAAGTATAACTACCTTCATCTCCAACTTTAGTTCTATAATATTTACCCAACACATGTATTAGAAGGTAGCATATTAATAGGTCCATTCATTGTAATATGCTGGACAATGGAGTAGCTCAGAGGCTCTCTCATTTTTCAACTGCCCCCTGGGCCAATGTCTTACATCTGCCCACTCTAGAGTCTCCCCCGTTTCTATCTCCCGCCCTGGTGGATGAAGGAGGGTGTTTCAGTTGGATTCGGGGCTGCCAGTGTACCAAAGGCCACAGCAGAGCTGTCCAAGCCCCAGGGGTCCATCCGACCAGTGAAAGACAATTTTGAGAACAGCAAATGATTCTTCTTCTCCCTCATATCCACTTTCTCCTCCTTCTCAGGAACCTGATTAGTTCATGGAATGAACCCTGCTTTCTGCCTTCCCTCCAGGAAGCAGACAAGACCCACACCCAAGCTCTGCCTCTGGCCTGTGTCACCTCCCACACCCTCCTCTACAAAAGGAAGGCACTTCATGTCTACACTACACAATTTAGTTCTTGATTCCATGCTGTCAAGTGTCTTGACAATTATATCCCAGGTATTAGTCTTGCCTTGGCTAGGAGAAGCTCTTGGAGAGGTACTGCTTCTTGGTAATAGCGCCTGGCACTGTACTTTGCTGATAGCAGGCACTCAATAGATAAACATTTGCCTTTATATTAAGTCTTTCCCTGGGATAGTGGTGAGCCTACTCAGGCAACTAACCCACTGCAGGCCAGGCTCTGAGTGAAGGGTGGCCTCTGGCTTCCCCTGAAGCATCCTACAAGGCAGTGATGTCAACAATGCATTCCAGGGACATGCCCAAGCTCTGGAAGGCCCCTCTGGCTTCTCCTAGGCCTTGTAAATTCATTTTCTTTGGCATTCCCTTCTTCCCCAATCCCTCCACATTATCCCTTCTTGAATTTAATTTGAGGCATTTGTGAAAGCGATATTTTCTTCTCTCCATCCCTGCTACAGAGCACAGTATCTGGCATTTAAAATCATAAAGTCTTCTGGGCTCTGCTTGGGAGGGCAGACTGGGCAGGAGATGCTGTGGACCCCGCCCCTGGGGAGAGGCCTGGCTGATGCCTCCTTAGCTAAAGTTTGGAACAGACTCATTGCCAGCAAAGTGGGCTCAATGGCTGAGGTGAGGTACCCTTCCCAGGGGGCCTCATAACCCAATTCATACTACTCTCCCCCATCCTCTTAAAAAAAATAAAAATCATAAAGACTCATTGGATGAATGAATGGATTGCTGGACTAACAAAAGGGCGAGTGGGTGAGTGGGGGGAATGAAGGAATAAACAGCAGCCAGGAGCCCCCTGGAGTGGTGCCTTCCAGAGGACGGAGATTCCAGTTTAAGACCCATGTGGGATTTCATTTGACTCCACAGGGTGAAATTTTCTCAAAATCATTTTAAA
The DNA here is from genome assembly GCF_053574225.1 of Canis aureus. Taxonomy (NCBI): domain Eukaryota; kingdom Metazoa; phylum Chordata; class Mammalia; order Carnivora; family Canidae; genus Canis; species Canis aureus. The sequence continues at coordinate 7,174,350 of NC_135624.1, read as the reverse complement.
AATTTGTAACTTAGAAACTAGAATATTGCTAAATCAAATCATGGCAAGACACTAGTAATTGTAACTACAATTTGGTACACACAAACATACTTCTTTATATTTAGTTCCTAGGTAATAAATTTTTAAGATGTTCGTTTTTTATTCACCACCTGTATTAGAGGGCCAGTACTTCCCTCAATTGAAAGCAAACTGTGTCTGCCATCACCATCAATATTCTTTAACCTTGAACTTGAAGCTTTTAAAGAAAAAAGACTGGGAGAGCTTTAAGATCCCATGCAGAGTTTCTCAACCTTAGCTGCAGGTTTGAATTACCTTGGGAGACTTTGAAAAGTCTTGATGCCCAGGCATTAGAAACTCTGGAGAGGGACCCAAGCATCAGTAATCTTTCTTTCTTTTTTTTCTTCTTCTTTCTTTCTTTCTTTTCTTTCTTTCTTTCTTTCTTTCTTTCTTTCTTTCTTTCTTTCTTTCTTTCTTTCTTTCTTTCTTTCTTTCTTCTTTCTTTCTTTCTTTTCTAATATTTTTCCCCTTTGGTTTGGCATCCATAGTTTTGAAGCTCCCCCAAGGGATTCCCATCTGCAGCCAAGGCTGAGAACCACTGCTTTAATCCACATGTAGCTGAGACCACTGAAAGATTCACTGCCCAAACCTAAGGGTTGTATGTTCCTTGCAAGAGTCAGCTCTGAAACCTGCCAGTGTCTCGTTCTGATCCCTCCCAACAGATCCTTTTTCCTTGACACTTATTTCTGTCTTGGCTCACAGGCACATCCACGAGGATCCACACTCAAGTGAAATAGGTTAGCATTTTGTGATACGCTAGTACATTGTGAAAGCTGTACTTTCTCCCTCTTGAACTTTGAACTGAAACTCTGTGCTACAAGTTGTTTCAGGACCTGAGAGCAGATCGTTGAAATCAATCACAAGGAGGTTGCAAACCAGCTTGCCCCAGAGCTGGCCATTTCCCGGAATCATAGGCATGTTGAGAAACGAAAAGCTGTGTGTGGACCCTAAATCCCTGAACATGCTTCCCCCCAGTTCTGGGCTTTCGCACTCTGATCTGTGCCCATTTCCCGGCCGGAGCTCGGCTCTCCAGTGCTCCCCACTGCGGTAGCTTTGCAAAGTGCTTGCTTCACCCTAACTAGTCTCCAGTCTGCTCTACCAGTTTGGTGTCTGAGCTAGACCATCTCACTGGATCGTTTGGAAAAACAGCGTCTGGGGATGGCCACCCAGGGAGCATCTTTCCCTGGGAGCTGGTGGTCGCTGGTACGGGAGGACCCAGAGGACCCGCCGCGCGGGTTCCAGCGATGCCCACTAGCCGCGCGGCGCTCCCGGGGCCGGTTGAACCCAAAGACTGAGACACAGCCGCGGTGGGTTGCGGTTATGTATTCAGTTTCCTAGGGACTCGAGTACCACGGGCCGTGGGAAGGGGGAGAGAAACACTGGAAGAGCTGCCTGGCTGGAGTACGGATTTCCACTAAGTCATGGGCTCCTACGGTTTACAAAATCATCTTTCTACAGGAAAATCGGCTCCCGCAGGGATAGCATGGGCTGCAAGGGTCACAGGGGTTGCAGGGGTTACAGGGGCTGCAGGGGCTACAAGGACTGCAGGGGTTGCAGGGGTTGCAGGGAGACGTGCAGGGGTAGCATGGAGACTCAATCTTGACGCAACTCCCCAGCCCATAGGAGTAAGTCACGTCTTTCTCGTCCACGCACGGCGGCAGGCTGAACTCTTTGCAGATGTTCATGTAGCTGTACTTTTTCGACCCGAGGCAGTCGTATCTGTTCTCCCGCTCGGCCGACACGCACACCTTGCCGTCCTTCACCCGGACTTTGACTTGATCAGGCTCAAAGCCGCACACGTTTACTGATCCTAAAATGTTACTGCTACAGCAAGAGGAGGCCAGAATTCTATTTGTTGTTCTTCTCAGTCTGGAGTGGAGAGAAAAGAAAGGTGGGAGGAAGAAGCTCAGATCTCAGACACAGCTCGAGAAGCAGTATTTTGATCTCTATTGTTTTATTACTATTATTTTTGAAGTAAAGGCTGGGCCCAACTTGGGGCTTGAACTCACGACCCCAGATCAAGAGTCACATGCTCTACCGACTGAGCCAGCCAGGCGCCAGATCTCTATTTTTTCTTTTTAAAATTTTTAAAAAATATTTTATTTATTTATTCATGAAAGACAGAGAGGCAGAGACACAGGCAGAGCGGGAAGCAGGCTCCATGCAGGGAGCCCGACGTGGGACTCGATCCCGGGTCTCCAGGATCACACCCTGGGCTGAAGGCGGTGCTAAACCGCTGAGCCCTCCGGGCTGCCCTATTTTTTTCTTTTTTTTAGATAGTCATTTTGAAAAGTCAAACTTTACAGAAGTGTATAAAGTAAAAAATGAGAGTTCTCCCATGTAAAATCGCACTCTCCCACATGTAAACCTCTGTTAACAATAGACGTCTGCTTGGCTTTCCAGATCTTTCTCTTGCATTTGAGTCCCAGGTCCTCCTCTTATTAATTGTGAAAACTTGCCTCAGTTTCCTTATCTGCAAAATGGAAATAGTAACAGTACCTACATCATAGGGCTTTTGGAAGAATAGATGAGATTATGAGTTTTGCTTAATGCCACCTTTGACACATTATAAATCTTGCTTAATTATTATTGTGATCATTATTATCACTACTATTAAATGTAGACCATTAGGACTTTTTAAAAGGGGATCCCAACCAGTATAGCATTTTTAAAAAAAATTTTTATTTTTCCTAGTATAGCATTTTAAATCTGCATTTTAAGGATTTCCATCAGCCTCAGAACCCAGCTCTGCTATCCACCAGATTGGTGTCACCAATGGGCCATCACACAGCCTCAGCCAGCTCCATCAACAAATGACAAGGCCTGCCTCTTTCTGCTGCTGAGAGGCTGCTCCAGACTCCAAATGTCTAGCACCAGCAAGGACAGTCAGCTTGGAGGGGTTGTGAGCTAGATCCCTGTCCTACGGGACAGGAAGAGTTGTGCAAGGGCTGATTTGCTCATCACTAACCACCTCCCATCCACTAACTTCTTTATAGCTTGCGATCAATCATGGTGGGATATTTACACTACAGAAATTGGAAAACACTACAAATCAGGGCTTTTTTCCTCCTCCTATCTCACCACCCCCACATTGCTAGTTGCTAAATACCTCTGTCTGCAGCCCCTGGAGCAGCAAACACAGGTCCCCATGATTCTACAGAGCTGCCTTGCAGGCCTGTGTGAATCCTTCATAGTAAAAGAATAACAATTGCAGCTTCCACTGATTGAACACTTGTGGTGTATCAAGAAGTTACTAAGAGCATAGATTCCAAAGCCAGAGTATTTGGGTTCAAATGTTGGCTCTGCCATGTGGATAAGTTACTTAGCTTCTCTGTGCCTCAGTTTCCTGTAAAATGGGAACAATAATAGTAGCTTACTTATATCTAGGGTTGTTGTGAAGTTTAAATTAATGACTGAAAAGTATTTATAGTAGTGCTTGACACACAGATTGGGCATCCTGGCATTAGCCCTGCATGCTTTGGCCTTCTTTAGGGTCCATATTTTTTCTATTTGCTGATCCATCCAAAGACAACCTTTATCCCTTAACAGGAAAAAAAATCTGTGTTTTAAGAGACACTCTTGGCAAATCTTCTTGCATCTGTTGGCCTCCAAAGGAAGGTTGTGGAGTGTGTGATTTCTAGAACTTCTTCGAGTTTGACAAATCTAAACTTTGCAATTGGATGATTGGTTTAAGATACCTCTTTAATTCTCTCTTTTTATGCTGAATTTTGTTTATACTCTTACTTCGTTATATAAGTTACACAGGGGGATCCCTGGGTGGCTCAGCGGTTTAGCGCCTGCCTTTGGCCCAGGGCGCGATCCTGGAGTCCCAGAATCAAGTCCCATGTCGGCTCCCGGCATGGAGCCTGCTTCTCCCTCCTCCTGTGTCTCCGCCTCTCTTTCTCTCTCTCTCTCTCTCTCTCTCTGTCTATCATAAATAAATAAATAAATAAACAAATAAATAAATAAATCTTTTAAAAAAGTTATACAAGTTCATTGTAGAAAAACTTAGAAAACCTTAGAAAATATACAGATAAGGAAAAAGACAGACTATTTTGTAAAATAGCTGTAATCCTATGTAGCACTTAACATTTTGGTGTTAGATTTTCTTTTGTGTGTATGTGTATTTCCACATACCTATTTCGATTCTTTTTTTTTTTTAATTTTTTTTTCATTTATTTATGGTAGTCACACAGAGAGAGAGAGAGAGAGAGAGAGAGAGAGAGAGAGAGAGAGAGGCAGAGACATAGGCAGAGGGAGAAGCAGGCTCCATGCACCGGGAGCCTGACGTGGGATTCGATCCCGGGTCTCCAGGATCACGCCCTGGGCCAAAGGCAGGCGCCAAACCGCTGCGCCACCCAGGGATCCCCACCTATTTCGATTCTTTTGTGTGTTCTTATGAAATCATGCTCATGCTATACATACTGCTTTGTATCTGTATTTTTCACTTGATAGTGCCTAACATGATTGGTTTAACAAGTGTGAGCCCTTATACTGAATGTTACAAAGCAAGGCCCTTAGAGGCTAATTACAAATGATTAAGTGGAATCATCTCCTAGAAGACACCAAGGCCAACAGAAACAACTTGTGCAAGGCACCCAGAGGACTGTGATAGTCATTCAGCTTCATTTTCACCTCCAGCACCAAGGAACGTGGGGTACATGGGGCACAGTAGTCTCTCACGCCCAGGGTGTGCCAGGATACCCACAGGCCATACTAAGGAGAAAGAAAGAGAACTGGACTAAAAAAAAATCTTTATCTCTGTAGAACAGAACAAAACAAATCAAACAGGAGAAAACTCTATCCTCCTGGATGGACAAAGAATAGCTCACAAAGATGCCCCGTGCCCTCTCTGAATGCACCAGGGCCGGGAAGCCCAAATAGCCAAAACTGAGAGCAGAACAGAGAGCAGAATGGGTGCGCATGGATCTCTCAAGAACTGCCCATGGTGTGGACATGGGCTGAGAATGAAAGTTCTTCTGTTCAGCTCAGACCTTCCCATTGGAGATGAACACATCAAACCCTGCCATAGAGGGGGTTGGGCCTCACAAAACAGGGCCGGAGGGCCCCCAGGGGGACAGCTAGGATCCCTTACTACTGCCATACTCATTCTGCCAGAGGCCTCCTGCCCTTCACAGGAAATGGATCTGGGAGCCAGTTCTACAAGCCAAAGCGGGCTTCCAGATCCTTCTCCTCCTGTTAGCAATCTAAGTCTCAGAGTGCAATTGCATGTGTTGCTGTTGTTGTTTTTGCTTAGGTGCCCCCTCTTCCTCTGGCTCTGTCACTCTGGCCCCTCTGCCCCCGGAACAGCTGCACAGAGGTCTCCCAAATTCGAGTCTTCAGGAAATTGCCTAAAACATCTTGGCCGGGTTAGGTGTCTTCTTCCTTTTGTTTCCTGGTCAGGGGTTATCAGTGGGGATGTGTGGGTGTAGAAGAAATTGCAGCAGCCACATTCCACTCCTCAGATATAACTCTGAACTTGCAACTTGACTCCTGTGTGGCGATGTACCTCTCACCCCACAAGGGAACTTCCATGGCTCTGTGACGTTCTGGGCAAAGGGAGAGTAGAGTGCCTCCTCTAATTGTTATTATGAAGGTGGAGCTTGGTTCATTGCAGAAGCCTCCCAGAGAAGATGAGGGAAAGCAAGTGGACCAACGGTATGTCTGCAGCTCTGGGATGCCACCTCTTCTCCCTGCTGAAGCTAAGTTCATCTGAATGTATGACCAAGCTCCTGAACGTTAAACAAAAATTCATATCTTTGTGCCGTTTTCACAAAGATGTGAATGAGGTTCAACCGGTGCTAAATAAAATAATGAAGATGTCAAAAAAGACCTGTCTCTACCCAAGAGCAAAGGGAAGTAGACCCTCCAGTAGCCATCCCTGAGTACTTTGCTTTTTCTCCTAATTGTAGACCCTTTCCAAAAACCTACTAAACTCCATTCCTCCTTTCCAAGTCATCTTTCACTTCTTTTTTCTCCCTCTTCCCTTTCCTGCCTTGTCTCTTTTCTGACTTTTGATACTGAAGAACACCACCTCACAGGAGCAGAGGAGCAAATGCAGGTGCATCAGAGGCCCCAGCAGTGCTTGTTAGAACACAGGTGGCTGGGCCCCACCCCCAGAGTTTGCAATTCAGTGGGTCAAGGAAGGAGCCAAAAATATGCATTTCTAACAAGTTCCAGGTGATGCTGGTCCAGAGCCCACTCTGAGAATCACTGACCAGGTGGTTAAGCACATGGATTCCAGACTCAGGCAAATGTGGCTTCAAGTCCTGGCTCACCCAACTCCTAGTGGTCAAAAACATTGCTCCCGAATCTGTTTCGTCATCTATAAAACAAGCCAAGATGTTACAAGGATCAAATGAAGATGGAATGTGGCACCTAATTTTCACTCAATAAAGGGTAAGTCTCTCTATTTTTTTTTATTTTTTTTAAAGGTATGTGTTTATTATTTATTTATTTTAAAGATTTTATTTATTTATTCATGAGAGACACAGAAAGAGGCAGAGACACAGGCAGAGAGAGAAGCAGACTCCATGCAGGGAGCCCGACGTGGGACTCGATCCCAGGACTCCAGGATCATGCCCTGGGCCGAAGGCAGGCCCAAACCGCTGCGCCACCCAGGGATCCCGGTAAGTCTCTTTATTAAGCTATTCCAGGCTCCACCTTACTCAGACTTCCCTGGAGCCCAAGGCTCTAAGTGACCAAGCTCCAAGTCCTGTATCTTAAACAATAAGGTCAAACCAAATAATATACATGCTTTTGGCCTAGATGGGCAGCTATTCCTACCCCTGCCCCCATTTAGGTGACTAGGCTTTGAGACCTGTGGGCAGAAAGTATCATGAGGAGAAAGGAACAAGGGGCCACACTTGCTTCCCAGGCTTACAGGGATGCTGAGGAAGAGGGTGCTATGCCCTGGGCTGTGGGTCAGAGCTTGAATGAGTGGAGAGATTTTCACGAGGGCTGAGACCTGGGAGGTACTGCTAGACCCCCGTAAGGCTGACAGTCATTGACCACACCAAGTAAGAGGGACTCAGTGAAAACCTTAATCACTGAGCGTGAAGGGGTAAACAAGGAAAGAAAGGAGGAGGTTTGGGGTTTTTTGTTTTTTTGTTTTTGAAGTTTGCAGAAGATGGTGCCCCTCATGTGGAGATTTTCAGGGGAATTTCTCACTGAGATTCAGATCAACCATAGATAGTTGGGTGAATGAATGGAAGCACAGTCTCAGTCTGAGTTTCTAGGTGTTAATTAGTAAAGGGTGTGAACCTGAGCCCAAAGCACCTCTACAACACAGCTGCAAACCAAGCATTTGTCTACAAGGACTAGCGCCACCATTGGCAGGGGTCAGAGCCAAAAAGGTGCTTGCATTCATTAGATAATCGACTCCTAAATGCAGGGCAGAGGAGGGGATGGTTTTTGTTTGTGCCCCTTCGGTCCAGAGGACAGGGAATCCCACAATGCTGATAGTGAATCCAGTGCAAACTTATGGCAGGCTAGTGGCATGGCTTCTTACAAAGGAAGCCAGATTCAGATACTGCAGTCCCTCTAAATCCAGAAGAGGAAGAAGTCAAGGGAACCACTAGTTCTTGTGGTGCAAAGGGGAGTTTGAGGAGGAAAAGAGAATCTCAAAGAAGCTAAAAAAATAGAAGTATTTACTTGAGCCTCTATTAAGGAAGGTACTGCCAAGGTGTCTTTGGAAGCAGCTGCTAGGTAAAAGATGGAAATGGACTGGACCTATACCTAGTCTAAAAATACATTTACAAACAAACAAACAAACAAACAAAACCAGATTTACATCAGTCAAAAAACATACACTCAGAAATGCTCAAGAAACGTAGGGGAGAAATGTCATCCAAGGATTCTTACCAGTGATTAAAAGCAGATTGACTCTCACACAGAAAAACAATTCCAGTGGGGCTGTGGCAACTATAGACCAGGGACAAAGAACCTCAGGACAACACAGCCTGGCATCTGAAAGAACATGTCATACCTAACCAAACTGTTAGCATTATTTAAAGGGGTAGAAGGTCATGTGAATGTGATTTCTAAACTCACAAAGCCTTGAGTAAGGTTTCACACCAAAGATTGTCTTAAAAAATTGAATCAACATGATATTTCTGGATCTATTTAGTCAGGGCTTGGGAGCTAGGTGAGAGATAAGGAAGAAGCAGCATTTCATTGGAAGAAAAAATATTAACAGTAGGAGTCCTCTGGGACTGGGGCTAGATCAGGATTTAATGTTTTCATCCATGGTCAGGAAAATTGAATATTTAGGTTTGCAGGTGACACTAAGCCCTCCTGGATAGTCAAACGTCAGACTGTCAGAAATAGAGCAGAGGAGGGTTTCACAAGGTAGTATGAATGGGAAGAAAGTGGCTGGAAGGAGACACAGGACGGTAAGCCTGAAGTCATATCTAGAATGGACTCAGTTATCAGTTCAGAGACTGGAGAATTCATGTAAAGACATCACCAACTTTATATACTGCCTCAGGCACAGAAAAAAAATCAGCAAAAATCCAGGCATTGTTGGGAAAAATATCACAACCCATAGAAAGCATTCTGTCTTATATAAACCACACTGCTGAGAATTAAGCTTGAGGTTGTGTCTACTGCATGCCAAGAAATAGGGACTCTTAGAGCTGGTGGAGGGTGCCCACAGGGTGAGAAACAGAGAGGCACTCTTTCTGGAGAGTCTGGAGAGAAGGGACAGGCAGGAGACAAAGGCTGGAAGGGATTGGATCAAGTGTTTTCAAGGATTCAGAGGCACAGGGATGGTGGAGACAGGCCTGCTCACAAGTAACCCTTCCTATAGACCAATTTAAAAATCCCTGACTCACAGTGTGCAAAACTTACATAACTTGATCCTCTAAGGAGTAAAAATAAAAACTTTAAAATTGAATGTAGATGAGTTTATAGGCTATAGCCCCATTCCAAACTATTGAGAGGGGTTTGTTCCTGACCTTTGGTGACTGATGACTTGGACAACAGTTGCTCTATTGCCCTTTCTGGTGGAATATCCCAGTCACTGTTATCAAGTGTCTGTATCTCCCATCCACCCAGCCACCCAGCCACCCATCCACCCACCCATACATCCACCCACCCACCTACCCATCCACCCATCCTCTCACCCATCCATCCACTTACCTACTTACCTACCTCTCTAATCTATTAATCTACCATGAGAATAGGAAGGATGTTAAGGATAGAAACTTGCAATGAGTAGTAAATAAGTCCCAGAGATCTAATGCACAGTATAGTGAATATAGACAACAATATTATATTATGATCATCAGACTTGGTAAGGGATGATAATTATGGAACATGATAGAGATGCTAATTATCGCTTCAATGGCATCATCATAATATATAGATGTATCAAACATACTATACACCTTAAATTACAGTGTTATATGTCAAGTATGTTTGGATCAAAAGGTCTATCATCCATTTGTGCCCCCATCTTTTTAAAATTAGTAGCATATTAAGTAGGTTTTCTTGTCTCTTTCATTCAATACAGCAACACATAAAATGCTTCATCGTTCTGCGTTACATCTACCTAGTATCCCAGTGTAGTTTATTTATTTATTATAATAAATAAATTTATTTAACTAGAGTACAGTGCTTTCAGCAACTGTTTATATCAATTATACCAGACTAGATGGCATACAGTGGAAAGTTAGAAATAGAAAGCTTTCTCCAGGCCATAAAAGGAAATGTAATCAAACAAAATAGTAAAAAGTAGCTTTGAAAATTACCCAATTCAGTTAAAACCCTCTCAACTCTGTTCTGAAAGTCCTCGGTTCTATAGTTCATACGTACAACCTTTGCCACTGCTGGAGGAGGCAGTCAACAGGACCGTCCCTACTCCAGATGGATTTTAAGGCTGCCTGGAGTTGGGGAATGGGAGAAGGGTTTTCCTACAAAACCGAGGAAACGCCTCTGTTGTTCAATTTGCTCCCCTGCTCTTAAAGCCTCTGGCGTACATTAAGGATTTGATCAATGGTTATTGCTTCTCCTGTAGTCGTTTCTGTAAGCCCAAATATCCTCAAATCACTTTACTCATAACCAGAAAAAATGTTTAGTTTGCTCCTTTCAATAGCTTTTTAATGACACCTCCTATTTCTTTCCCTCATTAAAGCCACATTATCTATCATGTTGGCACTCCTGCTATAAACCCACAACAACCTTGCCAATCGACATCATTGCGTTGTCTTTTGAGAATCTCACAATTCCCATCATGGACCCGTCTACTCTTCTTTTCTTACATCTTTGCTAAGTCACCAGAGTCATTCTTTTGAACCCTTGTCATCATCATTGTTCAAGTATCAGCTGTTACCTCCCCTCCCCCGCCTTCAACTCCCAAGGTTTAATACACCGACTTATAAAAAATCTTAAAAAGTCCTTTTACTTGGCAAGCTCTCTCTTTTCATCTTCTATGGCTCTAATGGCTTTCCTCTCCAAACTTCTGAGAGATGGTCGCAGACAGTAGAGCTTGACGTCGCACAGGCAGCACGGGTAGAGATCACACAGGCCGCAGGAGCGCGCTCGCTTCGAGTAGCACAGGCAGTAGGGGTAGGGGTGCAGGTCGCAGCAGCAGTACGGGTGCATGTACAGGTCGCACAGACACCGTGTACATTCGTCAATGCATCTCAACTGCCTCAGTTCTCGGTCCACCTTCTTTATGTCCCTTCTAACACTGTCCAGAAGACAATTCAGTGCAGCCATTACAGTCACACCTTATTGTTTTGTGAGTACCTTTGGGAAATGGCACTCGGGGGGAAAAATTATTCTAAGCTCTTCTCAGAAGTTTCTTTTAAAAATAAATGAGGCACGCATGATTCAGTTACTTTAAAGCTTGAGTTCTGTGACCTCACCACCCTCTAAGTATGTCATAGTCTTCTGGTTACCATGTGAACTATGCACAGCCGTGCTCTCCAGAGACCCTCCCTAGAGTTACAGAGCTACTCCCAGAACTATACTAATGTTGAGATTTCATTCTCCTTGACATGGGGTGGGGCCCTCAAGCAATCCCAGCTCTCTGGGGCTCATGGCTATCACTGTCCATGTCCTTGGCTTGAGTGTGTGTGTGTGTGTGTGCGCGAGCGCCTGGTTACAGCCACTAAGATCTCAGTGTAGGGGATGGTAGAGGCCCTGGCTCCTTTCTCTGTGCCCTTGCACCTCTAGCCTTCACTTGACACTTAGCTTCACCCCCTCATACTCTAGGAGTCATGCTGCCATCTCGTCTGTATATGGAAAGCTTGCTTGCTTTACAGAGCTTTCCTGTGGTTCTTCTGACCATGTCATTCTCAAGGCAGACTTGGTCCTTGGCCTTGTGGCCCTGAGTCTCTGAGTCCTGCGCATTCTCTGCTATCTGGCACCCTGCTATCCTGAAGCTCCAGTCCCTGGAGTCCTGCTCCCCAGGACTCAGGCTCCTGTCGGTCACCACCTCCCAGCGATTTCTCCTCCAGTCTTTCATCCAAGCCTCTAGATGCCCTGTCTCCAAGTGCTTCTCAGGTGTTACCCCTTAGTACTGGGACAGCCAACTGTCTGAAGTGGCTTAAAGCCAACTACCCAAAAACCTCACTTGGGCCAGTTTCCTGTGCTCCCAGCTGGATCAGTCAGTATGCTGGGCCATGGGCTCAACCTCAGCCTTGGTTTGGGTACTTCTATTCCTTGGGCCAGTCCCTTCAACCTGCTACCCAGCTCTCAAGTCCCCTTTTCATGGAGGACAGCACAGGGTACTTGAGGGCAAGCAGGTGGATGTAGCACTGGAGAAGGAGACAGGACCGGTTTTGAAGGGACTTATGGGCCATCTAAGCAGGCTGACCTTTATTTTTAGCATAATGAAGAATGACTAATTTTCTTTTCTGCTGAGAGAAGTTGAAAGGTAAGTCTGATAGCTGTATACATCCCCCAGCATGGTAAAGGGGACAACAAGAGAGGTGCCTTTTGAAAAGCAGGGGCAGCCAAGTCTAGATTAGATGACTGTAGGGATGGCGAGAAGAAACCCAGTGGCGTCCCCTTCCTCTCACATCCACTCAGACCCATCCTATCTATTCTCCACCTCTCAGCCAGAGTGATTTTCATATATAAATCTGTTATCCCCCACCTAATACCACCCACCCTTCTCTGTCCTCTTAGAAAAAGGGCCCAAATCCTTATAAGGTGCTGAACAATAGGGCCTCTGTCTCCCTCTCTCTCTCTCCTCCCCCATCGTTATTCCTGTAGTTCATTATTTTTTAGTCACAATGGCCTTTCTAAAAGTCTTATTCATTTCACCTCATTCAAGACTTGTCTGCACACTGTTCTCTCTGCTTAGAAATTGAGCTCCCACCCCAATCCCTTGATCTAGTAGTCAACTCCTGAGACATTCTTTAGATCTCTTAAATATCCCTTCCTCAGAGAAGCCTTCCTGGTCCCTCGGCCAAGTATAACTCTGCATATTCCTTTTATCACATCATTTGTCTGCTTCCCCAATTAGACTATAAGCTCTATGCAGGCAGGCACCTTGTTTATTTTTGTTCACCATCGATACCTAATGCAATGCCTAGAGAGTAATAGGGGCTTAACGAGTGAGTTCAACAGAACTTGTGAACAGAATGATGGTGAAGTGTGGGAAGAATCAGTAATGACCCCCTTGGTTTCTGGCTTGGCAGAATGGCTGCCATTGACTGAGGAACCCTGGAGTAGGTTCAGGGTTCTTCTCATTCAGGAAAAGAAATATACTGAGAAAAAAAGAGGACTTGGATAGAACCCAGGGAACAGCAAGATATGGAGGAAGTGAAGGGGCTCACGATCACTCATAAAAGGAGTAATCAGAGGTGAGCGCCTCCTACACTGAATTCTCTTGTGTATGACTAGACCACGCCTAGTATTCCCAGTACTCCCCAGCCGTGACCCAGGAGGGCCTCTTTCTGGGCAGATGAGGTGCCTTAGTAAAGAAAATAAGTTTCTCAGGAGGTATTAGAATGGGAGGCTGGCCACTGACTCACATGGGATATGTTAAAGCAGAAATGAATCATTCTCCTCTATAGACAAATGCTTACGTCTTTTAAGAGTGATCTGCCCAATTCTGAAGCGTGAGCTCTGTTAATAGGAATATGGCCCACTCTTTCCTGAGAGTTCACTGCAGGAATTATACAGATCTCTTTAGCTCCAAAGTGATAGACTTCTGAACTCTTATATCACGATGAATTCTAACCCTTTAGCAAATGTCAGCAAAGGTTAAAACAAGCAAGCTTTTGGTTTTAGATTCTTAAATACACAGGTTCAGGAATTTAAGTACACACTTCTGTATATCAATGGCACATTACAAAGATGGTTACGGCTTTATTTTAGCCAGGTTCTTCCATGATCCTATCCTCACAGTGACTTTACTCTTCACCATAAAGCATATCCTTGACATCATTTCAAGTGACTTAACAAAGGTGGTATTTCCTTTAAAGATCAGATGGAAATGTGATCTATCCATGTCAGAAGGAGAGGTAGAAATTCACCAGATTCTACAGAAACCCACAGGAATGATCTGCAATCACAGTCCCCTAAAGCATAAACACAAGGAGCTTCCATGGGCTCTAACACAGAAGTAGGGGCCCTTTCTTACATAGGACTATGTCTGTGGAGGCTCCCATCCATCCCCCCTGGCTCGTCCAGATAGAACCCCCTCTGGGATGGAAGGCAGGCCTTGGCAATTTCCCTCTGGGCAAAGAGTAGGTGCTTGCTCCTTAATGTTGGTGGAACTGTAAGCCAAAGAATGTCCTTCTACCTGTTCTACTAGGTGTACAGCTATGGGTCAAGTCCATTTAATGGGCCTAAGCTACAAAGATACTCCTTTACCAAGCACTAGATCCATATGTGATACTTACACATTGAAAGCAAAATCCTATACATAATGTATTCTTGACTAGGTTAACAAGAATCCATAGAAGGGGAGAAACCCCCTCAGAAATGAACTGTGGTTATCTCTGGGTAGTGAAATTATAGATGAGTTTTTAAATTCTCTTTTCTATGGGCACCTGAGTGACTCATTCGGTTAAGCATCTATCTTTGCCTCAGGTCATGATCCCAGGGTCCTGGGATTGAGTCCCTCATCAGGCTCTCTGCTCAATAAGGAGTTTGCTCTTCCCTCTCCCTCTACTCCTCCCCCTGCTCATACTCTCTCTCAAATAAGTACATAAAATCTTTAAAAAAAAATAAATTCTCTTTTCTAGACTTTTTGTGATTTTTAAGTGTCTTCATTGAGGTTATTGCCAATTTTATAATGAAACTTTTTGAGAGTGTACTGTCTGTCACATGATCAGCTTTGGATGTGACCCACTGACCTTCCAGATCTAGGTATACTTTCACAAAAGAAAAGACTTTTTAATAAGTGAATTTTATGCAGTATAAATGGGAAAATGCCACAGATTATTACTGGAGATGGGGAATAATTCAATGCCTTTGTTTTGGAAGCCCTAACTCACTGCTCTGCAGACTGAGCAGTACTAGCTACATTGTCAAATAGGACAATTTCTCGACCACATATATAGGACTACCCTGGTTAACAACTCCTCTTAAAACAAAGCTCCTTTAATAACAAAGACATCTCTTTATTTTCAAAAATAATTCGAGCGATTCTGGCTTAATCCACAATTCAAAGTAATGTTCCGCTAGAGTCTAACAGTCAACTAAGCAAAATACTGCTGTGCACAACTTAGATTTGTCTATGAAAAAAGCAGCATACAGATGACTCACAAAATACCTTTCTACATATATCATGCTAGAATGATATATACCAGATAAGTACCAGAACAGGACTTCTTGGGGTCTCTATAAGCATAGCCCATACAGAGAGTAGGATAAACTTGTCTGGTTCTTACGAGGAGGGGGGAAAGGAGTTATCTTTCCCCCTTGGTCATGTGACACGAGGCTGTCCGAAACTAGCCTGAAGGGGCTGAGGCACCCATCATACCTGGCAAGGACCTGCAGAGCTGGGGCTTCCTTCTGGTCTCACTCCACATCCAAATCTCAAACACAATTGTCTCTTCTCCTTTCCCTAACCATAGCCCTTCCTTCTTCCTATGTATATATTACTTTGTTCAATATACAGTATCATTTTAGTTTCTATTTCAATTTAATATATTACTCTGGTCTGACATCCCAGCAAATAACCCTAATCCTCCTATATAATTTCTACTACTGGTCATAAGGATTTCTGGAACACATCTTTTGTTAACTAAACTATTACTATGCAATCTCTACTATACTGCTGTATACTTACTTTTATATCTGTCAGTTGTCTCAGGCCTGCATGTCAGAGTATATAGGATTCTTTAAATGGAAAAAGATTTGGGACAGCCTTAAACGGAAAATGGCTAAAAGGGAATATCCTTATCCCTCTCCCCTAACAGAGGCTCTGGCCTTAGCTCTCCGCTGTTCCTATCAGAGAAACTACCACTTCCTCTCACTTGAGTCTCCAAGCATCTTCCCTTCTAACAGAAAGAAGTAGGAGTGAAACTCTAAAGCCTGGGGTCATTCTCCTAGGTTTCTATCTCCCCAAGGGTGAATTTCAAAAATCTTTCACATGCCATTTGACTTTACCTTCCTTTCTAGTTTTTTTTTTTTTTTTTTTTTTTATTCATGAGAGACACAGAGAGAGAGAGAGAGGCAGAGACACAGGCAGAGGGAGAAGCAGGCTCCCCGCAGGAAGCCCAATATGAGACTCGATCCCAGGACCCCGGGATCACGCCCTGGGCTGTGGCACTAAACGGCTGAGCCACCCGGGCTGCCCTTCCTTTCTAGTCTTAATACTCAGTTCATTTTTTAAAATTTGCCCCGACAACTTATTTACTCCATGGTTTAAAACTGAAAAAACAGATTGAAAGAAATCTGAAAATTCTATATTCCCAATGTAGTAAATTTATGGTTACTGAGAGAATATGGTAACCATGTTTCTCCAAACACATGGTCTAAAGGGATCATGGTACTTAGATAACTGCAGAAAATCCAGGACTCAAGACTTTTCTAACTAGGTAAAACTGTAATCACACATCTTCATTTGTCCATGATAATATGGTTTGTAGGTAGTCAATGGGAAACCTGTCCATCTGACGTGACATTATTTAAGCAAAGCAAACAAGGAAAAGGGAGGTCCCAAAATATAATTCTGAACAACTTTAATATTGACAAACAAAATTCACCTTCTGGGATGTCTGGCTGGCTCAGCAGTTGAGTGTCTGACGGGCTCAGGACGTGATCCCAGGGTCCTGGGATCGAGTCCCACATCAGGCTCCCTACACGGAGCCTGCTTCACCCTCTGCCTATGTCTCTCTCTCTCTGTGTGTCTCTCATGAATAAATAAATAAAATCTTTAAAAAAATAAAATCTTAAAAAAATAAGAAAATAAAATGTTCTAGAGTGAATTGTTTCAGCTAAATCCTCAGTGAAAAAGCCTCTGCCTCTAACATCCAAGTGGGTTTCAGGACCACCCTCTGTGGTTTGCTATCCAGGAAGTCTTCCTATCATGGATATCCAATGTTTGGCCTGCACATCATCCAGGGTACCTTCTTTTGGTAAAATAACTATCTCCCCTCCTACCCTGCCCTCTGCCATTAGGTACTACCAGTAAAGTTGCCCAGTCAAGGGGCAGGTATGTAACCAACCATCCAACTCATCCCATCTCTTCTGGGAATTTGATCTTTCACAGGGAGACTAGTGATAGCTAGAGCTGACAATAGACTCTGAAGAAATAATACTTTAGTTAACTGCCCTATTCTGTTGTTTTCAAATTGGTTCTTTAGCTTTTCTTTGAGTCTGTGAGCTTTTCATATTCTTCCAATAAATTCCTGTTTCTCTTACATTATTCTTTCAAAAAAAATTTTTTTAAGTTATTCTTTTAGTGTCAGTTACTTATAACTAAAGAACACAACTGATATGACAACTTGCCCCTGTGGACCCAATGGGGATCACTGCAAGCTTAACTTGTAGGTCAACTGTTGCTCCAGTGGACCTTGTCCTATGCTAGCCAGGCCCCTTCCTCTTAACCCAGAACTAGCTGTATCAAGGTAGCCACCGTTATTAAAGACCATCAGTAAGTGCACATAGCATTTTAGACCACTGACAAATCAAAACCTGATACTGCTAAGAAATGTTGACTCATAAAAACCAATTCTCTCTCTCTCTCTCTCACCTGGGAGGGAAGAAGCTAAGGAGCAGAGTGAGCATGGAAGGCTCCCAGAATCTGCTGTTTGCATGACCCACAGTTGGAATTTAGGGAAGAGATGAGCAAATGTACCAGTAGTGGTGATTCACACTAGGGAAATGTCTAGAAACACCCAGGAAGTCCCATCCATTGACACTGTCCCTGGGGCATGAGAGACATCACTGACATCAGAACCTCAGAACTTCAGCTTTGGAAACTGGAGTCATCCAGACCTGTTTCCTCCTCAGGCAGGAATCTCTGCTTGAGCACCTTAGGCAGATAAGCGTGGAAGAACTGGGGGTTCTTTATGGAATGAGGTGTCCCCTTATGGTTTAAGATGACCAAGACTCCTATGACCAACCATATTAGTTCATATAATTTTATCCCTCTTCCTCATCCTCATCCCCCCAACCTCCCCACACCTGTCCTATGGGGTCTTTAACAAATATCTTCCTGCTAAATAAGCTGAGGAGGGATGAAGAAGAAGAGGATGTTGGTCGATGACTTTCCTTTTTTTTTTTTTTTTTTTTTTTTTTTAAAAAAGAGGTTTTATTTATTTATTCATGAGAGACACAGACAGGGGCAGAGACATAGACAGAGGGAGAAGCAGGCTCCCTGCAAGGAGCCTGATGTGGGACTCGATCCTGTGGCTCCGGGATCACACCCTGAGCCAAAGGCAGATGCTCAACTGCTGAGCCACCCAGGTGTCCCGGTAGATGACTTTCCAGCTATGCCCAACAGGAGTGAACTTGGGGAGGGGAGTTTGCTCTTAGCTGGTGGGGTCTGAAAAAGAATCTCAGCAGTTAGTTCCTTTTTTCCTTTCTGCAAGTAAGATCACTCAGGCATTATTGGGAAGGAGGCATGGGGATTTTATAGGCCAAGTATATATATGAGTAAATTTCCTCATTAAGATTTGAGGAATGGGCATGGTGTTAGTGAAACCATCCTGCTTTGCTGGGAATGAATGCTTTCCCAGATGTGGGATTTTAGTGTCAAAACCGGGGCAGGGGATGCAAGGCAGGAGAAGAAGGTGGGAGTACAAAGTGCCTCTAAGGTCCATCCACAATGTGCCCAGTTTAAATGATGGAGCTGGCCTCCATGGGGTGCAGACTTGTGTTTCTGATTGCTTTTTGTTTTGTTTTGTTTTGTTTTTGTTTCTGCTTTTAAGGCTTCATTCAGAGCACTGAGTTCTCTGTGACCACTGTGGGCTCTGACTCCTCTTTCCTCCATCCTCTCATAAACACACATGTCCCTTCTCTTCCCCCTCCCCTTGAATTCTCCAAGAAAAATTGTTAGTTCCAATCTGGGTTATTCTTGATGAGGACAGAGACCAAAACACTTCCTTAAACTTCATGCTGGAATCATTCACACATAAGAGCACATTTCCTTGTCCCCCTGCCAGAAACAGAAAGGCTTGCTTCCACTGCAGACGGAGTCCCAGTTGACTCAAGGGGGTCAAGAATGTTTATTCTCCAACCACTGCCACATGACTGCCTAACTCCTAACAGATGCTTACTCGACCAATCAGGATAGTTGACATTAATGAGTGCTTGAGCCTCTGGCAGGCCAATCCTCACAATGACCCTGTGAAGGAGGGACTCTCTATCCCCACCTGACAGATGAGACTGAGGCACAGAGTTCCCCCAGCAAGGGACAGAGCGAGGGAAGCTCCTGGGCAGTCAGCCTCCAGTGTCTTTGTCTTCAAAGACCAGTGACCCTTTTGATGACGTCTCTTCCCTTCTGCCTTAAAGATGAGAGAGGAATTCAATTTGGACATCGAGACTTTTTGGGTTTCCTGCTTCTGTCATTATCCACACACCTGTGGCCTGATTGCTGTGCATTTTGTTGCTCAGAGTAACGTGATTTTCTGCCTGCTGCACCCCCAGGCCACCTGCTGTCACCTTGCTCACCTTGGGTGAGGCTGCTTCCCCAGTGCCTCTTCAGGGACTCACTCAGATGCTCTCTATTCTCAGCAACAGTTTTCCTCTCTTCCCCAAAGAACACCTTTCACCAGGAATTCCTTCCCTCGCATAGCATGAGGACTTGTTTTGTAGAGGAGCAAGAGCTCTGTCAGCTCCAATGGTGGAAGATGCATTCAGAACAAATGATTCCCGCAGAGGAAACGCCGCATCTCTCTGCCAGGATGCTCTGCACGGCAGTGGATTTGCTACCTCTCACTGGGGTTGCTTTTAACCCAAGAACATGAAATGCAAAACCCTCTTTTTTTATATATTTATTTATTTATTTATGAGAGAGAGAGAGAGAGAGAGAGAGAGAGAGAGAGGCAGAGACACAGGCAGAGGAAGAAGCAGGCTCCATGCCGGGAGCCCGACACGGGACTCAATCCTGGGACTCCAAGATCGCGCCCTGGGCCAAAGGCAGGGGCCAAACCGCCGAGCCACCCAGGGATCCCCGCAAAACCCTCTTTTTACCTCCTGTTCATCTGACTCAGCTTTCCAGGGAAAGTGCCCAGGAGCTGAAGTACATTCAGATTCCTGACTCTTTCTCAACTCTCCCAGCAGAGAGAGAACGAGGTGGGACCTTGGTTGCCAGCGCTGGAGTGAGGCTAGGACTCAGGGTCCTTTGAGCTGTGGGACAGGAAACCCAAGGAGGAGGAAATGATTATGCAGATCTTATTTATCAATGTGCACTGTGTTAGAAATTAAAACTGAGAAGTTTACATGCAATTATTTAAAAATAATAATAGGGCATCTCGGTGGCTCACTCAGTTAAGTATCTGACTCTTGGTTTTGGCTCAGGTCATGATCTCAAGATTGTGAGATCAAGCCCCACTTCAGGCTCCGCACTCAGCTTTCTCTAAAACATTTAATTCAGCCTCACTTTGTAGAACGTTGTTATAGGGCTTTGGGGGCATCTGCTTACCTGTTGATCCCCTTCTCTAAGAACTGAACTCCTCTCCCACCCATCAGGTGGAGGATTTGGGGGCACCTGGCAATAATCCTTCTGAGACAAGACCTGTTTCCCACCCTAAGTATAAATTTCTGTACCAAGAGAGGTCCCCAACCACAGCTAGTGAGCCAGGCTCTTTCTTCTGGGAGTTGAGCACTTGAAGACATGAACTAAGTGAGTTTGAACTCAGGAATCAAGGCTGCCATTGTGGAGCCCTTGGTTCTTTATGGCTGCTAGATCTTGTTTCAAATATTTCCAATGATAAGACCCCTGTTTTAACACATTGCTAATTTATTATCCCATTTATTTGTTCCTCTAGCAAACTTCCAAAGGTCAAGAGCAACTGTGGATCTCAACAGAGTAGGAAGTTAAAAATTCAGTTGTGAATATGGGTGTGTGTGCACAACTATGGGTGTGTAAAAGAAAAAGCAGAGGAGTTCATTAATTATAAATGAAATTTTAAAAGTATATGTAGCAGGACCCTGGCTTCAGCCAAACTGTAACCCTGTTAGGGACTTGGTTGAGTCTGTCCATCCTGTGGACTGGAACGGTAGGTCCAGCTAGTGTCCACCTGCTTTTTGAAATGGAACCCACCTAAAGGAAGAGGGAGCTTAAAGCTCAGATTGGAGGGAATCCTGGACACACTGTAGCATGAAGTCCATGGCCTGATTCCATTCTCAGCCCTGTACTATGTCCATCTCCTCCCCTGCACAGATTCACATTGTCATCTTGAGTAAGGAGACATGGCCAGGGCTTAGGATGGAAGGGTTCACAAGCTATTCTGTAAGATGAGGGTTCTAAGCAGTAATGGCAGCTACACATCCCAGGCAATGTTGAGGTTCAGGCATTCAGTCCTCACTGCCAATCCTTTGAGGTGGGTGCTGCTGTTACCACGTTTCCCAAGTGAGGAATCTGTAGCACAGGGCGCAAAGGCACTTTCCCATGAATATCCAGCTGACAAGTCCCACAGGAAGAAGGTGTGCTTGGGGACATCCCTGTGGCTCCAGGCATAACCCCAATAGGCAGTGCCTGCTAACAATGCCCCCGCCGTAAGCTCTCCTAACACTTTCAGTGAGGAAATGGTATTCCTGGAAGCTGGCACAAGGATTTCCCTTAGGGGAAAAACTCTATATTCAAGAAGGGGAGGTGGAGAGGGGGCCAGGGTAGTGAACCCTGAGGGGTCCGGAGCCAGGGCAGAGAGACAGCTCACCTCCTGTGCCTTAGAAACCAACAAACAGGGGCACCCAGGTAGCTCAGTCAGTTAAGTGTCCAACTCTCGATGTTGGCTCAGGTCATGATCTCAGGGTTGTGAGTTTGAACCTTATGTCAGGCTCCATGCTCAGTGAGGAGTCTCCTGGAGATTTTATCCCTCTGTCCCTACCCTTATGTAAGCATGCGCTCTCTCAAATAACTCTTGAAAAAGAAGGAAAGAAGGAAAGAAAAGAAGGAAAGAAAAGAAAGAAAGAAAGAAAGAAAGAAAGAAAGAAAGAAAGAAAGAAAGAAAGAAAGAAGGAAAAGAAAGAAAGAAAGAAAGAAAGAAAGAAAGAAAGAAAGAAAGAAAGAAAGAAAGAAAGAAAAAAGAGAAAACTGCAGTTTCTAAGATATGAGTGGGAAGGGAGAGGAGAAGGAGAAAGATGAGATACAGACTGACATGGCCAATAGAAAATCCCTCAGTGGCAGGAGGGCTTCATTTCACATGCATTTTATTGAAGAATAACATACATATTGGCAAATCATGAGCACCCAGCCTAGTGAATTTTCACGAGGTGAACCTACCCTTGTAACCCATAGTTACCTCAAGAGGAAGGACATTCTGAGGACTTCTTCTTGCCGGAAGCTTCCCCTCCTGGTGCTAAAAACTTATTTTAGCTGGTTTTGAACTTTATGGAAATGGAAAAATACAAAAATCTACCTTTCGTGTTTCACTTGTCTCAGTCAACGTTCTAGTTGTGCGTCTCACCTCTGTTGCTACCTGTGGTTATGTTTCACCCCCTTTTCATTGCTGTGCGATAATCCAACATGCCACAACCTCCTTATGCTCTCTACATGGATGAGCATTCCCGGATGGACATTTAGGCATTCTCCATTTGGGGCTGGCTGGCCATATGGTCTTTCTCACATACTATTTGGTGGACATTCATAGCGTTTTTGTGGAATGGAACTGCTGGGTCAGGGTGTAGGGTATGCATGTGTTCAAACTCTACTAGACACTGCCCAACAGTTTCACAAAGTGTGTATATCCATAAACAGTCGGTAGTGGGTTAATTTTAAGACTAAGGAATGTCCAATCTCTTTATGAATTTGTGCCGCTGTGATAGAAACTTCCATTCCCTCCTCAATGTTCAGTAATATCTAGCACATCTCACAGATCACTTATATGAGTGGAGTTGGGGCTTTTCTTTTACAAAAATTGAAGAATAAGCTGAGGTTCATGGCAGGGCTACACTGATATAAAGCACAGAATAGCACACAGAAGCTGGTGAGGGTCCCACGAGCTGTGGGTGACACCAGAAGCCCAAGCCCCGAGGTGGCTGTGAGAATGCCAGCCTCCTACAGAGATCTTGGAAAGCATCTTGGGCATGCACAGAGAGGTCCAGCCTCTAAGTAGCCAGGGCGAGAGGGACCCCAGCCGACTTTTGGATCCTACACAAGAAAGGGAGGAGATAGTCTCCTTACTTTGACATGTAGCAGGAGATGGCTTTGTTGTGCCAGAGGCTCCAGAACACAGAGCAGAGCTCTGCCACCTTCCGCCCTTCACTAGCAACGGCCCAGAGGTGTCCACAGCTGACCTAGAGGAGGTCCTAACAGTAGGAACAGGGGCATCCAGCAGCAGTGCAGTTCCAGGAAATTGCTAGAAGCAGCACCAGTGCTGGGAGTCCCAGGAGATGGCACCCTTGGCTAGGATGTCAGAATCTTCAGGCTAGAACTGCCCCAGGAAAGGCAGCAAGAAATCTGCAGGTGACTTCTAGGCCAGGAGGAACCTCCATAGTGAGCTGGAGCAGGAGATGTGCAGAGCGGCAGACTTGGGTGGGGCCAGAGGGGCTGTTGTGAGCTTCTGGAAACACTCGGGCAGAGCTCCCAAAAATAACTAGGAAAGACTCAACAGAAGGCTGGGGGTGCTCAGCCATGGGTGGGTGCCACCCAAAGCAATGCAGTTTGTTACTAAGTTCCCCTTCCGGGGGTGCATCTGGGAAGCCAGAGAACCAGGGGATAGTCAGAATACTAATAATGCCTGAGTTTATGCTTCTCTTTCTTCATTTCATTTACTCCCAGTTTTGGAAACAAATGTTTATCTCTTACGTAAATAAAGCTGGAGTGTTATTTTCCTGATGTTTCTCGAAGGCCTGTCCTGAGCCCCGGCTTCTCCCGTGGTCCTCAATATGCTCCCCCCACTGCGGTTGCACCCCACCTTAGCAGAGAAACAGGGGAGCGGGTCGGGGGCCACAGAAGCCTCCCCTACACCTGCCCGTGCTGGCACGGGGCCAGGGCGATGGCTGGAGGGTCTGTGGTCTCCCACATGGTCTTTGCATCAGCAGGTCAACCCTCTCCTCACCCAGGTCATTCTCTGTCTCCCCGACTAACCGCTGCCAACTCCCAGGCTGGTCTGCATCTGGGTCCTTAGTGTCTCAACTTGATCGCCTCCTGTTACCACCCACTGCTTCCCACCTCATCTCCGGCCCAGCCCCAGCTTGGGTCCCCCCTGCTTTGGTCACCCAGAGTTGCTTTCACCTGTCTGAGCTTAATTCTGAAAGCTTTCCTTTCTTTTTCTTCTTCCACTTCTTTTTCTTTTTTTAAGATTTTATCCATTTATTCACGAGAGACACAGAGAGAGAAGCAGAGACACAGGCAGAGGGAGAAGCAGGCTCCCTGCAGAGAGCCCGATGCAGGACTTGATCCCTGGAGTCCGGGATCATGACCTGAGCCAAAGGCAGATGCTCAACCACTGAGACCCCCAGGTGCCCCTGGAAGCTCTACCTTCTGCACACAGTCCCTTTGTCTCCAACTTTCTTGTTTTTGTAATAATACTTCGAAGGGTTTGTTTTTTGTTTTGTTTTGTTTTAACTGGAACAGTCCCGTCAGCCCCACTCCTCCTCCCCTAGCCCATGAGCTCTTCCTCTCCTGCTCCCTACCATGCCAGGCCTCGGGCTCGTCCGCAGTGGGTGACAGGTGGCACAAGTTCCTAAGTGAAGGGGAGCACTACTTGCAGCCACACACCTCCCTCTTTCCAGCCCAGGGCCCTGCTGTGTCCCCGCAACCCCTGAGCTCCCCCAGCCCTACTCCTGCCTGGGCTCTCCCAGGCCAGCCCCCTCCGGCCTCCTGGGCCCCCACGTGCTGCTGGTGTGCGCAGCTGTCCAGAGCCTAAGCTGGCCTGACTCCACACATCGGCCCAGCACAGAGCCTGTCTCACAGCAGACACGGGGAGAACTGTTTGGGGTGGCGGGGCTGGCAGACAACAGGCAAGGGGCTGCAGCGGGGGGTGGCGAGGCGGAGGCAGGGGTACCTGTTAGGGTCAGAAAGAAAGACTCGCGCTCCTGGGCCCCTTGGCCAGAGACACCTCAGAAGATCACCTGGGGTACAGAAGCACCTCACCCTCCCCTGGGCTTGCTGGCCCCCTGTGGCTGTGCACCCACCTCTGGCCCCGCCTGGGCACTCCGAGCTCTACCACAGAAGATCAGCTCCTCCTGATACGCATATCCCTGTGGAAGTTTCTAAGGTCCTCCACTGCCCATACTTTCAAGGGGACAGCTGACGAGGTCCCGTGCTGCAGGACTTTCCCTGCTCCTCCCACCATTCCCCGCCTCTCTATCATGGGCACGTGGGAACCATTATTTGGTTGAGATGGGGGACAGCAGGTGATTTGAATGGATGCATGATGACGTCACTGAAACACAGCTGGTACCTACAGATTACATGGACCATCCCCCACCCCTCACACACAGGACACTCTTATGTTATCACCCTTAAGAAGATCATTTTTACTGTAAGTAACAGAAAACACAGTGAAAGTGAAATAGACAATAAAAAGGATTTGTTAACTTACACAAGGAACATACAGTATCTGCATGTGGGTACACAGAGCTGCAGGCATGGTTTGATCAAGACTCTAGCCCTATTTCTCTGAACTTCTTCCTTCTTTGCCTTCTTCAGAGTGTTGGCTTCAGACTCAGGTTTGCTACGCTCATGCTCATAGAATGGCTAATAACAATAACCAAGGTTAGATGTTGCCTGAGTTACACCTGGATGAGAAACGGTGTCCACTCTACAGCTCTCATCCAGATCCCCAGGCTTTGTATTGATGGCACCAGCTGATGTCACATGCTACTCCTTATTGCTGTAAAAAGTCATGACTGTTATGATAGTGCTCAGCATGTCCTGTGTAAATACTTATATTGGAAACTTCCAAGTCTGTGCTTCTCTGTGATTCCATCTTTAAGAACAAGGCTGATAGCACTGACCTTTTTCCTCTATTCTATTTCATGAAGTTGTAAATGATGCAGGATCTGGCGCCATGGTCTCCCAGGGCACCCCTGGGAAAAGATGACTGTTTCTAACACCTTGTTAGCTGTACCTCTGCCAAATTGAGGGGTCTTTTATTCCACAGAATTATTACCCCCTTCTCATGGTTTGCCATGCCAGCAGGCTTGAAATCCCTATGCCTACACTGCTCTGAGAGTAAAATGCATCTTCCCCAAGTCATATAGTGTAATGGACTGAATTTTGTTACCCCGAAATTCTTATGTCGAAGCCTAACTCCCAATGTGATTGTATTTGAAGATAGAGTATTTAAAGAGATAAGTAATTAAGGTCAAACAAGATCATATGAGTGGGCCCTAATTCAATATTCTGGTGTCCTTATAAGAGGAGGAAGAAACATGAGATGTGCCCAAATGAGAGTCTGCTAAGGACCCATAGGGAAGGTGGCCCTCTGCAAGCCAAGGACAGAGGCCTTAAAAAACCAACCCTGCCCATACCTTGATCTTAGATTTCTAGTCTCCAGAACTGTGAGAAAACAAATTTCTGTTGTTTCAGCCACCTGGTCTGTGGTATTTTGCTATGGCAGCCTTAGCAGATTACTATACATGGTTACGATCCAACCTCCGAATAGGATAACTTGCCAGCAGCGGTGTGACAGTAGACCTGTAATAACTGGCTCCCGAGGGATAATGTGACTGATTTGTAGGATTTGCCTGTTACCATGGTGTAAATGTTCCCACTAGGGCCTATTTTAAGCTATCAGTGTGATATCACTAATGATCTATCGAGTTGAGAAAACACACACTTTGGCTTTCACCAGCCAGTAAGTGGCTCTAGCATTTGTCAGCCAATCCCAGGAGCAAATATTTATAGTAGCTCATTGTATGGCAGGATCCCATTTGCTTGTTTTTGTTTTGTTTTGTTTTGTTTTTTAATGATATTTTACTAGCTTTCCCCTTATTCTCATCCCAAACACATACACTCTAAGCTCAGATTCTCAGAATAGGAAGTGGTTTGAAAATAAAGTGATCCAAAAAAAAAAAAAAAAGAAAGAAAGAAAGAAAGAAAGAAAGAAAGAAAGAAAGAAAGAAAGAAAGAAAGAAAGAAAGAAAATAAAGTGATCCATGTATTCTGCTGTCCCTCTATTCCTCACCTTTTACTCCAAATCTGTTCGGCGTGTTAGAGCATAGGAACAGAGCAGAGTTGTATACAACTGGCTTTTTTTTTTTTTTTTGGCTAGCTTTTCAGAATCAACCAATTCTACTTGAGGGCCAAGAGGGGGAAAGATATTTCCCACCCAACATGGGATGTGCATTTTTGTTCCTTCACTGTTTCTTCATTCATGCAAAGGAGGTAATTCCCAGAAACCTCTGCTTTCTTTTCCACTATTTACCTAACACATGTTAGCCTACTTGGGAAAATATGTGTTAATTTTATATCCATCATGGGTTTCACATCTCTCCCCAGAGCAGTTCTTTAAAGTACTTGAAATTCATAACAGCCTCATGGTTACTTAGACACAAATTTGAATGATTAATTGGATATCTTCTATTCCACTTCAATTCAAGTTGTACAGAATGTGTTATACTGAGCTTTCCCACCTCTGCCTATGGCTGTGGCTGAGGTTGAAGAATTTGCTTATACGTGGACCAGGGCTGTGGGCAACACCCGCATCTCCTTTATTGTGAACTCTGAGTCTTTATTGAGTGATTACTAGCAGAGTTCCACAAGAACCCCCTACCTCCCGACCTGAAATTCTTTGTTTCCTTTTCTTCTGCATGTCCCTACTTCCCTAGAAAACTGGGCTCTGCCTTTGGCAGACTGCTGACTTTTTGTTCAGAGAGTGTGTGCCTGGGTATCAAGCATCAGCTCCTGGGGAGGCACCTGCTGGTCTCCATACCGCTGGCATGGAGCCCGCCCTCAATGGCATAGTCGGTGTGCCCTCAGACCTAGATACCCGCCCTGCTCCTGTCTCGTGGGGATTCCCCTATAGCACACTTTGGTGATGGTGCTGCAGATAGCACTGGCTTTTGGAGGGAAGGAGAAGAGCTCCTGTGAATTTGGGTAATAAGCCTGAGGTGTGCTGAAGCAGGCATGACCTGATTGTGCGCATCACCTCTCAACTTCACACTCGGTGATATGTTGGTAGCTTGAAATCAGCCATGAAGGGAGTACTTACCTCAGCGAAACCAGTAAACATTACAAATCAAGACTAATTCTTTCTATCCCCAGAGCACCCACTTACAGAACACCACTGGAAATACCCCTTTAAAAAAATCTCTCAGAAGAACCAGGAGCCTGTGCGATTAGAATCTTCTCCATGCCACTCCCCTCTGGAAGCGCCAGTGCTAAATGGGAGCAAAACAAATGTGAATTACACAATCTCTTTAGAAGGGCCCATTTTCTTTTCAATCCTCATCAAATGCCATCCCCTTATTAGGACATCTGGTAGACTCCACTGACTGCAGAATTATAGTTCCCCTACCATGTGATATCTCCTTTTCTTTTCTTTCGTTTCTTTACATTGACTCCTCTGGGGGTTTATCTCTAATAACCCGATGAGCCAACAAACAGTGCTGTCTGTTCACAGAGGTTCCAGAACCCTAGGGAGGATTGCATTGAATACAGATTTCAGGGCCCAGCCTCTAAGACAGTCTGTGAGTGGCTCTGGGTTGGGGCCCGGGAATCTGTATTTTTAATAAGTTCCCAAGATGGCTCTGGTGTAGCCAGCAGAGGTCCAGAATCCTGGGTTGGGCTGACATTTGGAAAATATTGAGTAAACATCTGTGGATATGCTGGGCTCCTCCTCAGCAGCTTCTGAGTTAGGAACCAGCTGGGGTGAGGCTGCAGGACACACTCAGCCTGTTCTGTTTTCCGGGTTGACAGGCAATATCTGAGGGCTTCTGCTCTGTCATCCTTCAGCCCACAAGACATGGGGAGTCTTGGTGACTTTCCTGATTGCCCAGGGACACAAAGGCTAGCTCTGAGGTACGGGGGCGGGGGGTGGTGGTGGTGGTGAACTGATCACCTGCTTCTTGAAAAGCTTAATTGCACGTCATTTTCTAATTTGTCATTTCCAAATGAAGCACAGAGGCTGCCAGGTGAGCTCAGCTGCACCCAATCAAAGGTCAGGCACATCATTCCCTGACTCACAGTTACACCTCAATTTTGCACTGATGATGAGTGGGTGCCCCCCCTCTGTGACTTCCAAATTTCAGGATGCAAGTGAATCACCCTAGGAGCTTGTTAAAAAGCCTGATTCCCAGGCTCCTGTTTCAATAGATCCGGGGTGGATCTGGGAATCCCCTGCTCAAGAAGCTCACTGGGTGAATTGATTTGATGTAGATGGTTTTATTTACAGCAAGAAGTTTTACATGAAATGTCTAGTCTTTAGGGTATTATCTTCCCTTAAGGGATTCCTCCAGAGTAGCAATGAATCAGCTTTTTCCATAGCTCTTTTTAAAAATAAATGCTGAGTTTCAGAAATCCAACCATGCATTCCAGCAGAGGAAAGTGAGTAATGTTGGGGGCCATCTGCCCAGCGACACTTCGACTCAGAAAACTGGTATATGGTGAGTGACACGGGAACACCCCAAGCAGGTGGGCTGTTCCTTCCAGAAAGCCCCGGCTGTAACAGCTGGATGCAATGTTCCCCTACCAGGGTTAATTCAAGTGGCTTCTTTTTGTGAGGGTAATCACCAAATTAAATGTTTTAATTACCGAAATTATATATGCATTTCTTGTGAGAAAGGAGCATCATCGGAACACAGTATCCACTCCCCAGAGGGTAAAGCTGCTTTGCTTGCTGGGAAGGAGCTGTCTGGAGGAGTCCATTTTAATTTCATTATAAAACCAGCTTGAGAAATAAAGGCATAGATTGACACGTATTCCCAGCCAGCTGTGACTTAATGAGCACAATTCAAAGCTTGGAACCTGCCAGCCGCATCCATATTAATACGTCTGTGAAAAAAACAACAACAGAGAAAGTGACAAACTGCTATTTCTAGTATTTGAAATGAATTTTAAATTACTGTTAAAATGGCTAACGCGGGTGAGCGTCACTTGGAGGCAGCCCAGCTGTCGGCCTCCCTGCCGGTCACTAATGCCCCTCGCTGCCTCGCGGACAGGGTCCTGGCAGGAAGGGACTGTTCTCTCCCAGATCGCAAGCCCGGAGTCCCCGGGACAGGTCAGCGGGCTTAGCAGCAGAAGTGTGGCTGCTCCGCTCCTGGTTCTGAGCCAGATCGTGTCCCCCACGCTGGCGCCAGGCCGGCCCCCACCTCTAGTGCTTTCATCGTGCAGTGTTTGCTGCGTGACCGTCCAAGTCATCCGGATCATAAAAGTCTTTGTAATTCTGATTTCCCTCATCATGAGCATCATGAGCATCATGAGCAAATAATATAAAATGCCTTGTTCCAACATTTTGAGATCCTAAAAATAAAAGGTGCTGGGTAAGCCTGCAGTGTTAATAAGTACAAAGTGAGAGGGTGAGTGTGGGTGGGGGAGACAAAGGAAATGCAGCATGAAGAGAAACCTCAGTCTGTATATTTCCACACTCAGTGAGAAATAGCCACCTGCTCCAGCAAGGTAAGAGGGCCCCTGGGGGAGGGGGGAGCCTCGGTGAGCCATTCTTCTGTGCCATGTGGGTGGGGGCAAGGCCCCTTTTGTGGTTCCGGAGAGCAGGGCGTGACACTCTCAAGGTGAAGACATTTGAGTCTCTGAAAACTTGAACCCTCTGCTAGGTGTTTACTTGCTGTTGGTGGTCATGGGGCTGTGTGTGCACATGTGTGATGTGTAACTGGGGGGCAGTCATGATTCAGAGCATGGGCTGTCAAATCAGACAAATCCTGACTCTTCCACTTACAGGAGATTCAATTAGACTGTGGGTCTCCATTTTTTTCAACTGAAAACAGGGCTAGAATACCAATCTCATTGGGTATTTTCTGTGAGTTAAATGAGAAAATGTATGTGCATGATTAGACTTAGGGCCTGGCACGGGGTCATGATCCTTGGTACCATGTCTGACACATGTCTCAGTGGCATGGAGTTTCAGGTTATTCTTCAATTAAAAGCATCTTCCAGGACATGGTGGGCAATCAAAAATCAGCATTTCAATTCAGTGCCTAGTCATAAAACTCTGAGAGTTGTGGCATCTTTGAGAAAAAGAGCAAAATGTTTCACTTCTTCTTTCATACAATGCTCATGGTTAAATCCAGACAAAGGATGTGACCCAATGAGTCATGTCTAAAACAAAAAGGGGGGACTGTCTCCATTATTGCTGATTAGATTCTAAACCCCCCTCTTGTCCAGGAATGGAAGTGACATAGTTACAACCACAAACAATAAACCTCACTCTTTCTGGTAGACCACAACTAGAATCCTAAATTGACCAAGTCCTAGTCTACTGACCTCACCAGGCCTCAGTTTCCTCATCTGCAAAATGGTGACACTAACATCTATGTCCCTGGGGGAGAGTGTGGATTTAACAGGTGACATTGGCAGCATGCTTACTACAGCACCTCACACATAGCAGCACTCAACACATGCTAGGTGCCTTTTCCTACACGGTGCAGACTCTAACCCTTCCATGTCACTGAGGCCTGGTCAGTCTCTCGGGGATATCCATGGTGCTAGTAGTCATCCAAACCTTAGCAGTTTGGACAGTTTTCATAGCCATCTGTTATGGCTTGAATTGTGTCTCCCCTAAAAAAGATATGTTGAAGTCCTACCCGTAGTAATTCTGAATGTAAACTTTTTTTGCTGATAGGGTCTTTACAGAGGCAATCAAGTAAAAATGAGATCATTAGGGTGGGCCATAATCCAGTCTGACTGGTGACCTCATGAAGGGAAACTGTGGACACAGAAGACAATGTGAAGACACACAGGGGAACACCACATGAACGCTGAGGCCTGCGATGTCGCATCTACAAACCAAGGAAGAACAGGGATTGCTGGAAAACCTCCAGGAAAAACAAAACAAAACAAAACCCTCCAGAAGCTAGAAGAAGCAAGGAAGGATTCTCCTACAGGTTTCAGAGGGAGCATGACCCTGTCAAAACCTTGATTGAGGGCAGCCTGGGTGGCTCAGCGGTTTAAGCACCGCCTTCAGCTCAGGGCCTGATCCTGGAGTCCCGGGATTGAGTCCCGTCAGGCTCCCTGCATGGAGTTGCTTCTCCCTGAGCCTGTCTCTCTCTCTCTCTCTCTCTCAATCTCTCTCATAAATGAATAAATGAAATCTTAAAAAAAAAAAAACAAACCTTGATTGAGGACTTCTAGTTTCCAGAACTATGAAAGGATAAATTTTGGTTGTTTTAAGCCAGCTATTTTGTGCCAATTTGTTAGGGCAGCCCTAGGAAACTATTATCCTTCTTACAGAGGAAATTTGATTATGCATAGGATGGAAGCGAAGATTTGGGAATTAGGTCAAAGCAGGGGTGTGGGAACTCACCAGAGGGTTTTTCTGGGATAAACTGAGCAACTAAATGGAAAGGAGGAGGTCATTTTGCTGTGAGGTGCACAAATGCACACTCATTTTTACCTTGAACTACTATTTTTCAAGCTATGTTCCCTAAAATCTTCAGGTTCTGTGGAGAATTCTATAAACAGTTGCTTTCAGGGTTGCTTGGCTGGCTCAGTCAGCAGAGCATGCAACTCTTGATCTCAGGGTTATAAATTAGAGCCCCTACATTGGGTATAGAGATTACTTTAAAAAAAATCTTTAAAAAAAAAATCTTTTTTAAAAATTTGCTTTTGATTTCCACTTCTTCAGTATATTTTAAGTGTTTTGCTGGCTTTAAATAGCAAGGCTTTATCAAGTTCTTTACATGAATAGCACATTTAATCCTTACAACTACCCTATGAAATGGGTGCTGTTATTATGCTCATTCTACAGATGAGAAAAGTAAGGCACAAAGAAGCTATGCAATTTTCCCAAGGCTTCGAATGCAGGGAATCTGATTCCAGAGCCTTTGTTCATAACAACTTCACTACAGTGTCTCTAAAAGCTCCAACAAACACACACAAACAAAAGACTCAGAAGTTCCATGTCCAATTTCAATATGGTGGACACTACCATAGCATAAACTTGTGCTGCTAGACTAACCCTTCTGTAGATGAAATCTCATTTATTTATTCACTCAGCACATATTTATTGACTCCGTATTACATGCTTCTGTGACCTTCCTGTAACTACATTGATTAGGAAGATCGTAGTTTATCCTCATTTCTGAAGAACATTCAGATCTGTGCATATCTATTCACTTAAAACTGAACCCAACATCATAATGAGTTGTGCAATAATTGGCACTTTAGGTGGTAAACACACCATATTAATCATATTAATGTTTATTATAGTTTTGGATGATAACCAATTGCTTTTCAGACTCATAAGAAATATTAACAGAAGATAATGCTAGTGATTCAATTTTTGAGGCAAAAAGATTCTACTATTCTTTCAAGCTTTTAGATCAGTTTAATTGGAAAGTATCCTGAGGTTGCAAAGCAGGCAGTTAAAAGTGCTACCATTTGCAATAACACACATGCGGAAATCAGGGTTTTATTGATTCCATGCAACAGAAACACAATATAAATATAATCTAAACCTAATTTCAATTTTAATTTTTAACCAGATCGTCCATTTCCCTATTGTTTAATTACTATAAGCAGTAAATACTGCCATTTGATATTATAAAATAAAACAGATTTAAAACTGGATTTATATACATTGGAATTCAGGGTAAAGTTACTTTTTTTTTTTTTTTTTTTTTTTTAAGTTTCTTTTGAAAACAGATAAAAAGTTTGCCGGACCATCATCCATCTAGATGGCTACTGGGCAAAATGGACAGAGTTCATTTTTCATCTCTTTTCAGCTGCCTGGATCTCCTCTAACCTGTGATCATGGATCTAGTCTTGGGATAGTTATTTCCAATCAAATGTGCAATCTATTCTAGAGCATTCCCAAGTGGCAGGATGTCAGATGCTGTGGCTGGAGGTCACCCCCAGAGGCCATTCATTCTGTTGTCCCCACAAGGCAGAGCAGGGCTTCTGAAAAGTCCAATTCAACCTTGTGGCAGATGAAATGTCCTCCTGGAAATTCTCTGCTCTGATGTAGTTCTGAGCAAAACACAAGGGCTTCTCTTCAAGGAGTCTTCAGTGTCAACGCAATGCTGTTTTCTGCTCCTAATGAGAAAGAATGAATTCCATAAAAGTGAGCCTTCTTCCCAAGCAAGAATGGAACAGAATACTTCTACCAGTGACACATTTATCAACTTGATTGGAGGAATAATTTCTCATTATAGAACTGATTTCATAAATGGCTTATTTTCTTCATTACATAGTTAATACACGTTCATTGCCAACAAAATGAGAACATACAAATAGCAAAAATAAAAAGTAAATTAAAATAGTCATAATCTAAATACTTAGGAAAACCCACCGCTAATATTTTGGTATACATCCTCTAGATCCAAGCTCAGCAATTTTTTCTTTTAATGTCTGGATAAAAAATATTGTAGGCTTTCTTTACAGGCCAAGAGCTAAAATTGAGGATATTATCTAGGTACTTATACAAAAAGAGAGAATTCAAATTGCCATAAAATTCTGAAGGACAATATTCAAAATATAACAATAAACAATAATAGAGGGGCCTGTGTGGCTCAGTTGGTTAGGCATCTGACTCTTGATTTCAGCTCAGGTCATGATCTCAGGGTTGTCAGATCAAGCCCCACGTCGGGGTCTGTGCTCAATGAGGAGTCTGCTTCTCTCTCTCTCTCCCTCTTCCCCTACCCCTCCTCCTGCTCCTGATTTCACTCTCTATCTCTAAAATAAATAAATAATTATTTTTAAAAGCAACAACAATAAAAACAATGCAAAGAATTACCAATAACAGTTACAGGTATTTTTCAGCAATGTGTAGGTCTACTAAATGGTAAGAATGGAATTCTCTTTTTTGAAACTAACATTTTGCGTATTTGGATTTCAAAGTTAGTGTTCCCACCAGTATTCATCAAAATCTGTTGCAAATGTTCATCTGTTAATATTGATCTATAATGAGATTTCATGTATTTCATCTTTAAAAATGTCTTTTCACACAACTAGGTACTACCAAGTACAGCTATCAATCCACAAACATACAATGTTAACTGAGCACGTTATTAGAAATCTGCCAGATTCTCTTCTTACTGTTGTATTCGTGTATCATTACAATGCAATAACCATTTCCAACTGAAGGTTATGTGGAAGTTCCTCAATTGCAGTCAGTTGGAGTTTAATATGGAAATTCCCTTTACACTTTCATGGAGATTCAAAAAATGCTGCTGAAACTATAGTTTGAGCTCTGAAAATCTTTCCCCTGAAAATATATGTGGGAATGAAGATCTCTCTTCTCATTTTAACTTTTGAAAGCATGGAAAGTACATAAAGCAACTTGACACTACTTGTGATTCAAGCAACATTAGGTATCACTAAAATGACTTTATTGCAGCATATAAGTTTGCTGCATACAGTTTTGTCTTTTAATTTTATATTGAATTCCTGAAGAAGCATTATCAAGCCTGCAACAGAAGGTAATTGTCAAAGCCATTCAGTGTTTAGTAATAATGATTGCTAAATAAGTAAGTAAGTAAGTAAATAAATAAATAAATAAAAATAATAAAGGGAAATGCTTCTCATTCAGAAAAATTTAATCTCAGGCACAAGTTCAAAAATTGCTATAAATCTTTACCAGTGCTGAGTCCCAGAACTGTAGCATAATAGTGAAAGTCAGGGTATTTAGTTTCTATTGGTGACAAAAATCCACAGAACTGACAATGGTTAGGTCCATGACAAATGACACTACCAGTTCAACCCCACAAGATAGATGGAAGTGTTTTCTGCCAAGTACCAGCTGATGAATAATACAATGAATAACTGTATATTTTTAATATCTTACATTTCCACAAGCTATGTAAAATTTTCCGACGAATACTTTCTGCTCCACACCTATTTTTTATCATCATCAATTGTAACACATCTTAGCAGATTCCACTTCAGTTTCTATTGAAGTAATTAACTTCTTTGAAAGTATTCTCAACTCTAGTTGTTCCTTGCAGACTATTCATAGCCTGCATTCCTCAGCCACTTCACACTTGGCATTGACTTCTCAAACAATTGACCAGTATCAGTAACATCTATCATTTCAGCAAGAGCCACAGAGAACCACTCAAAATTATTTACCTTGTTTTATAATTGACTATTTTTGTTGTCCCCAAAGTCTTCAAATTCTTTAAGCGATTGAAAAAAACCTAATAAACACAATTATTTTCTCTGGACAGATTTCTTTAGCTGTTGTGATCAAACATAATTTAAATAACTCGTTATAAATAGTTGGCTTTCCTTGTTTGGCTAAGAAGGGGCCACTCAAAAATGAGCCACTGTGGTTGCAGCTTCATTTTCATTTTTTTACATTTGTGAAGGAATATGCCATTTTAAATTTCCTAACTTTTCTGCTTGCTGCTTTCCTGTGAGTTGGGAACACTGTGATGAGTACTTAATCTAATAATGCTGACATGTACTGTATTCTTTTAGTATAGCTATAGTGTGATCTCATGCTTTGCCATTGGATTCAACAATAAGCCACACTCCACTGTACCCTAAAAAAATGTGACATTTAGAGTCCATTTTTCTCTTTTTTGGTTTATTTTGACATGACCGGTATACACACATATACACATATTATACATGTGTAAAATAATAAAATACATGTAATGCCACCACATTGTGATGTGATTTGACCCTGAAAATACTGTTGCGTTTTAACAGTGCCATTGCAATTTGTCGTGCACTGCTGCAATGCAATTCTGGTTCTAACTACCTGGAATTGGATCAAATTTCACAGGTCGAGGGCACAGTTCTCTCAAGACTCCTCTTACTTTGGAAACCAGTCTCAGGCTCTGGGGTTTCAAGGTCATCCACATTATAACCAGCTGGCTATAGATTTAGGAGTCCCCACCACCCCCTCAAGTTCAAGAATTCACTAGAATAACTCACAGAACTCAGAAAAGTGCTATGCTTATGAGTACTGCTTTACTGTAAAGGATACAACTCAGGACCAGCCAAACACAGAGATGCAGAGAGGGAAGTTTAGAGGGTCCCAAAAGTGAAGTTGTCCATGTTCTCAGGATGTGTCACTCTCCAACCATTGTGATGTGTTTCAACAACCAGGGAAGCTCATTCAAGGTTTGTGTCTAGAGTTTTAATTGGAGTTTCATTACATAGACATGACTGAATCAATGGCCAACCAAATGAACTCAATTCCAGTCCCCTTCTTTCCCTGGAGGTCAGACTGATACCACCTCGCTGTGGCTCAAATGGTTCTAATCACATAGCTGGTCTTTCTGATGTGTCCTGTCCCCCATCTGTACCATCTCATCTGCATAAACTATCCAGGGACCCACCTGTGAGTCACCTCATTA
Organism: Canis aureus; assembly: GCF_053574225.1. NCBI lineage: Eukaryota > Metazoa > Chordata > Mammalia > Carnivora > Canidae > Canis > Canis aureus. The sequence continues at coordinate 7,137,285 of NC_135624.1, read as the reverse complement.
GCATAAACCACCAGGCCCCACCATGAATAACAAAAACACTCCTAACACTTGGGAAATTCCAAGACTTTAGAGGGTAATTTCCAGGAACCAAGAACAAAGACCAGCCCATCTTTATTTATTTTTTAATATTTTATTTATTTATTTATGAGAGACAGATTGAGAGAGAGGCAGAGACATAAGCAGAGGGAGAAACAGGCTCCATGCAGGGAGCCCAATGTGAGACTCAATCCCAGGACTCCAGGATCACGCCCTGGGCTGAAAGCAGGCTGCTGAGCCACCCAGGCATCCCCCAGCCCATCTTTAGTGCACAATAGCCACTGAGCAGCAGTACAGATCAGTGAGGGTGTCATTTATAGTCTCTGTTGCATCTATTCACCTTGGCCTTTGTAGCATGAGAGCAGCCATGGTTGATGCATAAACAAACATATGTGTTCCAATAAAAGTTTATTTATGGACATTGAAATTTGAATTCACTACAATTTTCATGTGTCATAAAACATTTCTTTTCTTCTGTTTTACAACCATTTAAAAACATGCAAAAATCATCTTCAGCTCATAAGTCACAAAAACAAGACCCAGGCAAGATTTGGCCTGTGAGTCATAGTTTGCTGACTCCTCTTTCATTTAGATAAAGGACTGACAAACCGTATAGTTTGTGGTCCAAATCCTGGACACTGCCCATTTTTGTAGGTAAACTTTTACAGGCACAGCCATGCTCATTCATTTATGTATCATCTGTGACTAAGGGCTGCAACAACAGAGTTGAGTAGTTCCAACACGGACTGTGGTCTACAAAACCTAAAATATTTACAGTTTGGCCCTTTATAGAAAAGTGGGCTGACAGCCGCTAGATCAATGAAGAAGGGGAGTCCAGGTACTGCATTGAACGCATTGACATCATTGTGTCATCTAATCCTGTTAGCACAGGTAGGTAGGAGACACCATCATCACCTTGCAAATAAGTAATAAAAGCCTAGAGAGGTGGAAGAACTTGTCCTAGGTCATACATTTTATGGCTGTTGAAGCTGGGTTCAAACACAAACTTCTGGTAGCTGTGGGCATTTCTTGGCTTGCAGTCACATGACTCCATTCTCTGCTCTGTGTCAGTTGTCTTCTCCTAGGTCAAATTTCCCTGGCCTCCGGTTGCTGCTAGATCAATGAAGGGGGTTGGGGGGAAGGTTATAAGGATACTTAGTGATTGCCTGGAGCAAAGATCCATGAGGTTCCTTAATCACACCCACAAGGATCTTTCTCCAGTATGTGGTCACACTTAGAGAGTCCAGGGATTTGGACCTGATTGTTGAGAATCATTACACAGCTTCCTACAAGTGGTACAGCCCAGGATCTATACAGGTATTATAAGGAAACAGGTGCTCTTTTACACTGCAACTGGGTGTGAAATCATTAACATCTTTCTTTATGGCACACTAACCTCAGTTTGTCTTTCCAGGTCTACTCTCTACCTTTCTCCATCTTTCTACACCTCTGGGGGTGTAGAAATGGATCCATATTTGTGTTAAGTACGATGTCCTACTCAAGATTTATCCAGATCCCCAAGGGCTCACGGCTGCCTCTGGAATCTCAGCCCACCCAGCCTTCTTTCCCCCCTTCATTATCCCAGCTCAGACATGGGGTTCAGCCACTTCTCTGGAATTGGGAACTCTAGGATTTCTCCAAAACCACCTGCACAACCCGAATATGTGTGTGGTGGACTTTTTCTTAAAGTTCAGAGCACTATGCGGCTATCTGTTCTGCTGTCTGGGTTTCAGCGGCCCTCACCTCTCAGGCTCTGCCCACAGTGGGGGTGGGTGGGCGTGGGTGGGCGTGGGTGGGCGTGGGCATGGTCAGAACCCAGCATTGGGCTGGACGCCAGGCCGGGGTGGGCCTTCCTAGGCTCTCCTCGGGCCAGTTTCCCCCAGCCACTCTGTAACTCGTGCTCTCTGCCCCAAGATTACAAACTGAGATTTCTTGATGACTAGCAGAGGTGACTGGGACAGAAGCGACCAACCAGGGGAAACTGAACCGTGAGTCCCTCCCCTACGCTAGTGTCTGAAGAGAAGCAGCTGAGCACTTGCCTCCGGCCTAGACTGGAGCAAATCCCAGCTCACCACTTGCTGGCAGTGTGATGTGGGGCACGGCTCTTGGCGTGCCTCAGTTTCCCTATCTACAAAGTAGGGATGGCACTAACAAATAAAGCGGTATTGAGAACTAAATGAATTAAATACGGATGAACATCTTTGGATTTGGTGGCAGGCAAAAGTTTCTTAGAGTTAGTGTGTATGAAGTACTCAAGAGGATGTTTGGCACAAAGTAAAGTCTATTAAGTGTTACCTGCTTTGTTTTATTTTTTTCTCCACAAATATGCTTTATGTCTCACCCTGTCTCTCCCATGAACATGCTGGAGTAGTAACTACAGTCATTTGGTTTTGAATTATATGTACATAGCTATAGCTATATCTAAAATATCAGAGGAAAATATGTCAATACGTGGGAGGTGGGATTATGGTGTTTAATTTTTTCTTTTCTTTGTGCTTTTTCAAGTTTTCCTAGTTTTTTACATTGAACATTTGTTATTTTTGCAACTATGGAAAATGCAAAATTTTTTTTTCAAAAGAAAAACAAGTGAAGCCTCTTGGGATGACAGTGGTGTAGGGTAGAGAAATCTTTTTCCCTCTGTGTAAGTAGATTAAACCCTCAAGACGAGGCACGGCTTCTTGGCTCCTTCAGAAATGGGTAGACCTTTAATGATTCCCCATTGTTTGAATTTCATAAGAAATCTGTGATTATTTATTGCTCTTCAGACTTGCCATTTCAGCATCTTAAAAAGAAACCAACAAAGAGAAATTAAAGTGCAAGGCTTGATTCCTTCCTCCAAACCAAATTGTTCTGAAAATTTCTCTTTCAATTCCTAGATTTTAAGAGGCTTAGCCTGTTTCCTGCCCCCTAATTGCTCTATTAATTTAATCTGTTCAAAGTCTCCCCAGAGTCTAAATCATGGGTCCTCAGGGTTGGTTTGGGCTGGTTTTAGCTGGCCTGGTCTCTTCCAAAGAGTTGTGCTGAGCTGTTTTATGTGTTACCCTGAGTTCTATTTTGCTAGCTTTTTCCTTCCAAGAGGGTTTCTCCTGGCCTAATTAAGTAAGCTCTTGTATTTGCACGAAGTTGCACATTAAGTGAAATGATGTGCACTAATTTTCCTTTTCTCCAGTAGACACCTGGAGCTACGCATTTGTCCTCATTTTCTTGTTTTGGTTCCTGATCATTTCTCTTATGGGCACTCAGTTTTATGTTTACGTAGCATAAATCGGTTCTTTACATAAAAACAGACCCCAAGCAAGTTAGTTCACTTTCATTTCCTTACCTATAAAGTGGGCATAAAAACATATGTATTGGTTTCCTAGGTCTGCTGTAACAAATGACCATAAACACAGTGGCTTAAAATAATAGAAATTGATTTTTTCATAATTTTAGAGGCAAGAAGTACAGAATTGAGGTGTCAGCAAGGTCATACCCACCAAAGGGTCTGGAGGAGAATCCTTCCAGCTCTGGTCTTCCTTGGTTTGTGGCCACATTACTCCCATTGTCTGCTTCCAGCTTCCCGTGGCCTTTCCTGTGTCTCTCCTGTCTTATGGCCTCCTTTCTCTCCTAAGACCACCAAGTCATCCAATTTAGGGCCTTCTCTAAATCCAGGATGATCTTACCCCTAGATACTTAATTATATCTACAAAGACCCTGTTTCCAAATAAGATCACATTCACAGGTACTTAGGGTTATGATTTAGATATTTCTTTTGGGAACACACTATGCACCCATTATTGCCTATCGACCTTGTTGAGTTGCTGTGTGAGTATTAAAAATGCTATGATAGGGCAGCCCTGGTGGCCCAGTGGTTTAGCGCCGCCTTCAGCCCAGGGTCTGATCCTGGAGGCTTGGGATCGAGTCCCAGGTCGGGCTCCCTGCATGAAGCCTGCTTCTCCCTCTGTCTGTGTCTCTGCCTCTCTCTCTCTCTCTCTCTCTGTGTCTGTAAATAAAATCTTTAAAATAAATAAAATAAAATAAAATAAAAATGCTATGATAATATACTATAATGCAGCTTCCACAGTGCCTCACACACAGTAGGTGCTCAATCAGTAATGATAATTACTGTCGCTAAGTGAGTGCTTACATTGGGCCAGGCCTGACACCAAGCCTATCTCTGCTTCAACCCACTTGCTCCCAAGGGCATCTCTCTGAAAGAGGTAATGCCTCATGGTACAGAGGAGCAAACTGCAGTTTCAGAAGCTTCAAGGGGATGGTAGTAAGAAGTGGAGCTCACAAACTGAGGTTTTTGTGACTTCAGAGCCTATCCCTTGTCCATTGCACCTGATCACCTCAGTGTCGCTTGTCTTTCTCGTCCTCTGCTATAATCCAGCATCTTCCCCTCACCCCTCTCACACTTTGGACTCTGACCCAGAACTGTGTTTGGTGGGAATCATTAGCAATGGAGGAAGAGAAAGAGAGAAGTTTCTCTGGGCTTCCACACCTGCTTGAGTGTCCTGGTGACATGGCAGGTGGCTTGCCCCAGGCTGAGTGACCTGAGTGAGAGGAGGAAGTCATAGTGCTCACCTTTTATGTGCTCACCTGGGAAGTCACACATCACTTCTGCCACATGAATTTGTTGGAAGTGAGTCACTAAATTCAGCCCATACTCAAGGGGAGGCGAATTTGGTATTACCCCTTGGAAGACCTATCAGAGACATGTTTAAAACTTTGAAAGACATATCTGTGGACATATTAAAAATACCATACTCCATGAGAGGAAGATGCGTTCATCAAAGAACTTGATCTGGCTATTTAAACCACGTTAGCCACACAAAGGCTTAGGAGAAGGAGCTGAGGAGAGCTAAGTTGTACCACATAAACCAATGGGAAGAATTTGAACATTAGGTCGAAAGAAGGGAAGAAGGAAGGAAAGGAAGTGAGGAGACAGAGAGAGCATGAGCTTGGCAAAGGCTTGTTAAGAACAGGTCTCGCTGATGTTTGATGTTGACCAAACTTTTCTACACACACACATTATCTCATGTGAGAGGCTTTTATTTTTTTAGTATTATTGTGTGTGTGTTTTTAAGATTTTATCTATTTATTTATTTGAGAAAGAAAGAGAAGGGCGAGGAGCAGAAGGGAAGGGAGAGAGAGAGAGTCAGGCAGACTCCATGCCGAGTGCAGAGCCCGTTGCCGGGCTCGATCTCGCGACCCTGAGATCATGACCTAAGCCAAAATCAAGAGTCTAATGCTCAGTGGACTGAGCCACCCAGGTGCCCCATGAGAGGCTTTTAGTGGTGATTATAGACTGGCAGTTTCAGGGCGGAAGCAGGGACCACACTTGAGGACAGTAAGCCAATTTGTGCATTTACACTATGTTACAGAAGCAGATGCTAGAATTCTAGCCAGAAGGCCCCTGGGAATTCTCAGAAATCTTAAGAAAAGCAATGACATTTCCATGAGCTTGGAGAAGGGAGCCGACTTAGGAAGCAACAGGCAGGCCCTGCTCTGGAGTTATTACTGAGCACAGTGCGCAGAGAGTACTTCACCTGGAGAAGCAGAGCCCGTCCTAATTTCCAAAAGCAGCCTTCAGGCGAGAGGATGGGTAACCAGCTCTTTGGGGTTAATTTCTCAGAGGATTCAGGGTTTCTGACAAAATCCTAAAATGCCATTTTGCCGTTTTTCTTCATTACTGCAAGCCATCTGCTTCTCTCTTCTGTAATGATTTGAGATGGGGTATTTAAGGGGCTTCAGGCTTAATTAAACCTGAAAAATAAATTCGGTGTCACTCAGCTTCAGGTATGATATCAACATTATAGTGTCTATCATTCTATTCCATGTAGTTACTGGATTCGTATACCTCCTTTTTTTTTTTTTTTTTAAAGATTTTACTTATTTTATTGCGAGAGAGAGAGAGCAAGCGAGAGCATACACACAAGCATGAGCAGAAGGAGGGGCAGAGGGAGAAGCAGGCTCCCCAAGGAGTAGGGACCCTGACTGAGGGCTCAATCCCAGAACCCCAGGATCATGACCTAAGACGAAGGCAGACACTTAACTGACTGAGCCACCAGGTGCCCTCTTCTTTCTTTTAAGAAAAATAAAGCCCTCTTGAAAAATCTCTTGAAGAACATCCCTCATATTTTAATATTTAACAAAAACCCTTATGACAAGGAAAGGCACCCAAGGAAAGAGGGTTATTGGAGGAGAGAACATCCTGAAGCTCAAATGTTGAACATTTCTCCAAGACTCTATTTGGCCGAGTCATTACATATTTGAAAGTCATGCCTGGGTTCTTTCTTGTAAGTCACTGTGTCCATCAAAGGAGGCACTTGGCTCTCCCTGTAGCCCCAGTGTTCGACATGGTCAATGTGCTATAACTATTTGTTGACTTGGGCATTCCTAAGAGATTGTTAACACTGAGAGGTTAATTGGGATCTAGTTCTAGGAAATTCCCAAAGGTAAAAATACTTTGGTGTAAATGAAGCCCCTGATCATAAGGTCCTGAATTTCCTTGTTCTTTACTAATTTTGATCAAGATTCAGGAAGGCAGAGGGGGTAATTCCCAGGGTGGGATTTGGGGGAATGTAGGGGAAGATGGCAGAGGGCTGGGGTATTTGTCCATGCTATCTACACACATTAAGGTTAGTGCTTTTAGACCTCCTTTTGCCTGTTTTCAAAAACGTCACTATCAAAAGTTATTCAAAATAACCGAATGATGAATAGACTTTGTAAAATGTCCATTACCCACTGAATTAGATACTGTCTTGTATTATTCTCCTTACTTTTATCGCTATACCTTGAGTCTCAAATAGATGTTGAATTCCATGAGAATAGGGCCCTATCTTTCCCATCTCAGGCCCCTGCTGCAGCCCTCTGTGGCTCCATCCTCCCTCCACTACTAGTCCTTCCCCAAGTTCACCAATACCTCCTGTCTTCAGGCTCAGTACACTTGCTCAGTTCCGTAAATAATGGATGAGTCAGCTGGAGCTTCTTATCCCTTAAGACATAGAGGAGATTGTCTCAAGGAACACCCGGTGCCTTCTCCCAGCCTTTTGCACATTCCTGGGAGGACCTATGTTCTGGGTTACCTCTTGTTCTGACCTCCTGTTCCTATGAATTAGTTCACCTTAGGGCTTGTCTTGCTGTTTCTTATAACCTAATTGTGAGACCCAGCCATTTCCTTATTTTCTGTAAATTTGCATGGACATATCTTTGTATGTATGGCAGACTTTATTTTTACCAAAAATTCAGGAAGACAGTAGGCTCTGTATCACAGAAAGACAAGTTACTTTACTCATTCTTTATAGCCTCCTTGGTTGTGTTCTTAAAAATATCCTTCTGGGGCCACCTGGGTGGCTCAGTCGGTTGAGTGTCCAATTCTGGATTTCAGCTCAGGTCATCTCAGGGTTGTGAGATCAAGCCCCACATCAGGCTCCACACTGGGCATGGAGCCTGCTTGGGGTTCTTTCCCTCTCCCTCAGCCCTTCTCCATCCCTCACCCAAGCTTGCTCTTTTCTCTAAAAAAAATCCTTCTGCCATTTCTTCTGTCAGGTTATGTAACCTCCTCTCCATCTTCTCTCTTCTTCTTTTCCTTTCTCATAGGAGAAAACAAAACTTACAACTGTCCTTTCCCCCACAACAATTCTTCACATTTTCTGAGCCTCCTGTACATCTTCAAGGACCACACTAAAGTTTTAAAATTACCACCCCAAGGAAAGGCTCTTCTTAAATTCTAAGACAGATCAACTTCCATCCTAGTTTTTGTCTAGATATTAATTAGTGGGAGGATATGGTGATGGTTTAGTTTCGTAGTTACTCTGATTCCCACTTTCCCCATCTATAAAATGGGAATATGCTAGCACTTGCCTCAGAGAAGGGATGTGAGAATGAGTAAGTTAATGTGCAAAGTCCTTAGCACAGTGCTTGATTCGTGATTTACCTGTTCCTATTTGTTCCCACTCTTCTTATTGTAGTCCAAATCAAGGGCCAGCAACCCCATGGAGGCTTTTGTGAGCTCCCCTAGCCAGAGCTAATCAGTTCTTCCAATTGCTCCCTCCCTCCATGTATTCTTGTGGCACTGGCTTTACACTTCCCCTCAGGCAGATTGAAGCACTCGGATGCCTAAGGCAAGCCCCTAAGTGAATTTTCAGTTTGAAGGGAAGATGGACATGGGCATATAAAAAGGGAATGGCCCAAGGAAGCTAGGAATGGGTAGAGGGAGGGCGAGCAAGGAGGTGCATTCTCCAGCTCCAGGGTCTTGAGTTCAAAGTCAGGAATGTGATCATGTTGCCAGTGTTGTCAACCCTGAATACCATTATGCAGTTCTTGTGTCAGGTTTTCATCTGTTGCAAATTTTACCATGCTGTAGTTTTAGGGCTTGCCACTGTTACACTGTGTTGATTATTTCAACATGTGTGTATCAGTCAGGACTTGATCAGGGAAGCAGAACTACTATGAGTTATGGGATAAGGAATGTATTATAGGAAATGGACCTTACAGAATTTTGGGAAGAGGTAGGGAAGAAAAGATCTGAAAAGGGGAGCTGAAGACTCAGAGGAAGGTCACTAACCAGACCTGGCTTACAGGGAAATGTGGAAACTAGGCAAATCCAACTGCTGGAGTAGAATTGGGAGGAGGGCCGGGGTAGAAATCCACAGGGGACTGTTGGCTCTCTATGATGGCTTCCTCTGTATGTTCACAGCACAGCATCTGCTGGCAGGCCCAGGGTTGCTGCTAGCAGAGCAGGCAGACGGGCAGGAGGGTTGGGTGCAGAGTCGGGAAGGCTGAAGGCAAAATGGAAACAGCTAGCACATCTGTCCATCTCTCACCACTTCTTACTGATGACCACCTTTAGACTGAAATGTTACCTGCTTCATTTCTGCTCTCTAAATCTCATACTACTTCTCTTTTGGCCAACTCAACTCAGAGTCACACAGAGAAAGGAATTTTAGGAAACAGCTCCCAGTAGAACAATCCAGCAAAACATTCATTCTGAATCTCAGTATTCACTGCAAATTGGAAAAATGGCTGATTGCTAACATCTACTTCTTGGAACAAAGAATAAATAACAAAGAGGGAAAAGTTATAGGATCTGGGAAAATGGCACAGTCGGATTTTTGGAACAAACAGTCCATAATCAGACTCATACATCCATACATAGGTAATATATGATATAGTTCTGCAGAACAGTGGAGAAAGGATAGTCTTTTCAGACAAATGGTGCTGAGCCAATTGGATGTTCAAGTGGAATAAATATTAATTTTGACCTTCTACCTCACAGTACATATAAATATCAATTCTAAGCACATTATTAATCTTAAAAAAGGAGACTATTGGGATGCATGACCAGCTCAGTCTGTAGAGCATGTGACTCTTGGTCTGACTTCAAGCCCCACGTTGGGCATGGAGCCTACTTAAAAAAAATAATAATTAGAATTTTTTTTAATTAAAAAAAAGGAGACTATCTCCATGACAGATTACCCAAGATGGGTAAGATTTCCTAAATAGAACCCCCAAACCACTAATTGAGAAAACACAGAACAATTATAAAATGCAATTGTTGTCTGGGGTATAAATTACCTCAACCACTTTGGAAAACTGTTTGATGGTGTCCACTAAAGTTGAATATATTCACACCCTGTGTTCTAGCAATTTCACTTTTAAATACACCCTGTGTTCTAGCAATTTCACTTTTAAATACAATATAAATATGTATGTAGGCTTACTAAAGTATTTATTTAAGAATGTTCATAGCTGCTTTATTAGTAGCCAAAACCAGGAAGCAAGCTAAATGTCCATTAACAAAAGAGCAGATAGGGGTGCCTAGGTGGCTTAGTCAGTCAAGCATCTGCTTTTGGCCCAGGTCATGATCCCAAGGTCCTGGGATTGAGCCCCATATTGGGCTCCCTGCTCAGCAGGCAGTCTGCCTCTCCCTCTCCCTCTGACCCTCCCTCCTGCTCATGCTCTCACTTGCACATGCTCTTTCAAATGAATAAATAAAAATCTTTAAAAAATTTTTTTCTAAAAAAGAGCAGATAAATCAGTGTAGGTATGTATATGGAATACTCTGCAGCAATGAATATGAACAATTACTGTTCCATGCAAAACACAGATGAATTTCACAAACATGATTTTGAACAAAGGAAGACAGACACAACTAAATATATAGTGTGTGACTCTCTATAAAGCTCAAAATGGGAGAGGCAGGAGCAACACGGGGAAGACAGAGCTGACCTGGAATGCAGCCTGTACCACCATGAGCCTCCTCAACAAGCCCAAGAGTGAGATGACCCCAGAGGAGCTGCAGAAGCGGGAGGAGGAAGAGTTTAACACAGGTCCGCTCTCTGTGCTCACACAGTCAGTCAAGAACAACACCCAGGTGCTTATTAACTGCTGCAACAAGAAGCTCCTGGGCCGTGTGAAGGCCTTCAAAAGGCACTGCAACATGGTGCTGGAGAATGTGAAGGAGATGTGGACCAAGGTACCCAAGAGCAGCAAGGGCAAGAAGAAGTCCAAGCCAGTCAACAAGGACCACTACATCTCCAAGATGTTCCTATGTGGGCACTCAATCATCGTGGTCCTGCGGAAACTGCTCATCGCTGGCAAGTAGCAGCTTCCTCTGCGCCGTCAGAATTTGCTCCCTCCTGCGAAGATCTGTCCTTTGTAATGAAAATAATCAAGTCCTGGGTTTTTTCTTAAAAAAAAAAAAAACAACTCAAAATGGATAAAACTAACCTATCATGCTAGGAGTCAAGATAGTGGTTTCCTTTAGATATGGGGATTAATGGCTGAGAAGAGGGTATGATGGGAGCTCTGGATGAGCTGGGACTATTCGGGTTTTGACCTGGAGGGTGGTTACAATCTCTGACAATTCGTTAAACTACACATGTATGATATATGCTTTCTGTATGATTGTTTTACTTCAAATTTTTAAAAAGATTTATTTTTATTTTTTTATTTTTTAAAATTTTTATTTATTTATGATAGTCACACAGAGAGAGAGACAGGCAGAGACACAGGCAGAGGGAGAAGCAGACTCCATGCACCGGGAGCCCGACGTGGGATTCGATCCCGGGTCTCCAGGATTGTGCCCTGAGCCAAAGGCAGGTGCTAAACCGCTGCGCCACCCAGGGTTCCCAAAAAGACTTATTTTTAGAAAAACTTTTAAAATGTCCTGTGTTATCCATTACCAACTGTCATATCTAGTAGTCTTTTTCTTTTTATGTATTTTATCATCCCTCCTACGTTATTTCCTACCCCCTTGCTCTAAAAATGTGTTTCCTTTCATAATTCTTCTTGCACCTTGGGCCGCTAACTTTATTGCTCAACAAATATTTCTTGAGTATCTCCAGTGTACCAATCACTGAGCCAGGCCTAGAGTTTGTGATGGTGACTAAGCTACCAAAGGCTTTGACCTTTTGGAGCCCCAGCTCCCAATGAAAAGAGGCTTCTAAACAGGTCATTACATCATAACTGTCACTTCTCACCCCTTTTCGAAATTTAGGCTTTCCCCAGAGTTCTAGATTAGAGAGCCACCTTTTCAAAATCCACTGTTTGTGCCCAATAATGACCCTAATTTTCCCAACATCATTGCTGTGTAAGACCTCAGCATCAAATGTGGCAATTTCCTTCATCCCGCATCCCAGATTCGGCCTCATCCTACACATTTCTACCTCTGAAACATACATACCCACTCCTGTTTTCCATTCCTGTTGCTTCCAACCAAGTTGAAATCCTGACTCCTCCTGTTGCTTCCTCATTTAGGATTGATTTGCAGAAATAGAAGCCCCTCAGGCTGGTTTGATCAAAACTCAGGTTTAGGTAGCTAACAAATTACTGAAAAATCTGGGGAAGACATTTGAAACAGAGCTTCCAAGAACAACCCCCAACCCTTGGAATCCTAATACCTCTGCCAACAATTGGAAATTGATTCTTGTCGCTATAGAAGTCCTTGAATTAGGAAGCAAGTGACCCCAGCACCTTGTTGCCTGTGTATCATCCATGTCCCCAAAATGGATCTTTGTCCAGAAGTCCAGCTACAAAGAGAGGTGTGACTTATAGTTCCCAGCTTTCCAACCTTAGCAGTACAGGTTAGAATGGATGTCGAGCATGCCAGATCTCACTGTCTCCCTCACTTCCTACCTAGACTCCCAGCTTTCCCTGCTTTTGCCCACAATTTCCATTCTCTTCATTGCTTCTGGCTCTGATTATTATCACTCCACAGCTCAAAAGCCTCCTGTGACTCATCCTCTCCACTAAATTAGGTTAAAGTGCCCTCACCTGTCATTCAAGGCCCTGTGTGATCCGATCCCAAATGGTTTTTCTGTTTTATGTCCTACTCCACTGCTACAATTTCCTTTACACATTCTGCTCATTCCCACTTCATGCCTTTGTACATCTTCTACCCCTTTCTGCCATCATTTCCCATTAAAATACATAATTTATTTAGACATTGTGTCTGAAGACAGAGAGGTGGGCTAGAATCTTAACTCTGCCTGGGAAAATGAGTCATCCTGAACTCAAAGCATCAGTTCTCTGCCCTGTAAAATAGGGATAATAATAGTACCTACTTTACATGTTGGGATAGATAAGGTTACAGGTAAGAATCTAAGCTGTTAGTGCACACCCTCTACAGATGGTGACTTCAGTATTGTCCTCTTGACCTCTGTACCCCATCATTCAGGTGCTCAGTAAATACTTGTGTAATGAATGGACAAGCAAACCAAGCAGCAACAAGGGCCTTAGCTAACCTAAGGTCAAACCAAGGTGATACTTGGTCCCTTCCTGGTCAGTATCACAGTCCTGGGTGGGGTCATACAACACAAGTATGAGTGGAGGAAGAGTCTCCACTTGTATTATCAAGTCAGGAGAAATAAAAGCTATGAATCTTAACAGTTAAGCTGGGATACAACCCCATGTTGTGCCATAGGAAGTTACCAGCGCCTCATGGATTGAAAACAGTTTGGCAAAGATTCCCTTCCCAAGATTTTATTTGGAGGCCTCTCATCTCTGTGCTTGGAGAAATAGCTATCTGAATACAGAAAGTGGAAGGAGGCAGGAGATCTCACGTCAGGTACATTCCCATCTGAACTCCAGTGGAAAATATTCATGCAATCTCAGATGTTGCTGGAGGAGTGAAAATTGATATGCCCCACTTTGGAGATCCATTTGGCAGTATTTATTAAATATGAAGATACACATACCCTATGGCCCAGAAGTTCCACTTCTAGGTCTCCACCCTAGGAAGATGCTCTCACAATGAGACTCATTCAAGGAGACATTTATTAGATCCAGGAATTAAAACAACCCGAGTATTCACCAATGATGAATAAATAAAATGTACATTTAAACATAAAGTACAAAATAGCAAATGGGAAGGCATGAACTAGATTTTTGTCTATCAGTATGGATAGATTCCAAAAGTATAATTTTGAGTGAAGAAAACAAGTTGCAGAGCAATGCTTTCAGAATATTGAATATGTAAGAGCAACATATATATTGTTCAGGGATACATATCTGTACAAGCTTGAAACAATGGATTGAAGGGATACAAGCTGAATTCATCATTGTAGTTACTTTTGTAAAGAGGAATTAGACCAGGAATAAAGAGGACTTAAATTTTATCTATAATATTTTTCCTCAGGGATCCCTGGGTGGCTCAGCAGTTAAGTGCCTGCCTTTGGCCCACGTGTGATCCTGGAGTCCTGGGATCGAGTCCCACATCAGGCTCCCTGCATGGAGCCTGCTTCTCCCTCTGCCTGTGTCTCTGCCTCTCTCTCTCTCTCTCTCTCTGTGTGTGTCTCTCATGAATAAATAAAATCTTAAAAATATATATATATATATATATTTTTCTCTTTTAATTAAAAAAAATCTTAAAGCTTTAGAGGACAGATACCAACAACTGCTTTTAGAATGATGTTTGGGGTATAAGAACTCTATTCTAATGAGAATGTTTCTTTTTTTCTCAGAAAATGAAGATATGGCTATGAGTCTAATTTACAGTCTATGTATGTGTGTTGTGTTGCACTGTGTTGGATGAGGAGGCATTGGTGAAACCAACCATGGTTGCGCCACGGTTCCCAGCAGAATGTCCATTTGTAGGCAACAGAAATTAATCATGGCCATGGCATTTAAATTTGAACAACTTAAATACCTATGGACCTTTCTGACTCTCTGATGAAAGCTATGTCCTCTTGGTTCTAGGGGTAAAAATACTCATACACACAATTTGGCATATAATATTGTGGAGTCTGTAAGCCTCAGGTTAAATCTGCACTACTTCAGGATATCCGGAGGTTGGCTTTTTTTTGACCTCTAGAACATCTATTAGAAATGCATGGCAAAGAGACCAGAGAGACTTGTTAAAATAATATATAAATACAATGCTGTCTTTGCAGAAAGACAGTTTGAAGTGAGGGAGGGAGAGAGAGAATGTGTGTGTGTGTGTGTGTGTGTGTGTGTAAAAGCTGCTTAAACCCTAAAAAAAAAAAAAAAAAAAAAAATAAGCACAGCTTCTCAAGAGCTCTTAGTTTGCATCCTGAAGTGTAATGCCAGTGTAAATGCCAGCATCCCCAGCATCTCAGTCCTTGGAATTTGTTTCTCTCACCCTGGAGCAGGAAGTTTAGAGAGACCTGTTTGGTCTCAGTGATGTTTGTTCTTACTGCAGGGACCACACAGTGTCCAGCTGGCCACAGGCCAGCCTCTGTCATCCCTTGCTGGAAGGCCTCAGGCTCTCACCCAACATCCCTGATGAGACAGAGCATCCCCATGCAGGGCACACACGGCCCCCTTTTACCCCCTTACCTCAGGTGGGGACCAAGATGGCTTTTGAAACTGAACATTTTTTTAAAAAATCATTTTGGTATTGGGAGTTTCTGAATTTGATGTCTAGCAAAGGAATTAAAATACAGGAATGTGATTGAGAAATTATTTGAAAATTTTAGGTCTGCTCCATCTTTTCCAGTTGATAACGAAAGTCTGTCGAGGAGGGTGACAAGCTGCCAGCTCCCCCGAGGGCAGCTTCCCAACAGTCGCCTTCCCATTGGCAGCACTGTGGTCAAAACACAAGAGAGTAATGAGACATTTAGAGGAAACTTAATCTCTTCCAAAGACCCAAAGTCAGATGTAGCCCTTAAATATTTTATAGGAAAATATTTGCAAAAAATGTGACTTGGCAATAAATCACAAGATGGTACTCATTAAGGTTACTTGCTGACTGAGACAACTGGAATAATGATCCAGGCCCAGAATTATTTTGGAGCCATGAAAAATCTATCAAGATATATGCATAAAATCTTGTTCTTTCATTTTGCTAAGGCGATCTTTTTTGGATTGTGTGAATAAAGCCCAGTTTGCTCCACTCTGAAATCCAGAGAAGCAGCATGACCTGGGGCAGCTCATGCAGAGCCCTCTCTCCATTTTTGTTGAAACAGAAGAATTGGCCTCCTTGTCCCCATTACAACCAACTCTCCTTCAGAATCTCACCTCTGCAGGTGAGGGCAGATTTTAAAGAAATCCTTGCCCATAGAAAAGTTGTTATTCCCCAGGGCCTCCCCTGGAACCTCCTGTAGCAGGCTCTTGTTTAGAAACCCATCTAGGAAATGCACCCAGCCCTGGGCCAGCTCTCTGGGGAAAATATTTATTCCCAACAGACGCTCACCTGGAAGTTTTGGGAGACAGATGGCAGTTGTACACTGTGTGCCTCTACTCCAGAGAGAATATCCTGAGTGCCCCTATTGCACATGGTGCTTTCCTTTTGCTCACAGGCTCCATTCTGCTAACTTGGATGCTAAGGCCAATGTCAGTGGCTTCTATCAAGAGCAGTGGTTCTTGGGCAGCCCAGGTGACTCAGCGGTTTAGCGCCACCTTCAGCCCAGGACCTGATCCTGGAGACCCCAGATTGAGTCCCAAGATGGGCTCCCGGCACGGAGCCTGCTTCTCCTTCTGCCTATGTCTGCTTCTCTGTGTGTCTCTCATGAAGAAATAAATAAAATCTTAAAAAAAAAAAAAAAAAAAAGAGCAGTGGTTCTCAAACATTAGCTCAGAATCACCTGGAATGCTTATTGGTACAGTGGCTATCAGGTCCCATCCCCAGGGTTTTTGATTCAGTAGGGTCCCCAAATATGCATTTCTAATAAGTTCCCAATTCTTGATGCTGCTGCTCCTAGGACTGTGCTTTGAGAGCCACTGGTCTGTGCTTTTCATCTGAGATGTTCTTAATTCCTCAGCTTGAGTCCGGGCCCAGAATGTAGCCCTCAACAAACAGCCCTCCTCTACACAAACATCTTGGAAGGAAGGGTAGTGCAGATACAATTAGCCAGACACAGAATCCAAAGTTATATATGGAACAGCTCTTTCATTTTATGTTCAGCAGAACATTCTAATTCATTCTGGAGACCACAAAGGGAGTCTGGAGTGGCTCCTCTGCTCACTCCCACCAGCTTGCCCTTTCTGGGGCTCTCACTAAGTAGGGGCCTCATTATGACCCTCAGGCACCCAGGTGGCAGCTCCCTCCCTTTGGAGGAAGAGCCTTTCTTTCTAGACCTCCTGTCTTCCTTCCCTACATGGCCCCTCATTTGGTTAATTTCTTCTGCTGGGCTCTGCATTGTTCATTTCCATTTTGATATCACAAGACTTTGGGACCTGAGGTATGCAAGGTGGAAGGGGGAGAAGAGGCATCTCATCATTTCTGCCCTCAGGATGTGTTGTATACAGGATAATCAGGACTTTCATGCTGGCTGATTAACAATGCCATGCCTATGTCCTGTGGTATTATGGTAAAAGAGTCTCTGTTATCTTAGATCGAACTGTATCCAATCCTAGGGACAATTCCGGGCGGGGGGGGGGGATGGGGCGGTCTGCTGTTGCACAATAATGGGTCAGTGTGCTCAGTTGATCTCCCTGGTAACCGCTGCCTTACCCCTTAAAGGGCAGATTTAATGCTGGGAATCTCTACTTTCAGTAGCTGAGATGGTTTTGCAGAGATTTTTGTTACCCTTAGACCACACCTGGAAAGGTATCAGTTACTATTTTGTATGACTGGAGGTGTCCAACACATGGAACATATTCATGCTAATTAATATATAATTCCCTAGCCATAGTCCCAACCTGGCTGACCTCAGAATTACCCAGGAAACTACAAAAATATGTGTTCTGAAGAAATACCTACAACACAGAAAGTAAAGACATACTTGTTTTCTTAATATAGAAAGAGTTTTAACAAATCAATAACAAAAATAATAAATTGATAGAAAAAAGGACAAAAGTATGATTAGGGAGATCATACACCTACAAAAATTCTAATATTAACATGAAAATACAATTGCTATTATTCATAAAGGATGAACATCGAGTTACTATTTTTCACATATCAGACTGGCAAAGATAAAAATGTTTAACAACATTAACAATTTATTACCAAGAATGTGAAGAAAAATTCTTACACATTGTTGGTGGGAGTACATGTTACCATAACCTTTTTGGACAACAGTTTGTCAATCTATGAAAATCTTACAGGCATATACCTTTTGGCCCAATGTTTCACTGCTCCTAGTTCAGCATAGTGATGCCTTAACACATGAATGAAAATGTATATACAGGATGTTCCTAGCAGCATTGCTTGTGATGGCAAAATGCAGAGGCAATCTAAATGGTCATCAATAAACAGTGAGTGAAATAAAGTATGTCATGGCCATTCATCGAAGCTCTCTGCCACTATAGAAGATGATGATGTTGATCTGTGATCATGTAACAATTTCCAAGATGTTTTGTTAGGTGAAAACAGTAAGATGCATTAATGTGTTGTAGCATACTGTCATTGCTGTAAAAATATGGGTGATTTATACTGTATACATATATGCATATTCAGAAATAAGTGTAGATTATTTCTGAAAAGATTTGTAAGAAACTGGTGATAGTTCTTCCCTAATATTTATTAGGGAAGAAAACTGATAGACTCTCACTATATATATATATACACACACACATACACACACACACCCTTTGCATTGTTTGAATTTATTTTTACTATAAGCATGTTCTGTTTCATTTAATTAAAAATAAATATTCTCAAGCTCCCTCCCTAGACCAACTGGATTTTAGTTTCTGAGGTTGGGAGGCAGGAATTTATATTTTGAAAAAGAACTCTGGGTGGCTCAGTGGTTGGGTGCCTGCCTTTGGTTCAGGTCATGATCCTGGGATCCAGGATTAAGTTCCACATCGGGCTCCCTACGGGGAGCCTGCTTCCCCCAATGCCTGTCTTTGCCTTTCTCTCTCTCTCTCTCAATGTGTGTCTCTCATGAATAAATAAATAAATCTCTTTAAAAAAAAAAAAAAAAAGAACTCTGCTGAGAGAAATAGCTGATTTAGAGTTGGAAACACAAGATGAGCTTGTAGCATCTTGTTAAGATGCTCAAAATGCAAAATGCATGTCAAAGGGACACAGAACTCAATCTGAAAAAGCTTCCAAGGACCAAAGCTGGAAAATCTGAGCATAAAATGCATAGCATACTATTAGATTATAACCTAGAATGTAAAAAAAAAAAAATACTGGTATACATGAATGATTAAATAAATTAATTAAATAAATGGGGAAGAAGAGATACACCTCCCTTACAAAAGAATTTCAAGAATTCCAAATAATTTATGTAGATACTCTCCACTCCAGGAAGTGAAGCTGAATTCCCACCTCCCCCTTGGTTGTGGGTTGTGCTTTGTGGCTCCAAAGAGTACAGTGTTGGAGTAGAGGAGTACTTACAGTGGAGAGACTAGCAAACACTCTGTTGGCCCAGTGATCAAGGTTAGCATCAACAGTGATAAATCTTGTTGAGAGTAGTACCTATGATAAAATGTGATAAGAAGGATACTTCCTCTGTGGTATTCTTCCCCCAATCTATAACCCTGGTATAACTAGGGGAAAAATATCAAACAAACCCAAATTGAGGGCATTCTACAAGATACCTGGCCAAGACTTTTCAAAGCTATCAAGGTCATAAAAACAAACAAACAAAATAACAACAACAACAACAACAACAAAAAAGAAACACTAAGAATCTATCATAGACCAGAGGAGACTATAAAACACAATGACTAAATGTAATGTGGTATCCTGGATAGGATCCCAGTACAGGAAAAGGATATTGATGGGAAAACTAGTGAAATCCACATAAAGTATAGAATTAAGTTAATAATTAAAAGCAAAAACAAATATCCAGACAGTTCCTATTTAGCCAGCTTGGCTCCAGGCTGCCATTAAGCAACTTTAGAATCACATCAATAGAGTGGAAGTTCTCAAACTTTGGTATGCTGTAGAATCACCCTGGGAGTCTGTTAGCACTCTAGATCCTACCATAGAAATTCTAACTGGGTTCATAGTGGGCTTAAGATATACATTTTTTTTTGACAGATCCTGCCGCAGGTCTATTTGTACAAATAGCACAGAAAGACACCAGGCCCATGCAGACAGAAGCCAGGGGTCATACCAGTCCTTCCGTCCTCACATTGGCAGGCAGAAGGCTCTACACTGGAGCCTTTGTGGGGTCCTGGGCACCTTTGGGAACCTGAGCTGTAGGAGTAGGAGCAGGAGCTGGAGCCGGGATCGCAGCTGCAGCCTGGGCCTTGGTTTGAGCCTTGGCCTTGGCCTTTAGCCAGCAGAGCCTGAGACCTTTGGCAATGCGGGCATGAACATGGTTCCCGAGCTTGGGGTGAGCGATGTAGGCAAGTCGATTGAGTTTGCTGCTGCCGCCCTTTGGGATCTTGGGCTTAACCTCCTTGGGCTTGACAAGGGCCTTGATAGCCTCGGCACATGCAGTCATGGCCTTGGCATTGTTGGCCTGCATCTTCTTCAGACCCTTCTTGTTGTGCTTCTTGGCAAAGTACATGTTCCTCAGGAGCTTGGGGTCTACCCTCTTAAGAGATTCGTATTTTTGTGACTGGGGTTTCTTGATGCCATTTCTGTGCCATTTTCGTGACTGGTTGTGTATAGTATGGTTCTTGGATTTGGCCATGTCTGCACCAAAGCCCACGGCTCCTCAAGCACCTCTGATATACATTTTTTTTAAAACAAGTGCCAAGTTTATTCGTTCAACAGTTTTTGCCTTTTTTTTTTTGTTTTTTTTCAGTTTTTGCCTTTGAAGTATTCATTGTGACATCCTTGAGATTCTTTGCTACCTTTGTGCTTTACCACACAACTGTAACCAACCACTCTAGGATTTTCCCTCTGTTAGTTTTACAAAGATCTGCTCTTCCCCTAGTTTCTTATTCTCATGAACCTAAATTAGGTTAATTTGTTGTTCACCATGAAGGGCCTCCACCAACTTGACATTGACACATCACAGTTAGAAGCAAGCACACAAAGCTGGGCTTGGTGCCAGGACATGGGCAGCTTCACAAATTCCATGGACCAGGCCATGGTGAATGAGGGCAGTCTTCAGCACCTCTTATAAAGCAGGATTACTGGAGTATTGCTATGGTGGTGTGTTATGGGTGAAGCCACATCTTGAATGGACCTTAGCTTCTGCCTCTGCGCAGCTTGTTGATGGCAGGAAAAGAGGAAATATGCATCTTTAATAAGCACTATTAAAAGCTTCTGAAACACTACATTTTAGGCACATTGCACTGGAAACCAAATCTGATATTCTACTCATAATTACTATGTCCATCAATAAGATGTGAGTTCAACTGGAACAAAAACCTTCTGAAGATAAAAAAGATCATGAACATCCATTCATTATGTAACATCTCTAGTCTATTTGGGACATTCAATGAGTTTCTTAATAGAATTCTTACCACCATTTGACATGTGATAAGTGTGAAATGAACAAATAATTAAAAATAAGGAATTAATAGGAAACCTCCTGACACATCCCTTCTGATCATCCTGACCTGGTATAACCAGAAGAGTTTATTTCCTATGGCACTTAATTCACTTTTAGGTCATATTCTTTTATTTTTCAATACAGACACAATGCCAACCATGAATTTGTTTGCAGAATTAGAGCCTGATATGTATATGTTCTTCTTTTAAAGATGTCCTATGCCCTCTTCAGGTTTTCCCTGCCAAGCTCCCTCTCCCTGGGACTGTTTTACCAAACCAATCCATAGCACCTCCACCCTCCCAAACACACATTCCTGCTCAAGTCTTAGCTTAAAGATCATTTCCTCATCCAGTCTCTCACATTGGTAAGGACCCCTCCAACAAGGTCTGAGGGCACAAAGTCATTCTTGTAATACTACCATTACTTAAAAGAAATCTAGAATTCTTTCTTTGTGCTTCGTTGTTTTTTTAAATCTGTTGCTTGTGTTCCAGTACTATCTAGTAGAACTTTCCATGATAGCAGAAATTCTCTTTATCTGGGCTCAGGTTTTAATCCAAGAAATCTGTTGCCTGAGCCTGTGCCCTAAACCACCATGGAAAACTGCCTCTCAACAAATAATTAATTACTTCATTTGTAACTTATCTCTTCTGTTATGTGTTTCTTCCTGGATTCATTCATTTGGCTGAGGGGGCAAGAAAAATCAGAGGAAAATCTCACACAAGAGATGGCATTGGAGAAGGTTGAGAGTGGTAAAGAGGTGTTTCCTTGCAGAACAGAGAAAGGTCTTGCAGGCAGATATAACACCATGGACAAAGGTTCAGAGCTTGAAACAGCAAAGTACAGAAAGCCTCATAGTCAAAAACATTTAGTGTCTAAGGAAGACATGAATGGAACCCAACACAAAAATTTCATATAAGATAGGGGAAATTTTGATTAGAAGTTGATATTGGGAGAACGAGAGGGAAGGAGAGAAAATAGCGTCCACGGATTACAGTACCTACAGCCAAGCTGCAGCCCAGCAGGGCTACAGTGCATACACCGCCCAACCAACTCAAGGATATGCACAGACCACCGAGGCATATGGGCAGCAGAGTTATGGAACCTATGGACAGCCCACTGATGTCAGCTATACCCAGGCTCAGACCACTGCGACCTATGGGCAGACCGCCTATGCAACTTCTTATGGACAGCCTCCCGCTGGGTATACTACTCCAACTGCCCCCCAGGCATACAGTCAGCCTGTCCAGGGGTACGGCACTGGTGCTTATGATACCACCACTGCTACGGTCACTACCACCCAGGCCTCCTATGCAGCTCAGTCTGCATATGGCACTCAGCCTGCTTACCCAGCCTATGGGCAGCAGCCAGCAGCCACCGCACCTGCAAGACCACAGGATGGTAACAAACCCGCTGAGACTAGTCAACCTCAATCTAGCACAGGGGGTTACAACCAGCCCAGCCTAGGATATGGACAGAGTAACTACAGTTATCCCCAGGTACCTGGGAGCTACCCCATGCAGCCAGTCACAGCACCACCATCTTATCCTCCTACCAGCTACTCCTCTACACAGCCGACTAGTTATGATCAGAGCAGTTACTCTCAGCAGAACACCTATGGGCAGCCGAGCAGCTATGGACAGCAGAGTAGCTATGGTCAACAAAGCAGCTATGGGCAGCAGCCGCCCACTAGTTATCCCCCCCAAACTGGATCCTACAGCCAGGCGCCAAGTCAATATAGCCAACAGAGCAGCAGCTACGGGCAGCAGAGTTCATTCAGACAGGACCACCCCAGTAGCATGGGTGTTTATGGGCAGGAGTCTGGA
The DNA here is from genome assembly GCF_053574225.1 of Canis aureus. NCBI lineage: Eukaryota > Metazoa > Chordata > Mammalia > Carnivora > Canidae > Canis > Canis aureus. Next base: position 7,114,631 of record NC_135624.1, on the reverse strand, counting down.
GGATTTTCCGGACCAGGAGAGAACCAGAGCATGAGTGGCCCTGATAACCGGGGCAGGGGAAGAGGGGGATTTGATCGTGGAGGCATGAGCAGAGGTGGGCGGGGAGGAGGACGCGGTGGAATGGGTGCTGGAGAGCGAGGTGGCTTCAATAAGCCTGGTGGACCCATGGATGAAGGACCAGATCTTGATCTAGGCCCACCTGTAGATCCAGATGAAGACTCTGACAACAGTGCAATTTATGTGCAAGGCCTAAATGACAATGTGACTCTAGATGATCTTGCTGACTTTAAGCAATGTGGAGTTGTTAAGATGACAAGAGAACCGGACAACCCATGATCCATATCTACTTGGACAAGGAAACAGGAAAGCCCAAAGGTGATGCTACAGTATCCTATGAAGACCCACCAACTGCCAAGGCTGCTGTGGAGTGGTTTGAAGGGAAAGATTTTCAAGGAAGCAAACTTAAGGTTTCTCTTGTTCGGAAGAAACCTTCAATGAACAGCATGCGGGGTGGTATGCCTCCCCGTGAGGGCAGAGGGATGCCACCGCCACTCCGTGGAGGTCCAGGGGGCCCAGGAGGTCCTGGGGGCCCCATAGGTCGCATGGGAGGCCGTGGAGGAGACAGAGGTGGCTTTCCCCCAAGAGGACCCCGGGGTTCCCGAGGGAACCCATCTGGAGGAGGAAACGTCCAGCACCGAGCTGGGGACTGGCAGTGCCCCAATCCGGGGTGTGGAAACCAGAACTTCGCCTGGAGAACAGAATGCAACCAGTGTAAGGCCCCGAAGCCTGAAGGCTTCCTTCCACCACCCTTCGCGCCCCCGGGGGGTGACCGTGGCAGAGGCGGCCTGGTGGCATGCGGGGAGGAAGAGGTGGCCTCATGGACCGCGGTGGTCCCGGTGGGATGTTCAGAGGTGGCCGCGGTGGAGACAGAGGGGGCTTCCGTGGTGGCCGGGGCATGGACCGAGGTGGCTTTGGCGGAGGAAGACGAGGCGGTCCTGGTGGGCCCCCTGGACCTTTGATGGAACAGATGGGAGGAAGAAGAGGCGGGCGTGGAGGACCTGGAAAACTGGATAAAGGCGAGCACCGTCAGGAGCGCAGAGACCGGCCCTCCTAGATGCAGAGACCCCGCAAGGCTGCATTGACTACCAGATTTATTTTTTAAACCAGAAAATGTTTTAAATTTATAATTCCATATTTATAATGTTGGCCACAACATTATGATTATTCCTTGTCTGTACTTTAGTATTTTTCACCATTTGTGAAGAAACATTAAAACAAGTTAAATGGTAGTGTGCCGAGTTTTTTTTCCTTCTTTTAAAGATGGTTGTTTAACTAAAGACTAAACAATGGGAACCCCTTGTGAGCATGCTCAGTATCATTGTGAAGAACCAAGAGGGCCTCTAACTGTAACAATGTTCATGGTTGTGATGTTTTTTTTTTTTTTAAATAAAATTCCAAATGTTTATAAAAAAAAAAAGAAGTTGATATTGGAAAGTGAAAAGAAAAATTATAAATATAATTTATATTGTTATATATATTTAACAGAAGTTATGTATTAGCTGTGAGTCTGTCCTAATCTCTAGAATAAACAAAATTAGTTGAGTTAGGGCTTGGGAATCTGGTTTAAGAAAAAAAAGCATGTCTAGTAGCACATTTGATGACTAAGACGTCCTTCATTTTTCTCAACTGCCTTCCTTAGTCTATGATATTCAAATGTTTCTCTTTTGACAATCCTATTATGTCCATTTTTTCCTCTTTAATTGTAAACTGGTTTAACCCTGCAAGACTCTTATTTATCAGTGTTTTCTGGTGATTCTAGCATTTCTCCAACAATTTCATGAAACCCTGCATCAGAGTTATTCCTATTATGATGGTTTTTGTGTCCCAAGCTAACCAGGGACAATTGAGTAATGATTACCATTTTAGGAATTGCCTATAGTTCAGTATGGCTGGAGTATTGAGTGTGAGGTAGGGAGCAGTGGGAAAATCTTGACATTTATCAGTTGAAGGCATTCAGCAAGTAACTGACTTCTTGACCTTCAGGTTTCTTTTCTATTTTGAGGAAGCCACTGCAAGAGTTCCAGAAAACTGCAAAAATGAAAGCATCTTCCAGGAAGATGATGGTCCCTCAGCAGACACTCTTTCTCCTCTACAATGCTTTGGCTATCCTGCATTTGGTAGCCACATTTAATTGATTAATTGATTTGTGCATGATTGGATTTTTTATCTTGTTATTATGTCAAATAAGCACAAAACCTGATAGATGAATTTATATGCTGCAGAGGGACAAAGTAAGGAAACATTTATCAATTTTTAAGACAGGGGTTCCTAAGAAGCTGGTTTCCCATTGAATACAGAGAGAAAAGCAGAACAGAAATGTGAGATATGACATATGCTGAGGATGGTATCGCTTAGTCTAAACAGAGCTGGCATCTGTAGGACATGCAAAGATTTTTTTATTACAGGGCGAAGGGATTCTGGAATCCAGCTCTTCCTGCATGTCATTCATTCTAGAGAAATAAATTAATTAGTAAATGAAAGAGGAGGATGAGCATGCCTCATTGCAGTCTTAAAATTTAATTTGTAAATAAAAATAAGAAAATGGAGCTCATCTTGGGCTCTTCTGAGAATTATTGATAAATGTGGAACTCACTGACATCTAATCTGAAATGCAATTTTTATGTCTATTGTCTTCTAAAATCATTTTTGAATTCATATTTTAACATATTTGTTTTTGGAATATTTTATTTCCCTCAAGAACAAAAGAATTCTTGGAAAAGAATTCTATGTGAAAATAGCTGAGTGGTTTGCAACCATTTACAATGGAAATTTCTGTGCAGTGGCAGTAGTCTATAATGTAACATTTTGAATGTAATTCCCATTACTTCAAAGATAGCTCAGAGACTAAATCTCAGCAAGGTTCTGAATTTCTAATGAAAAACTGAAAATCGTAATGAGATTTGTTATGAGATTAGAATTATGAAATCATGGGCAGAGGAAGAACAAATCTGAGATTTTAATCTTTGTGTTCTGTGTTCCAATCACACAGTAATAGTATCTTGAAAGAAATTTCTCATAATTTCCATGAGGTGATATTTGCAACTATTTTCCTGGAATGGGTTAATTTCTTGGAAATAAATCCCAAGGATGAATGATCATGTCTAAAGGAGAGAAATGCTAATAGGCTGTCTTAATCATATACATCCTCCTTGGGAAAATTTTAACCAAGAATTGAGCACGTAAACATTAAAGGAATATTTAAGAAAATTGATGAGAAAAACTGTTTTGGAAGAGCAAGAGCAGATGTTAACAACAGGGCACAGTGAAAATCTAAGCTTCCCAACACAAATGTTGGAAAAATTCCACTCATCCTCTGTTCCTTGCCATTTCTGATTTCCCCTTAGAAGAGTGATCTGTTAGGTTAATTTTATTAATATATAAATAAACTTTTCTAAATGAATGAGAGAAAACTCAACAGTTCAACAGAGGACATGAACATGCAGTCAAATAGAGAAAATGCTTTAAGTAGGCAATTATTAACTCAAAGAAAAAATAGAACGTTGTAAAAGAAATGCAATCTTCACAACTTAGCAGCAAATAATACTTATATAGAAATAATAACCTAAATGCTGAATTTAATGCACCTGTAAGTAGCTTATTGAACAAGGTTCTTGGAAGGACTTTCTGCCATCTTATTTTTTCAGCCGCCCCTGAATAAAATATCAGACAATTTCTATAACTTTGCCAATTACTTTTAGATTATTAACAAATAGTCTCAATTGTTTTCAGGTTACCCAAAGTCCAAAGTAATCTGATGTCAGAATGTCAAGCTTTTATCCAGTTTATACTTCTCCTATCCCACAGCTTGGGCCTGATGCAGGCTTGAAATTTGCAGTGGGCAAGAAGTATGGGTAGGGATGCCAAATAAAACACAAAACGCCCAGCTAAATGTGAATTCCAGAATGCAACAAATACTTTTAGGAGAATTATGTCCCAAATATTGCATAGGATGTACTTACACTAAAAAAAAGCATTCATTGTTTATCTAAAAGTCAAATTTAACAGGGCATCCTGTACTTTTATATGCTAAATCTGTCCACCCTAGGTAGAGTGATTCCATCTTGCTCACTCTGCTGCCTCTGGCTCCTCTAGAGTTAGATATAGACATGGAAGGGATAGAAAGGAGAGGAAGGAAAGCTTCTGGCCTGCAGGATTGTCATCCCTAATGGGTACCTTCCTCATATGTCTTAAGTCCAAAGCTGACCCACAGAGCACCCTCATGGACGTGTTTCAGCTAGAAAGTGCCTCATTTGGCTGACCACTGACAACTGTCCAGTTGGCACCTGACTTCTGGTTGTCCCCTCTTTATTGAAGTCATCTTTTATCCTTCCATATGGTACTATTAGGTGGGAAACTTGTGAAAACCACCTACAGGTAGCTCTCCTCCACAGAATTCAGTCTGGCCTACAGAAAACCACATCCTTGCCCCACCAATCCCCAGAAATGCTGGCCAACCTTGACTCTTTGTGGTGCTATCAGGAAGGCTGCTTCAGCCAGCTTCCGGCCTGCTGACTTTTTTTTGAATTGTCAAGTCACCAAGTATTTTCCTGCCCCCTCAAAATTCAGGGGACACCTATCATTATCTCTGAAGATCCTCTTGAAATCCCCTTTATTAAGTTTAGGATGAGCGAGAGGAGTCTTCCCGTCCTGCCTTGGGGATGTGGTGGAAAACAACACCGCTAACTCTGTCCAAAACAATCCTCAACATAGACCACCTCAACCCCCTAGTTGATTCTTTTTCTTTTTTTAAAAAAAGATTTTATCTATAAGTAATCTCTATACCCAACATGGGGTTCAAACTCATGATTGCAGTTTCAAGAGTTCCATGCTCTACCGACTGAGCCAGCTAGGCACCACCCTCCCCCCACCACTTAGTTAATTCTTGAGATTGCAGAGAGTTAGTGGCTAAAGCTGGAAGAATCACTTTGGGGCCACCTGATTTGCAAACCTTGCGTGGATTGTCTAGAGTCTCTGTTTAGAATATGGGGCTCTTTGTTCCTATTATTCTCCTCTTTGGAGTCTTAGTTCAGTCTCAGAGACTTAAAAAATCTATTTGAACAATCTATTACATAACTAAAAATGATTACATAATCATATTGTGAAGATAACGAGAGGGTGTGTGTGTTTGTGTGTAGAGATAGGGGTTGTTATAAATTAAAATCCTTATTTATCATAACAGGAAGACAGAAGAGAGAGTCTCTGACTGATAAATCAAGAAGTAACAGTATAAGCACATTACTTAGAAATATGGAGATAAATACCAGAAGGAAGATCTGAGTGATTCAAAATGTTTGCCTTTGGGGAGTGAGCCTGGGGGTTTGAAAATGAGTAAAGAAAGGTACTATTATTTTTCATTATAAGCCTTTAAGTACTAATTTTTTAGACAACACGATGGGCTTGATAATAAATATTTAAATGATAAATTTTGCTCAAACCACAGGAAAACATGTGCAGTCAATATAAAGCATGAGGCAGATTTATATAATAATGACAGCTAATATTTATATAGTATTTGATGAGTATCAAGCATAGTCGAAATTCTGGGCAAATATTAACTTATTTTGATCATGTGAGTTTATTTGCTAGGACCACCATAACAAAGTACCACAAACTACGTGGCTAGAGCAATGGCAATTTATTTTGTCATTATTCTGCAGGGTACAAGTCAGAGATCAAGGTGTCAGCAGGGTTCTGCTCCACCTGAAACCTATAGGGAAGGTCCTTCCTGTTCTCTTCCAGCTTCTGGTGGCTCCAGACATTCCTTGGTTTGTGGCAGCATCACTGTCATCTTCACATGGCTTTCTCTCTGTGCATGTCTGTGTCCAAATTTTTCCTTGTAAGATCATCCTTTTAGATGAGAGCCTACTCATGACCTCATTGTAGCTTGATTATCTCTCAAAATACCTTATATTCTGAGGTACTAAGAATTAGGGCTTCAACAGATCCTTTATTGGGGAGACACAATTCAACCCATAGCACCATGCAGAAGTCCAATGAGGTAGGTACCATTTTGCAGATGAGGAAATGGGAGCACAGAGTGGTTAGGTAATTTGGTCAAGAACATATGGCTAATTGACAGTGAATTTAAACCCAGGAGGTCTGACTCCCAAATCCTGCACTCTTAGCCACTAGGCCACACTTGCTATATTAAAGGCACAATGCAAGGCAAGAGCAGTGTGTACAGCGTGCTGGCATTTGTGTGAACAAAATTGGGGATGACTAGGGCCATCTGGGTGGCTCAGTTGGTGGCTCAGTTGGCTCAGTTGGCTCAGCCAAAGCATCTGCCTTTGGCTTGGGTCATGATCTCAGGATCCTGGTGTCAAGCCCCACACCTGGTTCCCTGCTCAGTGGAGAGTCTGCTTCTCCCTCTCACTCTACCCCCCGTCCCTCCCCCGCTCTTCTCTCGTGTTCCATGCTCTCTCTTCTCAAATAAAATAAAATAAAAGTTTAAAAAACTGAGGATGACTGTTACATACATGCTTCCATGTGCACAGTACATATTTGGAAGAGTGCCTAAGAGACTGATGGCAATATCAATCCTGGGAGGAGAATTTGGGACATGGAACTGAAATTTTTCTTTTATATATATATATATATAGTTTTTTTTAACACTCTGAAGTTTTAGGGGGTTGTTTATTTACCATTGATAGAAATTAATGTAAAATATCAAAAAATAAATAAAATAAAATAAAATATTTATTTGGGGGGCATCTGGGTGGCTCAGTAGTTGAGTGTCTGCCTGGGGCTCAGTGTGTGATCCCGGGGTCCTGGGATGGAGTCCTGCATTGGGCTCCCTGCAAGGAGTCTGCTTCTCTCTCTGCCTATGTCTCTGCCTCTCTCTCTCTCTGTGTCTCTCATGAATAAATGAATAAAATCTTTAAAATAAATAAAAAATAAAATATTTTTTATTCATTTGTTTTTAAAGATTAATTTCAGAGAGAAAATGCTCATAAGTGTGAGAAGGGGCAGAGGGAGAGGGAAAGAGAGAGAAGCAGACTTCTTGCTGAGCTTGGGCCTGATGCAGGGCTCTATCTCATGACCAGAAATCACAACCAGAGATCACTACCTGAGCTGGAACCTAGAGTCAGACACTCAACTGACTGAGCCACCCAGGCGCTCCTAGTTTAACATATTTAAATTAAAAATGAAAGCAAGAGGAATGCCCTTTCACTAAGGCCATCCTCCCAGACTATAGAGCTGATAATATGATATTGGATAATATTTTATGCAAGTGTATAAGGAATCTGGTGAGAAATGATCTAAGTAAGCATTAGTTCCCAGACAACCTCCTTAAGAAAGACCGTTGCTTTAGCTTTTTTTTTCTTTTTAAGATTTTATTTATTTATTCATGATAGACATAGAGAGAGAGGCAGAGACACAGGCAGAGGGAGAAGTAGGCTCCATGCCAGGAGCCTGACGCGGGACTCGATCCCGGGACTCCAGGATCACGCCCTGGGCCAAAGGCGGGCGCTGAACTGCTGAGCCACCCAGGGATCCCCCAAGACCATTGCTTTAAAGGACTGTTTTGGTGGCTGTAGAACTTTGGGTAGAACTTTGGATAATGAACTATTGTGCAGCCATTATACTTTACATTTACATAGCATTTTTTAAATGATAATAAGAGATACACTTTCAAATATTAGGTGAACTTGTATAGATAGATATTTGTCTCTCTTTAAAAACAATACTAAGTAGAAAAAAACAAAACCAAAAACAAACAAACAAACCCAAAAACCCAATGCTAAGCAGAAAAAGCTGGAAGGAAATAGACCTAAATATTAACCATGGTTATTTTGGGAGAGGATGAAAGAATCATGGATGATGTTTATTCTCTTTTTTGTACCTTTTCTCGTTTCATTTAAGTCTAAAGATAGAATTTAAAACCTTTCTTAAAATGTGCTAGAAGTGCTTCTGATGAGCTGGTGTCATTCCTCCATCGACCAACACCAATTGCCCTGAGGAGATCATAATGACAAGATGAGTATGTCTGCCTCACAGGTTTCTCTTCTTCAAAAGTCAGCCTAGAAATCTATTTCTCCATGTAAGCACATCCACTCAAACTACCTCTTTCCCAGCTTGATTCCCCCGCAAGATTTTTGAAAAAAGGGGTACCAGAGGTGTGAGGGTATTCTGCAGGGCATCAGCCACCACACTAGAATTATTCAACTGGCCACAGGATATAACTATGTCCCACAGCCCCAGCCCCAGCTGACCAGCAGTGGGGCCAGCTCTTAGGCAGTAGCACTGCACAACTCAAGCTTTTATCCACATAGACTGTTGAGAATAGTGTGTCCCAAGGTGGTGCATGGGAGCAGCCCTCATCTTAAAATTTAGATAGTTTTCTGAAGAGATTCAGATTTCTTCCCTCACTAGCCCATCCCATAACACCGTACTTCTGAAATAACGTAACCCATGACAATTCTCAGCTTAGCTTTACCACCCACGGTATGTGTGTGCGTGGTGGATTTCCCTGGTTCCAGCTGGCACATGACTCAGATACAGTTACACCATCATCAGCCCAGAGCCCATCTAATTGTCCAGAGAGCTGGGGATGAGGCTCTCTGGTCTGAGTCGCTAGCCAGCAGTACTTCTGGGATTGCATTCTAGAAAGGATTTTTGTGGTGTGCTCCAGGATGGTCACGTTAAACATCAGACTAAAATAAGACCTGCTATGAAGTAAGGCAAGAGTCCTTCAGGGCCTGAAAACACTCTGACCTGGAGTCCTCTCTTCTGATCAGGCTGGGATGGTCCCATCAGCATTAATCACTCTAACACCCAGAGGGATGTACATAACATTGTGAAGCATGTAAAGAGCTGCTGAAGGGCAGCCTGGTTGGCCCAGCGGTTTAGCGCCGCCTTCAGCCCAGGGTGTGATCCTGGGGACCTGGGATCTAGTCCCGTGTGGAGCTCCTGGCATGGAGCCTGCTTCTCCCTCTGCCTGTGTCTCTGCCTCTGTGTGTGTGTCTCTCATGAATAAATAAATAAAATATATATATTTTTTTTAATAAATAAAATCTTTTTAAAAAAAAGAGCTGTGACATCCAGGTCATGTGATAAAGTGGAAAAAGTAAAATACAGAAAAATACTGTGTGTTTGATCCTACTTATGCCATGATAACTATAAATCAATATAGTCATAAACATATAAATATATGAAGAGATGTTTGGAGAAAGGTCACTTAAATATTATCAGTGGTTATCTCTGGGTGGTAGAATTTGGTGCATTTTTTAATTTTAAAAAGTGTAATTCTCAGTCTTAAAAAACTTAAAAAAAAAAAAGAAAAAACCATGAGCAGGAGTGCGGTGCCTGGGTGGCACAGTCAGTTAAGCATCTGACTCTTGGTTTCCACTCAGGTCATGATCTCAGGGTCATGATCTCAGGATCTTAATCTCAGGGTTGGAAGATCCAACCCTAAGTTGGGCTCTGTGCTCAGCGTGTAGTCTGCTTCAGATTCTCTCTCCCTCTACCACTGCCTCTCCTGCTTGTGCTTACTCTCTCTCAAATACATCTTTTAAATATATATATATATATAAACCATAAGCATGCATCTTTTTTATAGACTCAAACAGAAACATTATCTTTCTAAAGAACAATTACACCCATCTCTTTTGACATGGGTATATCCTGAGGCAAGTTAGCTAACTTCCCTTTACCTTGGTTTCCTCCATTATAAAATGGAGATGATAAGTTTCTACTTCATGAGACTGTGAGGATGAAATGTGTTAATGTATGTAAAGTACCTAGTACAGTACTGAAAATACTGAAATGCTCAATGCTCTTATTTTGGTGGTGATGGTGGTTGGTGTTAGTTTTATTATAACCCCACCTTATGCAACAACGTCTGCCAGACAGGAACTACTTAGAACAGAAAAGACAAATTATTTTTGCAAGGCCATAAAATAAATTAGTGATAGTTGGAAAGAAAAATGTAAGTATGTGGATACATTTCCATGGAGAGCCAAGAGGTCTAATATTTTAGAATAACTGATGTTTAGTTTGCTGGTACAACTAAATATCAGGTGGTGAAGAAACTTCAGTCTGGCAAGTTTCTAAGCAAAACTTTCCAGGAAAAATACAGTTATTTTTAGATTGATGAACTTCAAAGAAATGTATGAAGGTCATAATGAGATGAAAACTTGTATGTGAATGCCTTTACAGCACAGACCACCTGCACCTACTCAGCCTGGTTCAGCAACAAAGAACCCTTAGGAATCTGGGAGGGAAGGTGGACCAGGGTTGGGTATGTTAACCCCTTCAGTTTTTACTTGCAGTGGGGGGAGTCTCTGCCAGGTGGGTATGCATATGTTGTAAAAGGCCCAGAAAGCTAGTGGTTTGTCAGTGTGCATAGTTGAGGACACCAGGCTCTCCACGTGGTTGAGCCCCCAGAGCCTAACACTGAAATACTTTGAAGCTCTCCCTAATTCATTTCCTGGCTCAGATCAGATGCCTCTGGCTCAGCTTCCTAGTGGTGAGGGCACCTAGACTTGAATCCCTGGTCCAGATTCTTTTATCTGATGACGGCTGATGGAGGATGTGGCAGCAAAGGTATGTCATCATTCAAGCTGATTTGAACCAGAGACCCAGGTGAAGAAACTAGTGTGTGTCTTTATCACTGCCAACGATAAACTCCTGAACAAAGCCACCTGCCTGTAAAGGGTGTACAACAACAAAGATCCATTATCATTCCACTTAGAGGAATTCTGTGCTTAAAATTCCACAGTAAATGTAAGCACTTTTCGCTATCAATGTCATGGCTGAAAAGAGGAATTACTGTCAGCAACATAAATAGATAATGTTTATGAACCCAGCCACAAGAAGGCTTCCTTCTGGCAGATGAATTGCTTTGTCACCCTATGTCACCCCATGACAAAAGTAAGATATCAGCACCACTGGTGGAAAACAGACAAATGCAGACTTTTTACAAGGAGGAATAAAAAACCTATCTTCATAAACATGTATCAATTCTTTTAAAATAAAGACTAAATACAAATACGTAGAAATAATATTTAGCTTACTGACCTACATGTTGTACATTCAAAGTTACCTTATTTTGTTTATTTACACCATACTGAGGGTGGAAGGGATGACTTTGGAAATTATTTGGAGCCTGGTCTAATATAGACCATGGGGAAAAAGCCTCAAGCCTCCACCTCCATTAGAAATGCAGAAATTATTTTGATCTTAAAGGGCTTTAGAGAAGTTATACCAATGACCACCTGGGTCAATAAAAAATAAAAATAAAAATAAATCATTATTGATCTGAGACACAACTTCTTGGGGTGGTTTCCAAGATAAACAAGTTGCAAAGTGTTTGTCAGTATTTGTTGGCTCCTGAGCTGAATCCCAAGACTCTGGAATAAGATGGTCCTCTAATTGCTGAACTATAAAATCAAAACACAGTGGATTGAAGTGGAAATCTTCAGAGAGAATGCTATCCAGGTGGGGCTTGCATGGAAGGAAATACAAGCATTGCCCAGCCATGGTACACTGTGTAGGGAACTAAGAAATCTTAGTCAACAGCTTTTGAATCTTGTTTGTTTGCCTAGGAAGGCCATTCCCCATGTAGAGATAGAAGCAGGAGATTGTCACCAGGTGGCCACAAATGTTCAGATTCCAAGGCAAGAACCTCCCTATTGTGAGCTGGATGTATCATGCTGTGTGTACCTGATACCATTAAACATTCAATGAATCCCACTTCTCTTATTCTCTTTCTAAGTTTATGAGCAGTCTCTTGATTACTCTGGCTTCCCATGTCACTGTCCCTGCAGAGGAATTTTGTATGGAGAATATGGGTACCATGTATTCCCATCATAATGATTATCTTTTATGTGGTAAATGAATTTAATCGTTACTCAGTTTAAGATTTGGCTTCCCAGGGGTGTCTGGGTGTTTCAGTCAGTTGAGCTGCTGCCTTTGGTTTAGGTCATGATCCCAGGGTCCTGGGATAGAGCCCAGCATTGGGCTCCCTGCCCTGTGAAGAGTCTGCTTCTCCCTCTCCTTTTGTCCCTCTCCCTGCTCATGTGCTCGAGTGCACACATGCTCCCTCTCTCTAATAAATAAATAAAATCTTTATTAAAAAAATTTTTGACTTCCCATACAAGTTGACTACAGAGAGAAAATGGGCTGCTCACGGCCACGTAGGTATTCCAGTCTATAGTCTCCTTTACATTTTGATTTTGTAGGCCTAAGTCTCAACGGGCACACATTTTTTTTTCTTGGTTCTTAGAGAACACCATCTTTGTAGCCTCAAAGCACTGATGAAAGCATGTATGGAACACCCCTTTCAGTGCATTGGTGTTTTGGTTTTATATCCAATCTCATATGCCTAGTGAAGGTGAGCATAATGAAACTAGGTTTCTAAGCCCATAAGACCAAGGACCACCCAGCAGACCATGGAAAATTCCCAAAGGTAACGGGTGTCACCTGAGGCCTCCTGGGAATCAGTCTGACTGCCTTCCCTGGAAAAGCCCACTCGCTTGTTTCTAAGTGGGCAGATCATGTCCCTCTTCCTTTCCTACATAAATCTCAGATCATAGATCTGCTTACCGGTTGTATGGGATTATTTGAGACAAACTAGTAAAAAGTTAAGGAATAGTTATTCAAAACCATTGAATTTGGCTTTTGGATAATTGACCTGAAGCTGTTCTTATTGTCAATAATTAGCCATAAGGACCAAATGCTTGTGAAGACCACCCTTAGATCATGGTAAATCCACATGTGTAGTCTGCATACAAGAGAATGTTTGTGTTTCTTTTTACCATAACAGGAAATTAGGCATCCAGCTGACCCAAATGTAGTGAAAATATTGTGATCTAGATTAGGTCTAAGGCTAAAGGAGGGGAGGCCAAAACAAATCCAGTTTTATACCATTAGTGATTATTAACTGATCTATCAAGAGACGTTTCCTATTCTGACTCTCACGGTGGTTTATACTGTGGGTTCTTATGAGCATCAACTGGTCAGGGGTCATACAACTTAGCCCAGACCCTTTTGAAGTCCATAAAGTCACAGCCCAAGGAAAAGCCTATAAAGACCCACCATTTTTGTTGTCATGGACAGACTTCTATTCAAGGTAGCAAAGAATCTAATAGTGACTTATAGTGGAACAGTTATATCTAAAACCCCTCCCTGGCTTATGTTAAGCACTGGCCTGCAAACCTGGACTCATATTTTATACATAAAAACTAGCCACCTTTTACCTGGAACATCTAATAAGTTAATAGATCTGTTATCAGCCAAAGAAAATAGTTTTCCATTTTTTTTAAAGGAAGCTTTTTGTTTTGAGATAGATAATGTAGAGAGATTCTCTGTCCCTTGACCCAGTTTCCCCCAGTGGTAACATGCTGTAAAACTGTAGAACAAGATCACAACCTAGATAGCGACATATACAGTCAAGACATAAAACATTTTCATCACCCCAGAGATTATCATGAGGCCTATCTATAGCCACACCCAGTTCCCTCCCACTCCCATCACTCCTTGACCCCTGACGGCCATTAATTTATTCTCCATTTCAATAATTGTGTCATTTTGAAAGTGTTATGTAAATGGAATAATGGCTTTTTTTATTCAACATAATCTGCAGATTTATCTAGGTCTCACCTAGCAATAGTTGGTTCCTTTTTTATTGCTGAGAAATATTCCGTGGTATGATGTACCACAATTTGTTTGGCTATTCATCCCTTGAAGGACAAATGGGTTTGTTTCCAATATTTGGCTGTTATGAACAAAGCTGTTATAAATATTTGTATACAGGATTTTGTATGAACATAGTTTTCATTTATCTGCGGTAAATGCCCAGGAGTGCAACTCCTGGCTTCTACGGTAGTTGTATGTTTCATTTTTTTAAATAAACTGCCAAAGCGTTCTCTAGAGTGACTGTAGCATTTTGCATTCCCACCAACAATATGTGAGTGACCCAATTTCCCCACATTTTTGCCAGTGTTTGATATGGTCACTTTTTTATTAGACATTTTGATGCATATTAGTGATAGCTCATTGTGGTTTTGACTTGGATTTCTCTAAAGGATAATGATGTTGAACATCTTCTCAGGTACTTATTTGCCATTTGTATATCCTCTTTAGTGAAATATCTCTTCATACCCTAAGCTCATTTTCTAATTGGATTGTTTGGGTTTTCTTTACTGTTGAGTTTGGAATTCTTTATATATTCTGAAAAATAACTGGTGTTTCGTCAAATAAGTGGTTTGTAAATATTTTCTCCCAGCCTGCAGCTTGTCTTTTAATCCCCTGAACAGGATATTTTGTTGAGCAAAAAGTCTAATTTTGATGTCCAATTTATTATTTATTTTTAGAGAAAGAGAGCACATGTGCAAGCAAGGGTGGGAGGCAGAAGGAGAGGGAGAGAATCTTAAGCAGCCTTGGTGCTGAGCACAGAATCTGGGGACTCAATCTCTTGACCCTGAGATCATGATCTAATTTGAAATCGAATGGGGTGCTTAAACAACTGAGCCACCCAGCCGCTCCTTAATGTCCAATTTATTAATTTTTCTTTGTATGGATCTTGGTTTTGGAGTCAGGACTAAGTACTCTTATCTTGTTTTAATTCTGAAGATTTTTCTCCTGTTGTTATTCTATAAGTTTTATAGTTTTACATTTAACATTTAAATCTGTGATCCAGGGATCCCTGGGTGGCGCAGCGGTTTGGCGCCTGCTTTTGGCCCAGGGCGCGATCCTGGAGACCCGGGATCGAATCCCACGTCAGGCTCCCGGTGCATGGAGCCTGCTTCTCCCTCTGCCTGTGTCTCTGCCTCTCTCTCTCTCTCTGTGTGTGACTGTCATAAATAAAATAAAAAATAAAATAAAATAAATAAATAAATAAATAAATAAATAAATAAATCTGATCCATTTTGAGTAATTATAAGGCGTAATACTTAGTTTGAGGCATTTTTTTCCCTTATGGTGTCCAATCATTCTAGCACCGTTTGTTAAAAATATATCTTTCTTCCATTGAATTTTTTCCCCACTTTTGTCACAATAAATTGGACATATTTGTCTGGCTCTATTTTTTAGTTCTCTAGTTTGTTCTGTTGATCTAAGTCTTTTCCTCTGCAATGCTTCACAGTTTTGATTACTGTTGTTATATAGTAAGTCTCGAAATTGAATAGACTGATTTTTCTCACTTCATTCTTCTTTATCAAAATGGCTTTAGCTATTTTAGTTCCTCTATCTTTCTATAAAAATTTGTATAATACTCTAGTGATGTCTATAAAGTCTTTTTGGGATTCTTATAGGAATTGCATTAAGCCTATATATCAATTTGTTGAAAATTGATAATGTTAATAAGTTGAGCTTTCCAATCAATGAATACAATATGTCTCTGCTTATTAGATCTTCTTTGATTTTTTCATTAGCATTTTGTAGTTTTCAGCTTTCAAGTTCTATACGTTTTTTTAGATTGATAACCTAAGAATTTCATTTTTTGAGTGATTTTAAATTGTACTATGTTTTTAAATTTTGGTGTTCAGACATTGATTACTCGTATATAGAAATACAATTGATCTTTAAACATTTAGCTTGCATCTAGAAACCTCAATGAACTCATTTATTATTTCTAGGGATTTTAGGGGGTGGCAGGGATAATTCCTCAGGATTTTCTGTATAGACAATCATGTTATTTACAAATAGGGACAGTTTTATTTCCTCTTTTTCAATCTGTATGCCTTTTTCCTTTTCTTGCCTTGTTATCCTAGCTAAAACTTCCAGAATTATGTTGAGTAAGAGTGGTGAAACAGAAGTCCTTGCCTTGTTTTCTGTCTTAGAGGAAAAGTACTCAGCCTTTCACTATTAAGTATAGTGTAAACTGTAAGTATTTTATTGATGTTCTTCATCATTTTGAGAAAGATCCTCTCTATTCCTGTTTTTTTTTTTTCTGAGTGTTTTTATCATGAATGGGTGTTGAACTTTGCCAAATGCTTTTCTTTTTTTCATGAAGTAATAGGATCATGTGGTTTTTCTTCTTCAGCCCATTAATATAGTAGATTACATTGATTGATTTTTGAACATTAAACCAACCTTGCACTCCTAGTATAATCCCATTTGACCATGGTGTATAATTATATTTATATATAGCTGCATTCTCTTTGTTAATATTTTGTTAAGTACTTTAGTGACTCCATTTATGAAGAATATTGAAGTAGTTTTTCCCTGTTTTTGTACTGACTTTGTCTAGTTTTGTACATACAGTCTCCAATTAATGATGATTCAACTTACGATTTTTCAGCTTTACAATGATGCAAAGTGATAAACATCCAGTAGAAACTGTACTTTGAATTTTGAATTTTACTCTTTTCCTGGGCTAGCAGTATATGGTATAATATTGTCTCATGATGCTGGGCTGCAGTAGCAAGCCACAGCTCCCAGTTAGCTGTGTGATTGCAAGGGTAAACAACCAATATACTTTCAACCATTTTGCACCCATACAATCATTCTATTTTTCACTTTCTGTATTCAATAAATTACATGAGATATCTAATTCTTTATCTTTGTGTTAGATAATTTTGCCCAATTGTAGGCTAATGTTAGTATTCTGAACACATTTAAAGTAGTTAGCTTTAAAAAAAAAAAAAAAAAGGAACATCCGGGTGGCTCAGTTGTTGAGTGTCTGCCTTTGGCTCAGAGGGTGATCCCAGGGTTTTGCATCAGGCTCCCATGTGGGGGCTGGGGGGCTGCTTCTCCCTCTGCCAGTGACTCTGCCTCTCTCTAGGTGTCTCTCATGAATAAATAAATAAATAATCTTTTTTAAAAAAGTACTTAGTTAGGCTAAGCTATGAAGTTTGGTAGATTAGGTGTATTAAATACATATTATTCTTATGATATTTTCAATTTACAGTGGATTTATTGAGACTACAACCCCATGGAAGATATATACTGTTCTTTGAATTAGTCAAAGATAGCCTCTATATATTGGCCCCTACTGTTTATTTCTTCACGCAGACTGAGACTCATTAGCTCACCGGCACTCAAATTTTTGCACATCCAACATCCAGTTATTTAACAATAGTATCAACAAGCGAATGTTTAACCATTTAGGGTTTTCTGGCCCTTTATATCCCATAAAACCTAATCCAGCATCTCCTGGTCTTTGATAAGATAGAGCCTTATGGTTACACGATACCAAGCTGCTGCCTTTCAGAGTTCTCTGACTCAGAGACTGCCGACCATGCTGCTGAGAGCCATCACCTAGGTTATATGTCTAGGGACATGAGCTCCTCTGGGAGTTCCCTTGTCCTCCTCCCCCTTCTGGATGGTGGCCCTCTTGCCATAAGCTTCTGGATGGTCTCATACTGTGAGGGACTTCACATGTAACACTGTCTGAACACAGCCTAGTGAAGTTTGCGCGTTATTTCCTTTATGGTTATATCTTTTTTTCCTTGATCATCCCGTAAGTTCTTCAAGTCCCTTGTAGGTATCAGGGTAATATTAGCCTCATAAAATGAATTGGGAAATGTTCTATTTTCTTAAAAAGATTGTGTCGAATTGATGTTAATTTTTCCTTAGGTGTTTGATAGCATTCTCCAGGGAAGCCCATCTGGGCCTGGGGAGCTCTTTTGGGGATCTTTCATTCTTTTATTTTTTATTTTTTTATCTTGGGGATCTTTTAATTAAAAATTCGATTTGCTTAGTTGTAAGGTTATTCAAGTGATCTGTTTCATTCTAGGTATAGTTAGGTTGTTTTTGTTTTTCAAGAAATCCAGTGCGTTTTCACCGCTATCCTCTTCCTCTTCTCTTTCCAGAAATCTAATTATAGAAATGTTAGGTCATTTGTTGTAATCCAACAAATCCCTGGGGCTCTGGTCTTCTTCTCTCTGCCTCCTCATCTTCCTCCTCCTCCTCCTCCTCCTTTTTCTTTTTCTTCTTTCCTAGTCTTTCTCTCTGGTGTTCAGATTGGGTAATTTCTCTTACTCTACTTTCAACTTCACTGGTTTGTTCCTCTGTCTCCCCTCTTCTGCTGTTGAGCCCATCCACTGAGTTTTTAATTTCTGTTACTGTATTTTTTTTTTCAGTTCTAAAGTTTCTACTTGGTTCTTGGTTCTTCTTTCTTCTATTTCTATGCTGAGACTTTTCTGTTTCTTTGTTTCATGCCTAACCTTAATCTCTCATTGAAGCATTTTTTGATGGCTGCTTTAAAATCTTCCCAAGATGAGTCTGACATCTCTGTCATCTTGATGTTGGCATCTATTGATTGTCTTTCTTCCATTCAGTTTGTGCTCTTTGTGGATTTGGGTTGGATGAGTGAGTTTTTATTTGAACCTGAAATTTGGAGTATTATGGGAATTTGGGTCTTATTAAAACTTTCTGTTTTAGCTGACTTTCTCTGACATTGTTCTTCTGGGAGAAATGCTGCCTCATTACTGCTAAGTAGGGGTTGAAATCCAGATTTCTCACTCAGCTCTGCTGACACATGATGGGTGGGTGGTGCTCCTCATGGCTGCTTGGAGGAGATGGTAGTTGAAGCTTTCCATTAGGCCCACACTGGTACTTCTCTGGCTGGGAGAGTTAGAGGTGCCTTGTTACTATGCTGCTTGTGACCTCACCCAACACGACAGTGTGGAGTGTGGTCTTGTTACAGCTGAGCAGTGGTAAAAGTCCTGACTGCCCACTAAGACTCTCCTGATCTCACTCCAGTGAGAAGGAAAGGGTGCACCTCGCTGTGGGCAGAAGTATGAGTCTAGGCTCCCTACCTGTGGTCTTATTACTGGCATTGTTCATGAAATTCCTGGCCCTCTATTTTATCCTCTCTCACATCACTCTGGCTGTGAGTTTTATACTTTACATTCACAATTTACATCACAGCCTCATGAGGGTGGACATGGAGGCTCCCCACTCAACCTCTGCTGGCACTGAGGGGGGTTGTGGCTCACACTTGTGTCTATGGTATTTGGCCACAGTAGAGCAGTTTCCAACCAAAAGTTTTCTGTTTTTGCAAGGCTGTCATTTTTCTGTTCCTTTGGCTGGAGAGAGCAGGCTTTTGTTAGGGCTTTTCTTTTTCTTTCTTTCTTTTCTTTCTTTCTTTCTTTCTTTCTTTCTTCTTTCTTCTTTTTTCTTTCTTTCTTTTTTCTTAGCTTGTTGGCATTTCTAGGTTGCCAGTTTCTTTAGCTCCAAATCTGAGATACAAGGCAAACAAAGAACTCCGAGAACTCACAACTGTGCTGTTCCTCAGGCCTCAATGTTTCTAGCTGGTCTACTTTCTACTTTGGAGTCTTACGTTTATTTTATACATAATGTTCAGAGTTTCGTGTTGTGCTTATTGGGAAGAAGTACCTCTGTATCTATTCCATCTTCCCAGCAGCAGAAGCTCCTAGATGGCTATTTTGAAAAGTAGACACTCTGGGTCATACCAGAGAGCAGAATACCCATGGCATTCATGAAGGTGGCCAGGTGAATAATTGAGCCAACTGCTCCATGCAGTCCTCCTCATAATTTTGGGGGCTAGATATTTCCTCCAAGGATTTACACAGCTTGAAGTTTTTTTTTTGTTGTTGTTGTTTTTTTTTAAGCTTTTATTTACTTATTCATGAGAGACACACAGAGAGAAGCAGAGACACAGGCAGAGGGAGAAGCAGGCTCCCTGCAGGGTCCCGGGATCACCTCCTGAGTTGTAGGCAGAAGTTCAACCACTGAGCCACCCAGGAATCCCCAGCTTGAAGTGTTTGATCAGCTATTTAAAATGAGGTACAATGACCAGGTTCCAGTCAGAGAAAGAGCAGTTACCTTGTTTTGCAAATCAGTGTAAGTCACCCACATCTCAAGCAGGATCTTTGTTTGGCTCCATGGCCTCAATCATCAAGTTTATATCTTTGCTAACTGTCCTCAGAATCTATACTCGTCACTGCATCTGACAACCAGACTCACATCCTCCCCCTGGGATTCATAATTTCTATTTTTTTAGGTTATGAGAAACTTATAATAAGCTTCAAATCTTATGATATGATGATATTTTAATGACATGTAGATTGTCGGTCTTTGTCAGCACAGGTATTTGGAGAGTATCTACCACATTTACCAGGACACTCTGCAAGTAGAACTGATTTTTGGTTATCAACGGTTCATTAGTAAGTGGTAAGAGAAGAAACTTCACCACAAAGACAGGGTTTTAAGTAGGTCTCAGCCAGTAATAAGTCACCAATTGTACCGGAAGGGCCTGGGTCTAACCTCCCCCTTGCAAACTCATGTGCAGGTAGACTGCATTAGAAAGAAAGAGAAAAGGGGCGCCTAGGCAGCTCAGTTGGCTAAGTGTCTGCCTTCAGCTCAGGTCATGATCCCAGGGCCCTGGGATGGAGCCCCTTGTTGGGCTCCCTCGCCGGCTCCCTGCTCAGTGGGGAGCCTGCTTCTGCCTCTACTCTGCCCCTCCCCCGCTGCTCTAGTTCTCTCTCTTGCTTGCTCTCTATCTCAAATAAATAAATAAAATATTTTTTTCTAAAAGAAAGAAAAAAGAGCAGTTTCTGTCTCATCCAGAATGTGCATTCTGAACTTTATCAGGATTAGACTCAGCTGCAAATGATACAAAAATCACAGAGACAGTGGTTTTGACAAGATAGCAATTTATTTCTCTTTTACATAAAAATCAGAAAGGGCAGTTCAGAGCTGGCATGGCAGCACTGCCCTGAAGGCGCTCATGCACCTTTCATCTTCTTGCTCAACACATGGCTTTCAGATCGTGGTTCGGAGAGAAGTAGGATAAGACACACCCTTTCCTGTAGTTAGACTTCCTCAAAGTCAGGACTGCCCCTTCCCATTGGCCCCATCTGGGTTACAGGGCTGCAGTTAGTGGCAGGGGATGCTGGGTAAGGTTGTGCTTATTATTATAGTAGCTAAGTGCCAAGTGCCCCCCTAACCCTCCATTCTATTACTGAGAAGGAAAGGGGGAATGAATACTGGGGGGCAAATAATTTCTGTCACTGGGACTGACCATAATAAAAATCTATAATGTTAACTATGGGTGAACGCCCAACCCCTGATTTACCTGCACATGCCACCACTCCTAAGTATTTGAGGATTTTTCCATTTGTGATGATATCTGTCTTTAAGAGGGTCCATAAGAGAGCAGCCCTTCTCTTTTCCAGCAGCTCCAAATGAGTATGATATGACTCACCAGCAGGTTTAATGTTCAAGTTCCAAGAATGATTAATTCTGCTATGCAGTCTGTGGAATAATACAGAATAAATATTATGGCACAGAGATCAGAAGTCCAAACAAATAGCATGCCCTTGGCAGAGGAAATACAAATGTTAAAAACAAATCACATCCAGTTTCCCAGAGAGCCAGATCAAAATTGTAGGAAGCTCCAATGTTTCTGAAACTAGCAGAGATTTTAATGACCAATTCAGCTTTCTCTTCATCACCCTCCCCGCCAAAATTTGTGGAGAGACAATTCCACAAATATGAGGAGATTCATTCCAAGTCCAGCTCAATTTTAGGTATATGATGTAAAAACCCACCTGCAAAACCAGTGTTAAATTAAGGTTTATAATTTTAGGATACCAGTTTGCTGTGGCACCCAGGGACTTGGAACTAAGTAACTGTATCTGAAATTTACCAAAATAAAAAATTACTTGCTCATACATCTCTACTGTAAGATAAAAACTTTTACCTATTTACAACCTCTCACTTCTCTAGAGCTCAGCAATCTGCAACCTCTCAAGAATATAGCTGGGAAAAATATGTCAATGAGAAAATAAAATTGATGTTATAAGAACTTGTGTTTTTTTTTCCCTAAAGAAGTCAAGACTGTCCACTGGGTCCTGACTCACAGTCCATGTAGTCTTGTACTACATACAATTCTAATAAGCATGTTACTTGGCTTCCAACTCTCAAGCATATTGAAACTAAAGAAGCAAGAAGAGGGCTGGGCAAAATGGCATATGAACAGCAATTGGAAGTGATGGTTATCAACTTAGCAGCAGGAGAGAGACAAATCTACAAAAGGTAGAAAGGTACTCCAAAAATCTGGTTTTCACAGGTGTATAATAGAAGGACAAAGAAACACACACCTTGGCAAGCACTGGCTGAAGTACCATGTCTTCACTCAAACATTCATGGAAAACTCACTCTGTTTGTTACCCTCAGGACATGGGAGTGAATTCTGGCCAATGGATGTAGACAAAAGCGCTGGATGCTATATTTGGGAATGGTTTTTAAAAATATCATGTAATATATACTTCAAACTCTCTCTCTTATATGTCCCCAAATGCAGAGGATACATGGATGGAGTCTGAAGCCCTAAATAATATTAGAGCCCAAGATAAAAGGAGCCTGGTTCCTGAATGACTACATGGTGCAAAGTACCTTTACTGACACACTGGACAGTGATGCCAGCTAGAAATATTTTGTTGGATCCAGCCACGGATGGGGTTTTTTACTTGTTACAGTAACCAGAATTTTTCATCCCAACTAATACAGAAATTAGTACTTTAAAATGCTGTTAAAAGCAACCAGCCCAGGGGCACCTGGGTGGCTCAATGGATGAGTGTCTGCCTTTGGCTCAGGTCATGATCCCAGGGTCCTGGGACCAAGTCCCACATTGGGTTCCTTGCATGGAGCCTGCTTCTCCCTCTGCCTGTGTCTCTGATTCTCTCTCTCTCTGTGTCTCTCATGAATGAATAAATAAAATATATTTTAAAAAAAAATCCCCAAACTTATGATAGGCAGCAAGAAAACAGATATAGCAGGCTGATGGCTAGAAATCTATTTGATATGGTGGCAAAAGTGGGTAAAACTGTTACCTGTGATATTTTGGATGCAGACCATATACTTATTGAACTTGTAGCACTCTGGGAAGAAATGAGAAAACAACACATTAGTACTGTATATTGGTTGTTACTGGCTGCATTGGACAGGTTATTAAAAGAAAGTGATGAGGGGGAAAAATGGGCCAGTTTGTAAGAAAAAGTGAAAGGAAATAGAGAAAATCCAGAAAATCAGGGTCTCACAGAGTTGGAAAATCCAACTTTCGTTAGGCTTCAGACTGGAAGATATAAGAACAAATAAGGCTTCGTGTAACTAAGTCCAAAGAAAAATTTTTCTCAGTTGAACAAATTGGCTAAACAAAGATCAGATTGAGGATGAGGCCTTCCATGCCAGATCTGCTAGTTTGAAGGCAGCAAAGTTGAAGAAGTATGGGTGAAAAGAGTGGGTTGGGAATAAAAAAATAAGGCAAGTTCAAAAACTAAATCTAGGAAGGATTTGGGGTGAGGTTACTAGGACATGGAACTGGCTGGAAGTAAAGAGATGAGAAGCCTACGAAGATTTTGAAGCCAGGAACCCAGACTAAAAACCTTTTGACTAATCAAGCTCTGAGCCCCAAATCTTACTTTCAAGGAGGGCATCCTCCCAAACACACACTTCAGCTGTAGCCAAAGAAAATGATGCAGAACGAAGACCCTGCCAGAGGGCGGATCTAGGAACCACAGGAAACAACAGAAAGTTCATCTGAGAGAATAGAGTTAGGACCTAATCAAGAGTAAGAATGCCTAGAGGATTTCACATTTTTATTGACCAATGACTGCTGTGCGTTTTTAATCTGTCTTCCAAAGATGAGTGATTTATGTAGCAAATCTGTGTTCCACCATTTTATACTAATATGTGCAGAAGGCAGGGCCAGGACCAGGATGAGGCAAATGAGTGACATAGAGTGCAAATTTCAGGTAAGTGCTCATTCTCAAGGGGTGCAGGTGCTGACTTTGCAAACATGGAGCCGTATCCAGACCGGATAGGACTGCACATGAACACATTATCTACAGATCCTGTTATCTGAGCTGAATATAGTAACTGACTGAGACATTGGATTATTCATTGGATAAAGGGACAGTGTTCTGTGTGTAGAAGAAAGAATAAAACAGACATTTAGTTACCAGAAGCATGGATATTGCAGAGACACACCAGTAGGCCACATTTTCTTGTCCCTAAGCATCTGGGTGGGGCCATATGACTGTGTTTTGCCCAAAAGAACGTGTGCTGCTCAAAAGAAAGAAACAACTTTACGCCTGGACCCTAAAACCTCTGTGTAATTATTACCTGCCTCCTGATACAAACAATACAGTGAAGGACTCCCAGGCTCTAGAAGACAGCAGAACCTCAAGGTAGAAAGAGCCCTAAAATCTACCTTGTCAGCAGGGCACACATTTTTCTCAAACTCACATGGAGCAGTCACCAAGAAAGACCACATTGTGGGCAACAAGACACATCTTAACAAATATTAAAAAATGGGAAATCAGGGATGCCTGGGTGGCTCAGTGGTTGAGCATCTGCCTTCAGTTCGGGGTGTGATCCTGGAGTTCCGGGATCGAGTCCTACATCGGGGTCCCTGCAGGGAGCCTGCTTCTCTCTCTGCCTATGTTTCTGCCTCTCTCTCTCTCTCTCTGTATCTCTCATGAATAAATAAATAAAATCTTTAAAAAAAAATGGAAATCATACAAGGTCTGCTTTCAGACCATAATGGAATTAAAGGAAAAATCAATAACAGGAAAATAACCGGATAATCCTTAAACATGTGAAGATTAAACAACACACTTCTAAATAACACATGAGTCAAAGAAGAAATCTTAAGAGAAATTAAAATACTTTTTGAACAAGATGAAAATGAAAACACAGCTTACAAAAATGTATGTGATGCTGTAAAAGCAATGCTTAGGGGAAAATTCATAGCATTGGATGCATACATGTAGAAAAGAAGAAAGATCTAAAGTCAACAATCTAAGTTTCCACCATAGGAAACTAGAAAAAGAAGAGCAGGTTAAAATCCAAAGTAAACGGAAGAAAAGAAATAATAAGAATTAGAACAGAATTTTATATCATATTGTAGTGATAGATATACATAATCATTCCTTTGTCCAACTCCAGAGACAACACCCAGAGTGAACCCTAAGGTAAGCTAAGGATTTTGGGTGATTATGATGTGTCCCTGTGGGCTCATCCTTGGTAACAAATGTACCCTCTGGTGAGTTATGTCGATAATGAGGAGGCTGTGCTTTGCACAGGAAGAAAGAGAGTATATAAGAAATTTCTGTACTTTCCTTTCAATTTTGTTTGAACCATTAACTGCTCTGAAAAAAAAATTAAATCTTTTTTAAAAAGTCTTTGGGGGTGCCTGGGTGGTTCAGTTGGTTAAGCATCTGCCTTTGGCTTGGGTTCTGATCCTGGGGTCCTGGGATTGAGCGCTGTGTTGGGGTTCAAGCAAGGAGCCTGTTTCTCTCTCTCCCTCTGCTGCTCCCCCTGCTTATCCTCCTCTTTGTTTCTCTCTCTGTCAAATAAATAAAATCTTTTTTTAAAAAAAGAATTTTTGAAAAATCTTCATTATTGGAAGCAATACATTTGTGAAAGGCAATATCATAAAAAGTGATACCTTGCATAAACTACTGGAGACAGAGCTAAGAAAAATAAAATCTTACCATTGTCACAAATAGTAATTTCTGTTCTTTCCTTTTCTTTTTTTTTTCACAAACAGTAGTTTCTAATTTGATCTCTCAGTTGGGCAGGGCTATGGTACTGTGGTCATGGAAGAAATACTCATGTGGGCCATTTGGTTTTCTAGGCCCAAGCCACGGATAAATCCTGCCTGTGTAAATCATGGACTGATAGCCATTTGTACATCAGCACTAAAGGGTCTCTTCTACTATTAAAATAATACCTCAAAGCCCATGACCTATTGATGGTATGTGGCTAGTGGTAACTTCACGTAGGAATGACTGTTTTAATAAATTTGTTTTCAATGAATGGTGGATGAATTGCAGTAATATTTCATTGAGCCTACTTCAATAATATTTAAGTCAGGAATGTTTCATGTAAAAAGTGCCCATGTAAAAAAAATAAACTTTAAATACTTTTTGTGAGTATAAAGTGGTGGTCTCAAAAAAAAAAAAAAAAAAAGGTGTGGTCTCTCTCTCCATCCATCACGCCTCAACTAAAAATGCATCAGAAAATGAATAGAGCTAGACATCATGTATGTCTCTTGCTTTCATCTAAAAGTTATCCTTAATTCTACTCACCCCTGGAAAAAAAAAAAAAAAAAGATGAAAGAAACCTGAGATCATCTAAACAAAATTGGCCTAAATTTCCCAACTACTGATAAGTAACCAAGTGTATTAAAATCCAGTTGCCAGTAGGGGTAATTGAGTGAGGTTTGAAGTTGGGGATAGTAAAGATGAATGGCCACATATATGTTTCCATTTAGAGTTCTAAAAAAATCAATCTTGATTCTTACTTAGACTTCAAGAACTGGAATTTCTAGTTATATCATGGTTTCAAACATTTTTTGAATCCTGGACCACTCTGGGAATCTAATGAGAGCTATGGACTTCACTCTCAGAAAAATGCAGATGTACATATTTGTAAAATTTTGCATGTAATTAATTATATTTCCTTGGAAATTTTTTCCTTTTCTTTGAGAATCACAAAAATGTTACGCTTTCCTAATTTGATTTTTCAAGCAAAAACTAATGACCACTTCTTGAAACAAATTACATTACGGAAAAATGCACATAAAACAAAAATAAGTTAATTCCACTTGAAAGTCATTTGAATGAAAAAGATGCTATTCCTTTGGTTTATTTTGTCTATTTCATTCTTTGGGTGGGTGCGGGGAACCAAGCATCTTATCATTTCAGGTCAGAAGTTGGTCAGAAGTTTAAGCAGGGTAAGGCTAAGGACCCTGAAGCTTAGGGTACCCTTCAAGGCCCATTCAGATTGTTAGCAGAATTCTAATTATAGGGTTGAAATCCCCATATTCTTGCTAGCTGTTGACTGGGGACCACTCTCAGCTCCTGGGTGTTGCCCTAAGTTCCTTGCCATGTGGCCTCCTTAGGCAGTTTCTAGCATGGTTATTTGCTTGCTTCCAGGCCAGCAGGAACATGTGTCTCTGCCTTCTACAGGGCTCAGTCCCTTTGAAAGACTCACCTGATTAGGTCTGGCCCAGCGGATCATCTCCCTTTAGATGAACGCAAAGACAGCTGATTAGAAACTTGATCACAGGAGCAATATCCTATCATATTCGCAGGTTCTGCCTGCATTCAAGGGGAGGAGATGACACAAATTGCATATACTGGGGTGGGATGGGGGGTCAGCGGATGATGGGATCGATGGGGGCCATCTTAGAACTACTGCCTACTGCAGCTACTTTACCACAACTGCTTCCAGGGAGGTTCCTTTGGTTTAACATGAAGTTGTGTTTTTTAAAAAGGTAAGACAAACATCATTACTACACAATTGACTTTAACTTTTGCTTTAATGGAAATGGTGCTGCTACCCTGACTCACTGAGGTCTGTGGTAGCAAATGGAATCAGTGACCAGTAAAGGATGGACTTGGATCTTAGAACACCAAGACTCTATAATTCTTCAAGTCGAATTCATGTTACTTCATTTCTTTTGTTCTCAAGTCAATGAAGTCATCTTTGGCAAGGTCTGCCTCACTGCTGCTATCTATGTCAACAAGGAAAGGATTTCAGATTCACTTTCCACTTGAAAATTGAGCAGAAGGAACACTCGGAATTATTCTGAGGGCTTTCTGACTGAGGAGAGATCAAGAAAGCGGTATTGTCACTCTCAATTCCAGCCTGTAGAAACATTTGCTTCAGTGGTAGAAATTTGAAGCTTCATCCATCCAAGTTACTCTTCCAAGTATACGGGCTTGGCCAAAAGAGCTTGTAGTTTTGTTTTATTTTTCCCAGCAGAACTGCACTGCTGACTCCAGGAGCTTGAGCTGAAGGATTTACCTCGTTCAGTATGACCCAAACTGTCTGCCTAATAATCTAAGCTGGGAGCAAACCCCTTCCAGTAGCAATGCTTGGAGAACTGGCTTTCCTTTTCTTACTATCTTAAGCACAGCAACTTCTGCTTCAAGTTCAAGTTCAATAAACACTTCATGACCTGCCTTATTCTCTGTGGCTGATAATATCCTGCTACTATTATTTGACGAACTCTCTTAAAAAGGTAGTCATTCAAGGTCCTGTCTTGGAGGAAGATAAAGATATCCACTGCTTAGACAAGGCTGTCCACAGGGTCTTTGGCACCAATGCCTGCTGACCAACATACAGAGAACTGCTTTATTCTAGAAGACAGTGTGACCACGTGAGCAGCTGAGCTTCTGGGGGTGCTTCTTAGAACCTGAGCTGGGAGTTTTCTTTCCATCAGAGATTGCTTGGCAAAGACTTCACTGTTGTTGTTGTTGTTGTTGTTTTAATTTATTTTAGAGAAAGAGAGAGAGCATGGGGGCAGGGGAAAGGCAGAGGGAGAGAGAAATTCAAGCAGACTCCCTGCGGAGCACAGAGCCTGACACAGGGCTTGGTCTCAGGACCCTGAGGTCATGACCTGAGCTGGAAACCAAGAGTTAGACACTTAACTGACTGTGCCACCCAGGCACCCTCTTTGCACAGTTTTAAAGAAGTTAGTGAGTATGTATGTTTTTTAAAATGGGCCCAGAAGAGGCCACAGTAAATTCTTGCAAGATACAACCACGAAGGCAAAAGAAACAAAAGCAAAAATGAACTATTGGGACTTCATCAAGATAAGAAGCTTTTGCACAGCAAAGGATACAGTCAACAAAACTAAAAGACAACCTACAGAATGGGAGAAGATATTTGCAAATGACATATCAGATAAAGGGCTAGTTTCCAAGATCTATAAAGAACTTCTTAAACTCAACAGCAAGGAAACAAACAATCCAATCATGAAATG
This sequence comes from Canis aureus, assembly GCF_053574225.1. NCBI lineage: Eukaryota > Metazoa > Chordata > Mammalia > Carnivora > Canidae > Canis > Canis aureus. The sequence continues at coordinate 7,085,881 of NC_135624.1, read as the reverse complement.
GGCAAAAGACATGAACAGAAATCTCACAGAGGAAGACATAGACATGGCCAACACGCACATGAGAAAATGCTCTGCATCACTTGCCATCAGGGAAATACAAATCAAAACCACAATGAGATCCCACCTCACACCAGTGAGAATGGGGAAAATTAACAAAGCAGGAAACCACAAATGTTGGAGAGGATTCGGAGAAAAGGGAACCCTCTTACACTGTTGGTGGGAATGTGACCTGATACAGCCACTCTGGAAAACTGTGTGGAGGTTCCTCAAAGAGTTAAAAATAGACCTGCCCTATGACCCAGCAATTGCACTGCTGGGGATTTACCCCAAAGATACAGATGCAATGAAACGCCGGGACACCTGCACCCCGATGTTTCTAGCAGCAATGTCCACAATAGCCACACTGTGGAGGGAGCCTCGGTGTCCATCGAAAGATGAATGGATAAAGAAGATGTGGTCTATGTATACAATGGAATATTCCTCAGCCATTAGAAACGACAAATACCCACCATTTGCTTCAACGTGGATGGAACTGGAAGGTATTATGCTGAGTGAAGTAAGTCAATCGGAGAAGGATAAACAGTGTATGTTCTCATTCATTTGGGGAATATAAATAATAGTGAAAGGGAATATAAGGGAAGGGAGAAGAAATGTGTGGGAAATATCAGAAAGGGAGACAGAACGTAAAGACTCCTAACTCTGGGAAATGAACTAGGGGTGGTGGAAGGGGAGGTGGGCGGGGGGGTGGGGGTGACTGGGTGACGGGCACTGAGGGGAGCACTTGATGGGATGAGCACTGGGTGTTATTCTGTATGTTGGTAAATTGAACACCAATAAAAAATTAATTTATTTAAAATAAATAAATAAATAAAATGGGCCCAGAAGAAAGGAGAAAAAATGAATGGGAAATATCAGGGAGGGAGACAGAACATGAGAGGCTCCTAACTCTGGGAAACGAACTAGGGGTGGTGGAAGGGGAGGTGGGCGGGGGGTGGGGGTGACTGGGTGACGGGCACTGAGGGGAGCACTTGATGGGATGAGCACTGGGTGTTATTCTATATGTTGGCAAATTGAACACCAATAAAAATAAATTTATTAAAAAATATATAAATAAATAAAATGACAGACTAGGAAAAAAAAAAAAAAAAACGGGCCCAGAAAACATAGTTGTTTTTTTTTCCCCCTCTAATGGCATTGGTCAGTATACAAACAATGAACAAAACCCAGAATGTTACAGAGGAATGTTCATAGTTTCCTTCTTTTCCATGACAAAAAGAAACATTATCACTTTCAGTTATTCGAAGATCTGCTTCAAAATATGCAAAAGGAGGGGCACCTGGGTGGCTCAGTGGTTAAGTGTCTGCCTTTGTCTTTGATCATGATCTCCAGGTCCTAGAATTGAGCCCAGGGTCAGGCTCCCTGTTCAGTGGGAAGTCTGCTTCTCCCCTCTCTCTGCCTCTCCACCTTGTTTGTGCTCTCTCCCTCCCTCTCTCTCAAATAAATAAATAATTTTTAAAAATCTTTAAAAATATGAGACATGAATATCACATATTTTGGAGTGGATGGCATTAGCTGTAATAGTCTGCCTCAGCTTCAAGCCCCCAGGTAGTCCACATTCTGGGTACATGGTTTTGCCTGGGTCTCTCCAATCATATGGGTGTTGGGGATTCTTTGGCTTGGCAGTAGAATGAACTATCTTGTAGGATGCTTCAAAATAGGAGTCTTGATTTGAGATGAATACATGTGGTCAGATTCTGGTATTTCCAAAACAAGATTCTTCTAATGAAGTCACCCTATCTGAGATAGATTTTAGGATGTAGAAGTGTCAGGTATTACTTCAGCTCTGTTGATCTCAGGTGTCTGGTGTCAGAATCCTATCCCATCCAAGGCACCAAGACCTGGTATCTGATTGCATTTAGCAATGAAAGTAGACCAAAAAGCACAAACATTCGGTCATGCTATAGTTTCTTTCTTTCAAATTAGCTTAGATTTCCTATCTAAGCTAGACCTAATAAAAGCAAAGGCAGATATTTGTATTCAAAATCACAGAGAATATTTTATTGAATTCTCATCAATAGTAAACTATTTTACATTATTTTATTTATTTTTAAGATTTTATTCAGACACACAGAGAAAGGCAGACACATAGAGGGAGAAGCAGGCTCCCCACAGAAAGCCCAACGTGGGACTCAATCCCTAGATCCAGAATCAGGCCCCGAGGCGAAGGCAGATGCTCAACCACTGAGCCACCCAGGCGTCCCAAAGGCAAACTATTTTAGAATAGAATGTCAGTAGTGATAACTGTATGTTACCCAACCACATACTTACTAAGCATGTGATAAACATGATTTATGCAAGCAGAAAGTCGAATTTGGAAATTTATACCAGCAAATTTCCATTCACTAACTATCGGTGTAATTAAAGAGCCAATTGCAAAAGCTTTTTGAATCTTCCAAAAATCTCTGGAAGTTCCTTACTGCTGATAATGAGCTATGATGTCCAGCTCTGTAAGTTTAAGAAGAGTCACATAGCTTCCAGTGTGTTATATTTTCAACCGATTTAGAAATGTTTTTATATTGCCAATATTTTCACAGATACAAGAGTAGTAGAAAACAAAGACTTGACAGTATTGAGAAAACTGTGATGTTCTTTCATTTCCCTGCAAACCTCATATGACTAATGTAGAGCATGACATGGGTACCTAGGGAAATAGTCTTGGCTTTTCTTATGCTTCACTGAGACTCTTTGCTAACTTGCCATTCATGTTAGCAGCACTTAGGTAGACATAATCTTATTTTATTCATATTGATTCTGATTTATTGCAAATAATCTTATAACCGTGGAGAGCTAGTCCTGGCCATGCCTTTATCATCAGTGAAACTTCCTTTAAGTGTAGAATTTGATGTTTTCTGTGATCATCTTGCATAAATCAATAGTTGTGTTTTTTCTTTCCACTATCAGTCTTTTGTAAAATAGTATTGAATAAGCTGAGGAAAAGGATCCATTTATCACATCCTGCAACTATTCTGTATCATTCCAATGATTGTGAATTTGTACATTTATAGAAATCAATTTGCAAATGTTAAAAAAATTGCTTTTATACAGATGAAATAAACTGTTAAAGGCAAATGGTATTTTCAAGAAAAATAAAATATTTTTGCCTAAGAATGTCAGATATGTTTTATTCTTTCAACTTATCTCAAATAAGTGAAGGTGTGGTCTATTATCAATGTTTTTGCCACCAAAATCAATATTCACTTTCGAGTGAATCTTTTTAAAAATTTGAGTGATAGTGTGTGAAATGTAGAACTTTTTCATGCTCTCTGAAAATTTTCAATGCTTCCTATAAAGTCTCAAAACTATTTTCCATCAGAGATTCTTAATGACTCACTTTTTTAAGTGGTGGAGACAAATAGGTATAAGTAATAGGATATTACATTCTTTGTAATGCCATGTTCTAACCACTGAAAAAGTTTTCTTAAAGCTTTGCAATTTACCCAGGATGTTTTGTAATCTTCAAATAAATTTGTTTTTTTTCTTTTTTTCCAAATAAATTTGTATTGATACTTCCTATCATATAATTTCTTGAACTTCAAACTGTATGCAGAATCCCAAGTGAAAGATGAGTTACATTCTCCCTTTTAGATGATCTATGATCAATTATTGGTGATGATAAAGCCCTCCATTGCCGGTTACCAACACTGGCATCATTCTTCAATTACAGTGGAATTTGTAAAAGACAATAATAAACTTTTACTTTGACAGTATTTTAAAATAACTACAGTTCCAGGGGCACCTGGGTGGCAGTTGGTTAAGTGTCTGACTCTTGGTTTCGACTCAGCTCAGGATCTCAGGGTCATGAGATCTAGCCCCATGACAGCTCCACACGCTGCAGAGTCTGCTTGAGATTCTCTCTCCCTCTCCTCTGTCCATCCCACTCATGCTCTCTCTCTCTCAAATAAGTAAATAAATCTTTTTAAAAATTTAAAATAAAATAAAATAACTACAGTTCCAAAACAAAATTTACACAGGTATATACAACTGACCACAATTGAAATTTACACTTCTAAAGAACAACAACAAAACATGCATACCAAGCATTGTAAAATTGTGCAATTGTTAACAGCAAAATCCAAGTCCACATGAGAAGAGAGGTGAAACATCCATGGCACAGCAATGCCAGGTCTCACCATCATCTTAGGTGAGATGCTCCACAGTGTCCTTAGTGCATTTAGGCTGCTATAACAAATATATCACAGACTTGATGGCTTATAAACTATAGAAATCCTGAAGGCTAGAAAGTCTAAATTCAAGGTACTGTTAGATTCAGTGTTTGGTGAGCACACACTTCCAGCTGACTTCTTGTTATCTTTACACAGAAGAGAGCTGAGAACGGAAGCAAGCTGTCTCATGACTCTTCTGAGGGCACCAACTCCATTCATGAGGCCTCCACCCTCATGACTTCATCTAACCTTAAGTACTTCCCAAAGCCCCCCACCTCCTCATACCATGACATTGGGAGAGAGAGTTTCAACATGTTAATTTTGACCTCCAGTCCATGACATATCCTTAGTTTTTTTTGTTTTCATTTTTTTGTCTACGTGAAAAATGTAGATAATTTTACATTTTCACAAGACAAATAGAACCATAATTTACATTTTATAATTTTCTTGGCTGGTTTGAGAGGTATAATCATTGTTCCCTCTGGAATATGGAGTAGGCCCAAGCCTACCATATGCCCATTACCACCTCATCCTCACCCTACCTTGACATTCTATATATACAGTTCTTCCAGAAACCAAATAATACCCACTTAGGCATAAGCCTGTTTTTTAGAAGAAAAAAAAAAAAAGCCTGTTTTTTAGTATATGATACTTTTTATAAAAGCTTAAGTATTTTATTTTATTATTGATTAATTAATTAATTTGAAAGAGAGTACAGAGAGAGAGAGAGAGAGAGGGAGGGAGAGCATGAGCAGGGCAGAGAGGCAGAAGGAGAGAGAGAAGTAGACTCTCCACTGAGCAGGGAGCCCCATGTGGGACTCAGTCCCAGGACACTGGGATCACGACCTGAGCCAAACAAAGGCAGATGCTTAAGTGACTAAGCCACCCAAGTGTCCCAAAGCTTAAGTACTTTATTATTTCATAGTTGACAATGGGAGGCTGTAGTATTGTCCTTTGAGATCATTAATTAGATTTTAAAGTAAGCTTTCAAGTGCGTTTGACAATGATTTCAGAGAAGAAATGACAAGATTATAAAAGGAGCTAGAAAAAAAGGAAGCAAAGGAAGCAAAGCTTAGTAGCAAAATATCAAGTGTCCTTATTTGCCACAGATCTGCAAATAAGAGGCAGGGATATCATATGGGTCCAGAGAACGGTTGCACAAGCAACTAAAGTGCTCCTCACAGAATTCAGAACTTTCAGAGATGACCTTGAGACACCATGAACCATTTCCCATGCAAATCAAGGGCTCAAAGCCAAGGAGGCTGATAGAGCTTTACCCCTCATGGAAAAACTGAGAATTGACAATGTGACCAGCTTAGTGGGCTACTGCTGTATGCTAATGACACTTCTTTGTAAGCGAGGCCTGGGAACACAGCAATATCCTTCATGCCAAGGGATATTCCTTGTCATAAAGTCTCAGCGACCCCTTGGGCCTGGGCATCCATGTCTTGCACAAGATCTCAAATACAGACTGGGAATTCATGTTGGAAAGTACAGATAAATATACTATTTTTAAAAAGAATGCAAAATAGGAGCCCCTGGCTGGCTCAGTCGGTAGAGTGTGCAACACCTGGTCTCAGGGTTGTGTGTTCAAGCCCCATGTTGGGTATAGAGATTATTTAAAAATAAAATCTTAAAAAAAAAAAAAACAGTAAAAGAAGCAAGGTATTCTGTGAAATATAATTAAAAGCAATAAAAACATCATTAAAATCCATTTTTAAATTTTATTTATTTATTCATGAGAGACACAGACAGAGACAGGGGGAGGCAAAGACACAGGCAGGGGGAGAAGCAGGCTCCATGCAGGAAGCCCAACATGGGACTCGATCCTGAGTCTCCAGGATCAGGCCCTGGGGTGAAGGTGGCACTAAACCGCTGAGCCACCTGGGCTGCCCGAAATACAATTTTAAATGAATTTTAAATGTTTATTGTTATGGTTGTTTTGTTTGTTGCTGTGGCATTTAGAAAAATTACAAACATTCAAAAAAAATTACAAACCTTCAAATCATATTTAGAACTTTCCCAAATAAAATTCTTTATACACCCTGTGAAATCAGAATAGTAGTTATCCTAAGCATGGCAGTGCCTGGAAAAGGTGGGAGAGGTCTTCTGGGCCACTGGTAAGTCTGCTCCACCTGGAACTAGTTGCACGGTATGATTCGGTGGGATTGCTACAGGCCCTGCAAATGGGCTATGAGAACTGATTATTTTAGTTTGCAGGAGTTTGTGAGCCAGTTGCTAAACAGAAGCATCATTAAAAATGAAAAAATGTAGGGGCACCCAGGTGGCTCAGGCAATTGAGTGACCAAGTCGTGATTTTGACTAAGGTCATGATCTCAGGTTCATGAGATGGAGCCCAACATCACGCTCTGCAATCAGCAAGGAATCTATTCGAGGTTCTCTGGCTCCCTCTCCCTCTGCTCCTCCCTCTGCTTGCTTATGCTCTCACACTCTCCCTCTCTCCCTCTTTCAAATAAATAAATAATTCTTTTTTAAAAAGTTAAATAATGTAAACTTATAAAGTATACCAATAAGTTTCCTCAAAACTTCCCAAGTATTTTACTACATTTTATTATTTACACATGCTCTTGAGGCTATTTATGTGCATTGTAACTGTATGAGGGAAATATATAAGATTATATAGATATCTCTTCCCAGCTCTGCATTCTATGTCACTTTGCTAGTTTGAAATGGGCCATGGGGCCAATTTCATTTGCACCATAGAAACCAACAAATGCTACAAATCAGGGCTTAAGTTTTGTTGGTTTTCTATATTTAGGAGAGTAATGACAAAAATGTTAATGATGCAGATTAAACCTAAACGGACATATTTCTCCAATAGTTGAAAACTGTTATCTGATTCAGTAAAGATGCTCACGTTGACGAGTGAGTGAAGTTCAGACATACCTCTTCATTCTTTCACTTTTGTCTTACTCTTTTTTTTAAAAGGTATTTTTTAAATTTATTTATTTATGATAGAGAGAGAGAGAGAGAGAGAGAGAGAGGGGCAGAGACACAGGCAGAGGGAGAAGCAGGCTCCATGCACCGGGAGCCCGAAGTGGGATTCGATCCCGGGTCTCCAGGATCGCGCCCTGGGCCAAAGGCAGGCGCCAAACCGCTGCGCCACCCAGGGATCCCTAAAGGGCAATTCTTATTTCTCAGTTATTTTTGAAAATATACAAATGCTTTTGGTTTGTCCGGTACTCTTCTCTGAATCTCTTATCTCTGCTTAGATCAGTTTCCCTGTTTAACTTGGTCCTTCTTTTTCTTGCTGCAGCCTTTGCTCTTTGTCTTGTGATCCTTGATTGCTCATTTATATTTAAAAATGAAGCAATAGAAAAGCTCATTGATTGGGAGCTTGGCTGTGTGAATGCGCTGGAAGGGCAGGCATTGTTTCCAGGTGAGCAGTTGCAGACCAACCAATTTGCTTGGGGACTCCAAGATGCCAATGCACAGAGGTCTTGCCCTGTTATCTAGTTGTCTCCTGGCAGGTGATAAATTTCCTTAGATAAGTACCTTCCTGTTTATCTTCACCTTGGGGCAGCCTGGTATTCTGTGGCAGGGACAGGAAAGGTGACATTCTGTAGGCAGCCTCCTGGTTCTACCACGCTTGATTTCTGCCTTCTGTTGCACCCACCATTTTGGGGTCTTTGTGTCCTGTCTGAGTTTCTGTAGGCAAATCAGCTTCCCTTTCCTTGGCAGGCCACCTCTCAGGTGATCCAAGAAGTTTCCTACATTCGGCTCATCAGTTAACACGCCATTTTATGTCTTCTGGCTCCAGAATTGTGTGCAATTCTCAGTAGTTGATGGCCCCCCCATCAGTTCACCATCTTGAAAAACAGGAGGCTTAGCTCATTTCTTTCTTTTTTCTTTCTTTCTTTCTTTCTTTCTTTCTTCCTTCCTTCCTTCCTTCCTTTCTTTCTTTCTTTCTTTCTTTCTTTCTTTCTTTCTTTCTTTCTTCTTTCTTTCTTTCTTTCTTTCTTTCTCTCTTTCTTTCTTTCTTTCTTTTTTTTTTTTAAAGATATTACTTGAGACAGAGAGAGAGAGAGCACATGCAGGGGGAGCAGCAGGCAGAGGGAGAGTAAGAAGCAGACTCCCCGCTGAGCAGAGAGCCTCACGCAGAGATCCATCCCAGGATCCTGGTACCACGACCTGAGCCCAAGGCAGCCGCTTAACCAACTAAGCCACCCTGGTGCCCGCCTTGGTTTTTCTCAATGTATTTATGCCTTTTCCTCACTTTTCTCTCCCCTTCATCCAAGCAATGATTTTACTGTGTGCAACAAATATCCTTTTACTTGTAGGTATGCCAGTAAAATACATATCATTATTCTTTGTGAACTTCCTTTCACAAAGAATGTGAAAGCACAATGGACATCGTGCTAAAGATCTCATTCTCCTTTTTACTTTTTAGTCAGCTCAAACCTCTTACATTTTCAGAAATTCCCTCATCCCTATTGTTTATTGGTGAGTTAAAATCTCCAACTATGACTTTTGATCTGTCTGTTTCTGTCCGTTGTTGTTTATTATGCATTTGAGACTGTTTAATTAAGTGCTTATATGTGCACAATGGTTATATCACCTTGTATTTATCACTAAGCACACTAACTATTATGCTATTTTTTACCTGGATTTTATTTTGTTGGATATTAAGATTGCTACCTCGGCTTTCTTTTAATTTCTTATTTTTGCCTGGTACATTTATTTCTGTTCTTTTATTTCTAATTTTTCTGTGTCTTTCTGTTTTAAATGAGTATTTTACATATAACATCTTTCCTTTAATCCAATATGGACATCTGTTTTTTAATCAGATGGTTAATTTTATGTGTCAACTTGACTAGGCTACAAGGTGCCCAGCCCAGATATTTAGTCAAACATTATTCTGGGTGTGTCTGTGAGGGCACTTTTAGATGAAATTAGTATTTGACTCTGTACACTGAACAAAAAAATGGTGCTCCCCATCTTGAGTGGGCCTCAACCAATCAGGTGAAGTCCTAAATAGAGTAAATAGACTGATCCTCCAGCAAGGAGGAGGAAATTTCTTTGTGTGTGACTGTATTGAATTTAGATATTGGTCTTTCCCTCCCATTGTGCTTGAACTGAAACATAACTCTTCCTGAATCTCGAGCCTACAGTCTTTGGACTAAAAATATATCATTGGCATTCCTGAGTCTCCAGCTTGCTGACTGCTGATCTTGGTATTTATCAGCCTCCATAATCACATGGGCCAATTTTATATATTTATATGTATCTATATATGTATTTATTTTTAAAATATTTTTTCACCTATTTCACCTATCCTCCCACCCCTCTGGTACCCACCAGTTTGTTCTCTGTATTTAAGGGTCTCTTTTGTTGTTTGTTTCTTTTTGTTTGTTTGTTTCTTTGTTTTGTTTCTTAAATTCCACATATGAGTGAAATCATATGATATTTATCTTTGTCTGACTGACTTATTTCACTTAGCAATCCCTAGGATCCCTTGGATCCATCCATGTTGAGATGCCTGCATGGCTCAGCAGTTAAACATCTGCCTTTGGATCAGGGCCTGATCCCAGATTCCCCGGATTGAGTCCCACATGGGAATCCTTGCATGGAGCCTGCTTCTCCCCCCTCTGCCTGTGTCTCTGCCTCTCTTTCTGTGTCTCACATGAATAAATAAACCTTTATTTTAAAAAAATCCATCCATGTTGTTGTAAATGGCAAGATCTCATTATTTTTATGGTTGAGTAATATTTCATTGTATATTTTTACCACATTTTCTTTATCCATTCATCTATTGATGAACACTTGGGCTGCTTCCATAATTTGGCTATTATAAATAATGCTGCAGTAGTCATCAGGGTGTGTTTATCTTTTTGAATTAGTGCTTTTGTATTCTTTGGGTAAATACCCAGTCTAATTACTGGATCATATGGTAAATCTACTTCTAATTTTTTGAGGAACCTCCATACTGTTTTTCACAATGTCTGCACTTGTTTGCATTCCCACCAACAGTGCACAAGGGTTCCTATTTCTCTACATCCTTGTTTTTTTTTAAGATTTTATTTATTTGAGTGAGAGAAAATATGAACAGGGAAGAGATGGAGGAGAGGGAGAAGCAGGCTTCCCACTGAGCCTGGAGCCCAACATGGGGCTTGATCCCAGGACTCTGGGATCACAACCTGAGCCAATGGCAGATTCTTAACTGACTGAGCCACCTATGTGCCTCTCTACATCTTTCCAACACTTGTTTCTTGTGGTTTTGATTTTAGCTATTCCAACAGGTGTGAGGTGATAATTCATTGTGGTTTTGATTTGCAGTTCCCTGACAATGAGTGATATTGAGCATCTTTTCAGGTGTCTGTTGGCCATCTGTATGTCTTCTTTGGAAAAATTTCTATTTATGTCTTCTGCCCATTTTTAAAATTGCATTTTATTACATTAAAAACCATTATGTTTTATTAATTAAACTATATTAAGTTTATACATAGATTAAGTTATGCATTTCAAATCTACTATAATCCCTGTTCAAAATACAGGACATAAGCATTCAACAAGCATTCTTATGCTGATATAATGATCTGGGAGTGGTGATTTCCATGATTTTCAGGCCTGAGATAATTACTAAGAAATGTGGATATGTAATTGTGTGCCTTATTAAGGAAGAGTTAGCTATCCTCTGATATCTGTGAATATTTCTTCATTTAAACCACATAAACTAATATTTTCTATTTCTAATTATTGCTATTATGAATATATATTTTACTGGCCTACCACCTTTTATTCTTAAAAACCAGTTGGTAAAACATTTTATTTATCAAATTCAGAACACTCCTTAGCCTTACTAACACAGAATAATGATGCCCTGAACACCTATTTCATAGTAACTTACATCAATGTTGTAAATCAATCATGAACATTATCTCCATTTAGGTTTTCTTCATATATTGTATATTACATTTTGTTCGTAATTAATTTAATTAAAACTATGTCTTAAATATATATTTTAGAAAATACCATAGAATGCATAAAGAAAAGTAACTTTGAAGATATAAAAACATAAGAAAGTATTTAAATGAAATTCAAATGTAAATAAATATCACAGCATTCACAGTAGAAAGCAGTAACTCAGTAACTTTTCAGGCATTACTTTAAATCAGAGTATTTGTTATAGGGGATAATCCAAAATTAAACCCATAGATAAGGTATTTGCTGATATGCTGCAAAAGATTAAGGGAATGGATTTTTAGATAGGTATAATTAATTTCAGCATAGGCTTTTTTATATTGATTCTATTTGAGATTTGTGACCAGCACATATTAATGTATTCTACTTTCAAATCCCTCCATGAAATGCCTTTATTCCTAGTGGGCGTGTGAAATCATGTGGTTGATTATTGCTGCATCAGAGAGATGAGATGCCCGTTTTCATTAAATGGAATTCATGCATATCTAATTTTTCATGAAAGATTAAGAACAATATAATATACAATATATGAAGAAAAAATATATGTCATTGGTTCTGTTTCCCTGGAGATTCCCTAATGTAGTAGCTTTACCATTTACATTTATTTTAATTAATATTTTATTGGGATTTATTTCTTATTCGACATTTCTACTTTTCTTCTTTCCTTTTCTTCTCATGAAGAAAGTATATACTACAGAATGCCTCTCTAGTCAATGTTTCATCAATAAAATGTTTCTTAATTTTTATTTTTATTTTTTATTTTATTTTTTTAGTTTTTTAATTTATTTATGATAGGCACACAGTGAGAGAGACAGGCAGAGACACAGGCAGAGGAAGAAGCAGGCTCCATGCACCGGGAGCCTGACGTGGGATTCGATCCCGGGTCTCCAGGATTGCGCCCTGGGCCAAACGCAGGCACTAAACCGCTGCGTCACCCAGGGATCCCCTTAATTTTTAATATCCAAGTGTCTTAGTATATAAGTATATCATAATATAAGATTTTGGGGGGCTGATGTTTATATAGGAAAAACATTTGTTTACATTGCCCAAACTGAGTACAATATTTTTAACAATACGATGTAAAGGAAGTCTCAAGTTATAGTTACATTCCCAATAAAAGTGGTAAAATGTCCAAATCGTGCGTGGATATTTGGAAAAGGGCACCTTGTGTCAAGCAAGGGGACACAAGTTTCAGATGTTGTAGAAACAGAGGGAATAAAAATTTTAAAGCTGTAAAGTATATGGCTGAGTGGTAGCACTAAGCAGAGAGAGGAGAGCCAAAGCCAGATAATTCAAGCAAGAAACTCAAGATGAACCAGCAGAATTCAAGCATTTGGCAGCATCAGGTCATTCTGAAACAGGGAAGAAGTACAGTCTGAAAACAATGGCAGAAAAAAATTTAAAGTGTACATTCTGTATCACTGGCCCCATTCCCAAGCTCAGCTCTCATAACACCAGAGGTTGGTCTTATTTCTATCACCAGCTCCACCCCAGACTGAGTTCTAGAGGATTACCCTCCAGAGAAAGTGATCAGCCAACAAAGAAGAAATCTCAGACACTTTCATCTTGGAGGGTTGCCAAAAAGAGGCTGGGACCCCATCCAGTACCCTTTAGAAAATGCCATCAGAGTAATCCCCAACCACTCAGAGCTTCCAATCAGCATCTGTCAAGATGATCACATGACTATTCTCCTTTCATCTGTTTCATTAGAATTCTGTCAACTAACTTACATCGAACTGATCAATACTCACCATCTCTTGGGAAAACTGACTGACAAATGTTTACAGTGTATTGCATGCTCACAGCTAGTAGGCTACTCTCTCGTATAATTACATACTTCTTTTCCTCTGAATTGAGCTGCTCAATTGTTGTTTGTGCCCAAATTGCTTTTGCCATTTATAACTGTATTTTAGCATATAATTTAATCAAATATTTCATGACTTGTGAAATATGTATATAAAGCAAAAGAGGTGTTGATTCTATTTAGTACAGGCAAAATTGAAAAGATTTTCCCAAAGATTCCTGTCCCCTGGTTATTCAAACACAAGGTGCTGATCTAAAGGATAGAATTAAGATTATTAATCAGCTGACCTTAAAAACAAGGAGATGATCCTAGGTTTTCTGGAAAGGCTCAAAGTAATCACACACAGGCAGAAGAGGAAGGCAGGAGAGATGAGACAGAAGGAAGGGTCGGTAAGATTAGAAATGTGAGGACTCACGCTACCATTGTTGGCTTTGAAGATCGAGAAAGGACGCCAAGAGCCAGGGAGTGTGGGAAGCCTCCAGAACATGAGAATGACCCCTGGCCAATAGCCCACCAAGAAACAGGGACCTCAGTCCTACAACCTCATAGAACTAAACTCTGCCAACATCCCAAATGATTCTGGAAGTGATTCTCCCTAGGAGCCTCCAGTAAGGAATGAAGCCCTATCAGCACCTTCCATTTCAGCCTCATGGCCACTGAACTTCTGACCTACAGACTTATGAGATGGTAAGTGGGTATTGTTTTAAGCAGCTCAAGTAAGTTGTGGTAATTTGCTATAGCAGCAATAGGAAAGTAATACACTATTGAAAACTAAACTTGTTACTTCAAAAAGATTTGATGAGTTGCTGAAGAAGCTGCTTTTGAATTCAATGTGAACATGACAATTGTAAAAGATTTGAAAAGAAGATTGGAAAGATCTAGCAGAAAAATATGTTTAATTTGCTTCATAAGTGCCTTTAAGATTTTACTCTGCTCTAAAAGGACCCAAACTGGAAATTGAGGGTGATACATAGAGTATGTAGGAAAGACACATGCAAGAAAGACAACTCAGAGTTCCATTGATACATTCTACAAAAAAGTAATTTAGCTCTACATTTAAAGATGGGCGTTTATAGGGTTTTAAGTTAAAATATATAAGGTATCCATTGTCTTTTTTTTTTTTTTAAGATTTTGTATTCTAAGAAGGTGTTTGATAAACAAACTATCGGTCCTGATTGCCTCTGCTAAGAGAGCATCTCGACTGCTTTCCTAAAGTTCTAACATCCTTGCTAATACTGGCTGTACACTGTGTCTTTCACTATAAGCTTCCTGCAAAATGGTGCCTGTTACCCAGGGAGGCCTTTCCTTTCTGAGCTGAACTGTGGACCCCTCCCTCTGCAGCTGCCTATGTGGTAAATGTGAGAATAGTTGCCTTGGTTCTCATGAAATCTCATGGGAATTTTCAGTTCCAGATTGGGTAGGACCTGAAGTAGCCTCCCCACCAAGTAGATTCTTGAATGGCTGAGGGGACACATTCCTGGTGTCAGCATTTCGGGTTCTTACTATCTCAGGAGCTGCAAATTGAAACGCTTTCCCTTTCAGGGTGAGGCAGGTTAACCTGAATGAGAAAAGCAGGAGAAAGGGAGTGATGAGAGTTGGCTAAGCCACAGGGAGTGGGAAGTCTGGCGACTAACCACAATGCATTCCAGAAAAAAGAACCGAGTGCCTGTTAGGGACCACTGATACTAACTTCAGGCCCACTGCCAGCAGCATTTTTAGATCTTTTTTCTAACTTTCACTTTTAATGGCCACTTCACTGACCAAAAAATATGCATTGTTTTATGAATAACCAGAAAGTATATTAATTACAAGTAATTGCCTAAAGTTTAGTTTTGTAATATAGCACAACATCTTCCCCCGGACTTCAGCGAATGACGGATACACCATTTTGTCATTGCATTTTATTGTTATACAATGAAAAGGAACCAGAAGCTATGGGAAGAACAGCAAGCATATTTTTTGTGAACAGAAAGTTGGAGAAATATAAGAGGAAGTTGAAGGAAGAAATAAAAAAGAACGAGTAAAATAAGAATTTTGAGAAGCACCAGGTAAAGGCTTTTGAAATTTTTAATCACTACCTTGGAAAATAGAGTTTTCTAGATTGTAGGCACACAGTGCGCTCAAAAGTAAGTTCAATTATATGTCCTGACTGTTTGTTTGTTTGTTTGTTTATTTATTTATTTATTTATTTATTTATTTATTTATTTATTTTTGTCCTGACTTTTTAAATACCACTTTATGCCCTGCAGAGGGCCATAAAATATTTCTGTGTAGTTTTGAGGAAATCTGGAGAGATTCTTCTCTGATCATTGGTGAGAAATTAATTTTAAATGACTTCTGAATCCCTTCGAGAAAAAGTTGTGTCTATTCTTTCTTACAGCTTAATTGCATTAGAACATTAGCACAGAAACTTTTGGCAGAGCAAAAATCTAGGGTATTTTGACTATTTAAGTGTTAAAAGTTTTAGAGCAAGCTTTCTTTTTGTTCTACAAAGTCTGCCAAACTGCCTAAAACAAAGCAAATAGGCCAGCAGTATAAGTTTAGGCCCCAGTTACATGTATTTTTTTTTCATGAACTCCATTGTAAGTAGATAACTGTATGAGAAAATTATGGAGTGGTAGTAGTGATAAGAAATTAAAAACTTTCTGAAATGCATCAGACCCAAAGGCTCAGAAAGAGCTCTGCTTCGTGGTTCAAGCAAACGATAACCAAAAGGTATAGAAGTTAATTCCCTTATTACATTATATTTTGAAGAGCTATTGAAATTGCTGAAGATTAAGGATATCGAAACAATTATAATTTCAGAGGCTGTCTTGCGATGTTATGTAGTTTGAGGCAGGATGTGATTAGGAGGTGATTTTTCACTAATAGGAAATAGGCCAGAATGTCTACAAAGAAAATTTAGGATAATTGCAAATTGACAACTTGTATAATTCATGGATTAATTATTAATATTTAGGGTAAAAATATTCTATAATGAAACCTGAGTAACTAGATGAAATGTACCCGTAGTGGGAGAATTTCGTTTTTGACATTTTATCTCTTATGTGCACTGAGATTAGAGTTTTACCGTAAGTATTGAGTTTTTGAGGAATTATTTTAGGGAGTAAGACAGGATAGGAATGAAAGATTAAAGTAGTATCAGAGTCAAATGCCTACATGAACCAAGCAGAAGACATAGTAATGAGGGTTGCCCAGTGTGAGAAGAAGGGGAACGGTGGAAAAGGGGACCAAATGCGAGGATGTATTCCATCTGAAGGGGGCAACTGTTGCCATGTGGGAATCTTGGGTGAGGGGGCTCTTTAAAAATTTTTAAGTGACTTTTGGATATCTGGATTTTGTGGACATTTCTTGTATTTAATTCAGTAAACAATTTTTAAAAATCCTCTGAGTAAAATAAAACCCATGGACTGTCTGGCTTCAGTCTGCAAATCATCCCTAGATTTCCAGAATATGGATGACATTTATATTAATTGAGCACCTATTTACTGCCAGTTAATAGACATAAGTTCATTTATATCTCAAGTAACTCGATGCAGTAGATTCAATCATCTCCATAACACAATGAAGAAATTGAGGCTTATAGAGATTAGCATATTCTTTTTAAGATTTTATCTATTTGAGAGAGAGAGAGTGCATGCAAGAGAGAGAAAAAGCATGAGCAAGGGAGAGGGGTATGGGGAGAAGAAGTAGATTCACCTCTGAGCAGGGAGCCCAACTTGAGCTTGATCGGATCATGACCTGAGCTAAGGCAGATGGTTAACTGACTAAGTCACCCAGGCACCTGAGATCAGTATATTACTGATAATCACTTCCCTGGGTATGATAGCAAAATGTTTAATAAGAAACATAAACAAACCAAGTGATAAACAGACCATAAATGACCTAGCATTGGACAGTTATTTAACAATAATGGGGGAAATCAATGCTTTCCTGGTATATTTCACAAAATACACTTATAGAAGACTGTATGAATAAGATAATGTATTTGTTTAGCCTTCCTTGGGCAATTTAAATATGGAATGGGCTCTCTACATTTGTAGGCTCAAGTTCCATTTCAGAACACTCAGTTTTACCGAGACGGCTCCATGCTCTTGCTCTGAGTATGATCCTGTTTTCTGCATTTCCAATCACAGAGGAAAGAGGAGTGGAACCCCTGAAATAATGTGTAGTTACAAAGAGAATCTCTTCTCTCAGAACATTTGAATACAAAGTTCCAGAGGGAGAGGTTTTCAGGACCTATTGCTGAGTTGGTACAGTACTTGAAATATAATAGACATACTCTAGGATTCAAATTCTTCCTTGTACTCTCTGAATTTCATTTTATTTTATTCTTCTCGTACTCTGAATTTTAAACGTATATTATTTTAAAGTCAGAAATAAATGTTCTTTTGTGATGTTTAATTGATACAGAATATGGTGTATAATGCATATAATTCAAGCCTGTAAACATCTTAAAGAAACAACTTGCCTGGATAACTTGGCCACCCTTTACCCTTTACCCACCTTTACCCTTGAGCTCCAATGTCTGTGTCTGTATTCCTCCTTGGAATTCCATGACCTTGGTTTCTTTGAAAACCCACTCTGAATGCACTGTTTCTTCTCATCTTGGGTCTGGACTTCTCCATGACCACTGGCCAGTGTGAGTAGGGGATTCCTTCTAGATCTGCCCAGGGGCAATTTCCTTTCTCCTGAGAACATGTCCATTTTCTTCTCTTCTGGTTTAGGAATCATCCATTCAACTTTTTGTTTTAGGAAGATATTTATTTATTTATTTATTTATTTATTTATTTTAGAGAGAGAGCCTGCATGCACAAGCTGGGGGAGGGGCAGAAGGAGAGGGAGGGAATCTCAAGCAGACCCCAAGCTGAGCACAGAGCCCCACATGGGGCTTGATCAATCTCATGACCCTGAGATCACAATCCGAACTGAATCCAAGAGTCCCACACTTAACTGACTGAGCCACCCAGGCGCCCCCATTCAATTTCTATTATTATTCTAGTTACCCTTAAAACCTTAGTTAAGCATGTGCAATTACGAAGTTGAAGTTAATCCACGTTGCCACATCTTCACCCTCTCTCAGATCAGACTAGGACTGTAGAGCAGTCCTAGTAGTAGTAGTCCCTTTGGTAAGGTCCTGTTGGTAGGGAGCTCTCCCTTATGCTTCTTTTTTTCTACCACGGTAGGTAAGCTAGGTTGGCAGTTATTTTCTCTGTGTGCTTTGAAAATATTATTCCCTTAGTTTCCAGTTTCTATAGTTGCTTTTGCTGTCAGCCTAAGTGTTGCTCTTATGTGGGTAACCTGTTCTCTCTCTCTCACTCTCTTTGGTGCTGTGAAATTTCCTGTAACATGTCAAGGTGTGAATTTAATTGTTATTTATTCTGCTTGGGACTTAGTGTGAATATTGAATTTTCTATTGTAATCTCACCAACAGCAGGCTTTTACCAGGAGATCCCCTGTGTAACTGGGGCCAAAGGTGTGATTTTCAGAGGTGTGTGCAGGAGTGTGTGCGTGCATCTGTGTATTTGTGTGTGTGCATGTGTGTGTGTGTGTATGTATTTGCTTTTGCTGGAGGACTAGTAGAATCACTGGCCTCGAACCACATTCTATGTCAATGTCTTAGTTTGGGGATGCCTGGGTGGCTCAGTGGTTGAGTATCTGCCTTCAGCTCAGGTTGTGGTCCTAGAGACCCCAGATCAAGTCCCGCATCGAGCTCCCCTTGAGGAGCCTGCTTCTCCCTCTGCCTGTGTCTCTGCCTCTCTCTGTGTGACTCTCAAGAAAAAATAAATAAAATCTTTAAAAAAGAAGATCTTAGCTTGAAGACTTGCACATCACAGAAGTGGAATACACTGGAGGCCTGAACTCATGGGAGGGTTAAGCCAGCACAAGAAATCACCAGCTCAGACTTTTTTTTTAACCTCCACCCAGAGCCTGGACTGAAACAGACATGCTTCCGTATTGTGTTCCCAGGATGAGGGGTGGACAGTTTCTAGTTCTTCCTTTCCCCAAGAACATAACCCTACAAGGGGTGTAGCTAAAGGCCCCACCGTTTGCCGGCTCTACTGTCCCCTTGTGGCCCGAAAATGCGAGTGTCCGGCTGACCTGGATGAGCGCAAACACTGCCATCCAAACTGCTGCCCTAGCAGCCCTGGCTCGTCCTCTCTCCAGTTTCTAGTCTCATCTTTCATTTGATCTTTGGATTTCGCTTGCTTTCTTAGGAGCTCAGCTACACGTTTAAAGGGACGTTTGTTGTGTTTTATCTAGCATTTAAAGGAGTTTGTGGAGGGAAAGGTTGTTTTTTTAAAAATATTTTATTTATTTATTCATGCGAGACAGAGAGAGAGGCAGAGACACAGGCAGAGGAAGAAGCAGGCTCCCTGCTGGGAGCCCTTATGCGGGACTGATCCCGATCCCAACCCCGGGATCACACCCTGAGCCTCTCAACTGCTGAGCCACCCGAGGTCCTGGAGGGAAGGGTTTTATGTGCTCTAACCTGCTCCCCCTACACAGTTTAGGAAATGGAGGTCCATGTGGTTCCTCTACATTTCCTTCTTTTTTCTCTTCCTCCATTGGAGATCTCAGACCAAAGACTCCTGCATTCAGAATGTGGATAGGAGTTCCAGACTTGGGGATCCCTGGGTGGCGCAGTGGTTTGGCGCCTACCTTTGGCCCAGGGCGCGATCCTGGAGACCCGGGATCGAATCCCACATCAGGCTCCCAGTGCATGGAGCCTGCTTCTCCCTCTGCCTGTGTCTCTGCCTCTCTCTCTCTCTCTCTCTCTGTGACTATCATAAATAAATAAAAAAAAAAAAAAAAAAAAAGGAGTTCCAGACTTGGTTTAGCATTCTTCTTACACTATAAATCCCACCACAGTCTCTGGGATTAAATATTAATTGCCACGACAGTTAATGAGAGAGCACAAGAAGCCACCCTGGAGAGTAGCTTCCAGGGAAAGACCCTAGGTCTTCTCCTTGTATTCTAATTTTTGCAGATTCATTTAGGGTGGGAAAAAAATCTTTTTAAAAATTTTTAATTCAAATGATGCCCATTAAGGTTAAATCTCATCCACAGCTTTGAGATTCCCAGCAGTTGGGAAGGCGATCCCTTTTATCAGGCATAATAAAATGAGTGGGAGGGCCTAGTGCACAGAGCTGCTCTTTGATACGGGCTTTGATTCACTTTACACTTATTTGGAATTAAATTCACTGTAACAACCTGATAGTCTTATTTGTCAGAGAGGATTTTTTTTTTTTTTTTTTTTTTTTGGTTCAGGCCAAGAAACCTTGCCTTGGGGTATGTTACTTTCATGTAGATTGATTGGAATGATGCAGAGGAACAGTAAAGGAACCTGGGGGGGGGGGCAGGGAAGGTTTAGGAGCTTTGAATTTGTTAAGTGAGGAATAGAGTGAAGGACGATGGAATCTATGGAGACTTTCTGTGAAGGAGGTGGAAAGGAAACAGGTTGAAACCTTAGGAGGAGCAAGCTTTCGGATGGTATACTGGTTAGGGGTCTGCTGAAGTCTTATGGCTCTCTCATAAGAGGCAATTTAATAAAATTTAATGTAGAAAAACCAACAAGTGTTGGTGAAGTACCTGGGAGTAGAGTAGCCCCCAGATTCTCAGCCCGTGTCCAGAGAGGAAAGGAAAGGGAACTGTTACTGCAACCTGGGGAGAGCCTGTAGGAGACAGCTGAGCCCTTCAGTGGGAGAATGCCATCCCTCTGAAACCTTGGCCTTACAGGGAGGGAGCTGAGGGGGGGGGGGGGGACAAATCTCAATTCTCCAACACTTTGTTCTCCTCTAGTGCCACCACTGACCTAAGACTAGTGGAGACCAGAGGATAAGGGAGCCCCATTGATGCAGTCCACAGGAGTCAGCCTCCTTCCTGGGCCCAGAGCACTATGGACAGTTCAGAGGATCCACATGGGGAAGGGGGGGCTGCCCCACCAGCTGGAGGGTGTGGAAGTGAGTGTGGCCACAAGGCAAACGCAAAAAGCATTTCACTCTTGGGCTACCTTCCTTTCATTTTTTTTCTAATCTTGATTTTTCACTGCTTCTGATGACTTTCCATGTCAAAATAGTACCTAAATCATGGTGAAAAGGCACCACTTTGGGAGATTGTCTTCTTGGGGGTGGAAATGCTTTTCCTGTTCCCCGCTTGCCCTTCCTAGCTATACTTTTCAGGGACAGGTGACAAAAATCAAGCCCATCCCCTGGCTGGTTTTCAGCATCTCGAGAAAGCAGTTAGAATGGCATTGAACAACAGGAGCAGTGGTGAGTTACCCTCATGTGGCTTAAAATATCAGGGCAAATCTAGAGTCCTGATTTCCACCCCAGTGGAAATGACGGTCTCCCCAGTCTCCCCAGGCCACCAGGTCTGGTCTACCCTTTCTAATTTAGCCTCTATATCTTCTTTAGGTAGCTATAGGAAAAGACTAAGGAGAGGAGAAGGAAAAAGTGAAGAAAAGATAGCATGTAGTCTTGCCCTCTTCCTCTCTTAGTCATTGAAATCACACACCACTGATTTTCCTAATGCCTGGGGCCATGAGCACTTGAACCCCAGCAAGGGAAGGCTCCAGAGCCAACCTTGAATCATTTGTTGATTCAATAACCATGGCCTGTAATATTATTCTCAGCATCTGATGATGACATTACTCATAACGATTGCTATCTTTATGTGTGAACAGGGCCTGTAGACCAAGGCTAGGCTCATGCTTTCTTTTTAGGCTGTGCATACAAAATCCATTTTCTAGTCTGTGGGAACAGCCACTAATTGAAGCATCTGGTGCCACTTGCAAGCCTGCCTTTTTTGCCCTCTGGCATGTGACTTCCCTTCTGTAAAACTAGTCACCCATTTCCTTTGACAAAATACGAGCTGGTCTTTCTGCCCCTGTCATTTCTCAGCTAATCATAAATATGATGCCCCAATCCTGGTAACAGTGCAGAACATATAGGCTCTCCCCACAGTAACCAGTGCAGGGTCTTACACGTAGGTACTCAAAAACATCTGTTGGATGAATAAATGAATGTTCTCAGGAGTTGTATTTATGACTCCAAGGTGAAAGGGTATAATAATAATACACCTGAGAATTTAAAAGCAATATTGGGATTATTAATAATAGTGTCTACCTATAGGGGTTGTTGAAGATTAAATGAACTAATATATGTGAAAATAAAATTTTAAAAGCCCTATACACATGTTAAGTATTGCTATTATATATGGATATTGTCAATAACTAGTCTTTCTGGAAAGAATATAACATTTAGACTCAGAAGATGCTTCCCCCCTTTCCAGTCCTCAATTGTGTGACCTTGGAAAGTCGCTCACGGTTGCTCTCTGAGACTTTTTCCTCTCATCTGTAAAGTGGGGATATTAATATTGTTACTTTTCTTCCGTATAAAACTCTGAGGGTTGTTGAGAAATGCTTTGAAAGTTGTCAAGCCCAATGTAAACATTGGTTTCTGTTTGTTTGTTTGAGTGATTAGTACACTGTGATCCAGTGGACAGAATGTCAATAGGATACACATATTACTCCAGAGTGGAGGTAAATGTGAAAATACACACTTCTCAAAGAGTGTATCCATCTGGGGTCAAGACCATATGGTTGTTGAAGCTGTGGGCTACTCAAGGGTGGATGCCATAGCCTCACTGCCAAGGTAGATGTGCAGCCAGCCAGGCTGTCAAAATTAAATCTGTGGGAAGCTCCTCCTCGTGGTATCAGGAAACCACTCTCCCATTCAGCTCTTTCCATGACTTTTAATGGATAACAAAGTGGGAAATTTGCATTGCTTGATGAGTTTAACGGTAACGACATCGGACAGAGAATTAGAAGCTGGGTTCAAGACCCAATTGCTGTACTTTCTGGCTGTGTGAACACAGACAAGTCATTTATCATTGCTTAGCTGGAAAAGGAGAATAATGAAATCTATCACACAGGACTGCTAGGAGGCTAAAATAAGTTTGTATATGTAATGTCATTCTGTAGACTGCAAAGCACTAAACAAATGGAAGTATTAGTATTCTTCCCAGACATTGAGCGAGATGTTACTGAGCAGTGAAATTTCCTCACATGTAAATAGCAGAAGTGGAGAGGGAAAAAAAGCAGAAGGTCTGGCTACTGCACAAACTGGGATAATCAGCTCCTGAATCATGTAGACTTGGCTAGTCTGGGTCCAACTTAAATAGCCCTGGTAGCAACTTCAGTGGCTGGAATATGGGGCTTATGAGGGAAAGCCAAAGGGGTTATTTCCTCAAAAGACAAGCAGATGAAAGGGAACCTGATGATTTCCAAGTAAAGGTGAAGCAGGCAGCTCACTGTGTGCCATTCCACAGAAAACAGGGCTTGCAGGCCACCAGGACAAGGATCTGTTTGGTCAGGAGATGGGAGTTTTCTGTACATTCGATAGAAGAATGGGGCCAGCCAAAGCCAGTGCCAGAGCTGTTGTGACCTGAATATGTACTCGGCCAGACTGCCTCTTCCGACCTGGCTTGGGGGCTTGACACTGTCATGCAGTTTAATCATGTTGAGCAAACATGGGTTGACCCCTAAGACTGAAAGCTTCATCTTTGTGAGATGGCACCTAAAGGGGCCTAGGGGACAGGAACTTTATTTGGGCAGGTAGCTCAATCCCACACCTAAACTGCACTTTAATCCCTACATTGGTTACTTGGGACAATTTATGACAGACTTTCATAACGTTAAATACAAAACAAAATTTGGAGATGGTTGTCATTCATGCATGCATGAATATGAATATATATATATATACTTTTTTAACCTATTGAGGCAATACTGGTGACAGTTACTCACTGGCAGAAAACCCAGGGGAACATGATATAGTCATTTCCATAAGGGAGCGCACTGCATATAGAAGGGAGTTAAGCCGACAGAGTAGGTGAGACAGTAGATGGTGAGAGAAGAAGTGTGAAGAGTGAAACTTGGAGGTTCAGGAGAGGGAGGAGTAATCTCATGTGACAGTGGAGATGAGGGAAACCATTACCAACAAAGTGGCATATGGACCCAGGGCTGAGGATGGGCAGCTTTTGGCAGGATGCATGTGGCAGTGAGTGTAACATGAATTTTTATGTGGAAGTGAGTATTTGATTTTTTTATTTGTGGTTTTTATTGATGATGTTTTGAATCAAAGTGTAAGCAACTTTGTTAAGAATAGGAATTGTGTATTACACTTCTTTTATGACTGTGCTGCTTCTACCCAGTGTTCTATATATATCTAGAATGAATGTCCCTTCTTTCTGCAATTTCTCCTTAGAGACTCCTCTAACAAAACCCTTCCCCTAGGCTTTTATCTGTCATTTTTGTGTTCAAATTATATCCATCTTGTGAGACCACCTTCCTTTTTTGGGGGGGGAGGGGAGGACTCAACCGCCTTCTAACTCCTATTTAAAAAGCTGAACCACATGTAATTGTTTCTGTAGATCAAAAGTGGTCAAATACTGACAATTTTATATGGTTCACCCTAATGTATTTTCTTCCACTGAATTGGTACTCACTTAGTCCCACTTTGTAGTACTTCCCAGTATTAGAGTTTCAATTACCTTTTTTCTTTCTTTCTTGGCTTTCCCTGTGTCTCCCACCAAATGTAAGCCCCACGAGAGTAAGAAAGGTACTGTCTTCTCTTTACTGTATTCCTAGCTTCTAACAATTGTAGGTGCTCAATATTTGTTTAATGATGAATAAATGCTCTAGGGTTTGGGCATTAAACAGATTTTATCCAGCTGTGAGGTTGGGTGAGTCTTTCCAGGTCTCACTGAGCTCCAAAAACTAAGTTATGGGGTGTACTAGGTGAGTGGTTCCCAAAGCTCATCAGAGTGGCTTTTGGAGAGGGTTAAACATACAGATTCCAAGGCCCACTCCAGACCAATGGAATCATAATGGTGAGGAGGGGCCCAGAAACCTTAGATATCTTTGCCTCCCAAGCTGCCTCTTACATAGCCACTGAAACAGCTGTCTGCCTGCACTTGGGTACCACCAGGCTCCATGGAGTCATGCGGAGAGGACTGCATCTGTCTTGCTCACTGCTGGGTTCCTAGTGCATGGCACAATGTCTAACAAACAGTAATGATCAATTGTTGAATGCATGTGGAGGGCTTTTCCATGTCTGAGGGCCATCTCAAGCTGCCAAGGCCCATTAGGTTAGCTGAAAGAGGTCGTACATGGATTGACCTTGAGAGTTTTTGAGGGTCTCCTTGGGCTCCCCAATTCAAGATGCTTGTTTATTTGTGATAGTGTGTGACAAGCCAGGTTTAGCCTCTCTGAGCCTTAGATTCCTCTGTGAAATAAGGGTTTTGTGTTCATAAAGACCACTGGGGTTCTATTGGACTTTACCTTGCTTTCTTCGATGACTCCTTTACTTACTGTGTGACTTCGGGCAAGTGACTTACCTCTTGCTAAAGTATCTGTAACCCCTTTTCTCTCAGCCCTTACTACAGGATTGTAAGCCCACTGAGAGCAGAGACCTTGCCCATCTCATCGCATCTATCCACAATGCTTAGTGCTTGGTATGTAGCAGTCACTCAGGAAATCATTCTTTGGATGAATAATAGAGACGTTTAAAAAATGCAATGAGAAGGTAGAAGCTAGCATACTTAACCAAAAATTATATATATTAACCTGAACCCACTGTACTGCTAGTGGAAGTATACGGTCTTACAACAACTTTTCTTTCCTTTTTTTTTTTGAATGATTAATTTATTAAGATATAATTAACATATCTTAAAAGTAACCCTTTTAAAGTGTGAAGTAAGTGGTTTTTAGTATTTCACAGAGCTGCACAACCATCACCACTAATTCCAAAACATTTTCACCCCCCGCTCCCAATAACCCCATGTCCATTAGCTGTCACTTTCCCTTTAGTCCTCCCAGCCCCTGGCAATCACTAATCTATTTCTCATCTTTATAGATTTGCCTCTTTTGGACGCATTATATGAATAGAAATGTACTGTATTTGGTCTTTTGTGTCTGCCCTCTTCAACTTACTATAATGTTTCCAAGGTTCATTCATGCTGTGGCATACATCATCAGTCTTCCGTTCCTTTTTATGGTAAATAATATTCCATCGTAATGATATACCACATTGAATTTATCCAATTATCAGTGATAGACATTTAAGTTGTTTCCACGTTTTTCTCAGTTAGGAATAATGGTGCTATGAACATTTGTGTACAAGTTTTTATGAGGACATAAGTTTTCAGTTCTTTTGGGTATATACCTAGGAGTAGTCTTATGACTACTACTTTGACTTTTTGAGTAACTGTCAAAACTGTCACAACTGTCAAACTGTTTTCCAAAGTGGCTGCTCCATTTTGCAATCCCATCAACAGTGTATGAGGGTTTCAATTTCTTGCCATCCTCTCCAGTGTTCCCTATTGTCTGTATTTTTTATTTTTGCTATCCCAGTAGATGAGAAGTGCTATCTCATTTTGGGTTTGATTTGAATCCCCCTAATGGCTAAAGATGTTGAGCATCTTTTCATGTGCTTATTGGTCACTTGTATATATTCTTTGGAGAAATGTTACTCAAGTCCTTTGCCTATTTTTTCTCTCAGGATTTTAAAACTTTTATTTGGCAGTGTGGTGTATGGTTTATCTGGTTCTGGAAGCTTGACTTCATTTAAGACAATTCAGTGCTCTTGGATAGTCTTTGTCTCCTAATCTGAGCTTTAATTGTTCATTTTCAATTTTCCTATATATTCCTATATATTTCAACCTGAGCTCTTCGATGGAGCAATCAGGAGTAAAACACTCTGCCTTTTCTCTGCAGCTTGTTAACATTTCTACACCTTCAGAAACCAGTACTTTACCCTTTCTTATCCATCTTCTTTCATAAACATTAGCTCATCATCAGCCCTTCCTGCCCCCTTCACCCATTTCTTTTCATTTTTTAAATTTTATTTATTTATTCATGACAGACAGGAAGAGAGAGAGGCAGAGACACAGGCAGAGGGAGAAGCAGGCTCCATGCAGGGAGCCTGACATGGGACTTGATCCAGGGTCTCCAAGATCACACCCCAGGCTGAAGGTGGCGCTAAACCGCTGGGCCACCGGGGCTGCCCCCCTTCACCCATTTCTAAATTGGATTTTTGTCTTTGATTGTTTAGTTATAAAGGTTTTTTATATATTCTAGAGGCTGGTCTCAGTATCAGATATATGATTTGCAAACACTATCTTCCATTCTGCGGATTGCCTTCATACTTTCTTGCTGGTGTTCTTTGAAGCACAAAAAGTGTTACATTTTGATGAAGTCCAACTTAGCTACTTTTTTTTAAAATTTTTAAAGATTTTATTTATTTATTCATGACAGAGAGAGAGAGAGAGATAGGCAGAGGAAGAAGCAGAGGGAGCCTGATGTGGGACTTGATACCGGGTCTCCAGGATCACACCCTGGGCTGAAGGCGGTGCTAAACCGCTGGGCCACTGGGGTTGCCCCCAACTTATCTACTTTTAAAAATTGTGTTTTTGTCCCAAGAAATAATCACTTTATCTAAGGCTACAAAGATTTGCTCCTATATTTTCTTTCAAGACTCTTAAGGCTTTAGCTCTTACATTTAGGTCTATGATTCATTTTGAGTTAGTATTTTTATATAGTGGGTGTGCCTGGCTGGCTTAGTCAGTAGAGCATGCAGCTCTTGAGTCGTGAGTTCACTGTTGATCTCAGGGTCATGGGTTCAAGCCCCACATAGGGCATAGAGCTTATTTAAAAATAAATAAATAATTATATAAGATTTAAAAATAATAAAAATTTATATTTGGTTTGAGGTAGAGCCATTTTTTTCTTTTTCTAATTTTTAAATTTTTTTTTTAATTTTATTTTTGAGAGAGAAAGAGAGAGAGAGCTGGGGAGAGAGGTAGGGGCAGAGGGAGAGAGAAAATCTTAGGCAGGCTCCATGCCCAAAGTGGATCCTGATGTAGGGGTCAATCTCAGGACTCTGATATCATGACCTGAGACCAAATCAACAGTTGGATACTTAACTGACTGAGCCACCCGTGTACCCTGAGCCATCTTTCCTTTTATAAAATCTTTTTCTATAGTGAAAAGTAGCACATATAGAAAAGTACACAAAATAAAAATGTATAGCTAAACAGATTACCATAAAATGAATATCCTGTAACCAATATCCAAGTCAGCAAATAGAATACGATTAGCATTCCAGAAGGTCCCCTTATGCAGCTTCCCAATCATTATCCTCCCTTCCCCATGAAGTGCCTGCTACTGGTTAAGGTAAACTCTTGTTTGCTTTTCTTATTAGTTTTGTTACCTAAACATAGTTTAGTTTAGTATAGTTTACTTTGCTGTATACCATAGTTTCACTTTGCTGATTTTTGAAGCTCATATCAACAGAACTGGCTTTTACTCAACATTATCTTTTTGGGATTCATTCAAGTTTTGCAAGTAACTGTAGCTCATTCATATTTATTGCTGTATGGTATTATTTTGCATGAACATACCATAATCTATTTTTGATGGTCATCGGAATTGTTAACTGTTTGCAGCTTTTATAAATAGTGATGTTATGAACATGATTTTTCTTGTCTCTTGGTGCATTGTGCATGCACATGTATTGAGTGGAATATATACTCTGGAGTGGAATTGTTAGTCACCTGTATGTTTCACCCTTACAGAGAATGACAGCCTGTTTTCCAAGGTGATTATTATCGGTTTAAGCTCTAACCAGCTGTAAATAAGAGTCCTTGTTCCATGTTCTCCCTCACCAATACTTTTTATTGTCAGTTTGTTTGATTACAGCCATCCTGGAGGGTGTTTAATAGTATTTCATTGTGGTTTTAATTTGCTTTTCCTTGATGACTAATGAGGTTGAGCACCTTTTCTTATGTTTATTGCTCATTTGTGTATTTCTTTGGAGGAATGCCTATTCTAGTCTTTTGTCCATTAAAAAAATTTGGTTCTCTTTTATTTTACTATGTAATTTCTAGGAATTTTAAAATATATTCTAGATGTGAGTCCTTTGTCAGTAATATATGTTGCAGATATCTTCTTTCATTTTGTGGCTAATTTTTTCAATCTCTTAGTGTTGTCATTTTGATGAGCAGAAATTCTTATTTATAATATAGTCTAAAATAATGATCTTTTCTCTCTATGATTAGAGCTTATATGTTCAGTTTAGGAAGTCTTCCCCTATCCTAAGGTCATATACATATCCGTTTATATTCTTAGAGATTTTATTATTTGGCATTTATTTATTGATATTTTTATTATTTTAAGTAGGCTCCACACCCAGTGTGAAGCCCAACATGGAGCCCAATGTGGGCTTGCGCTCATGACTCTGAGATCAAGACCTAAGGGAGATCAAGAGTCAGTTGCTTAACTGGCTGAGACACCAAGGTGCCCTTCTTATTTGTCTGATACATTCAGATTTACAATCTACTTGGATTTTTGTGTATGATGTGGGTAGGGGTTAAGTTTAATTTCTTAAAATAATGATATCCAGTCATCCTGGCACAACTTATTGCAAACACCTTTCTTTCCCAACTGCCCTGAAATGCCTATGGTATTAAAGTCATGTGTTTATTATCCTTTGGTCTGTGTCTGAGCTGTTTATTATTTCATTGATCTCTTTGTCTCTCCTATACATTTCCACTGGAGTGGAGAAGAAGTGTTAGAACTTTGATTGAGATGATGCTAAATCTATAGATGAGGGAGAATTTACAACTTTATCATAATATATTCCCCCATTTATTTAGATCATCTTTGATTTCTCTCAAAAATAATTTAAAGCTTTCTGTGTAGGTAGGGGCACCTGGGCGACTTAGTCAGTTAAACATCAGACTATTTATTTATTTATTTATTTATTTATTTATTTATTTATTTATTTATAGATAGATAGAGAACACAAGCAGGGGGAGCAGCAGAGCAACAGAGGGAGGAGAAGCAGGCTCCACACTGAGCAGGGCAACTGATATGGGGCAATCCCAGGAACCTGACATCATGACCGGAGCCAAGGCAGATGCCTAAATGACTAAGCCACCCCAAGCATCAGACTCTTGATTTTGGCTCAGGTCAGGATTGGGGGTTGTGAGATTGAGCCCCATGTCAGGCTCTGTGCTCACTGTGGAGTCTGCTTGGGATTCTCTCTCTCCCTCTGCCCCTGCCCCTCCCCTGCTTGCTCTCTCTCTAAAAATAAATAGATAAAATCTGAAAGAAAAAAAAAAAAAAAGAAAAGAAAGTTATCTGTGTAGAGGTTTTTTTTTTTTTTTTTTTTTTTTAGATTTTATCTATCTATTCATGAGAGAGAGAAAGAGAGAGAGAGAGGGAGAGATACAGGCAGAGGGAGAAGCAGGCTCCATGTAGAGAGCCTTGACGTGGGACTTGATCTCTGGTCTCCAGGATCAGGCCCTGAACTGAAGGCGGTGCTAAACTGCTGAGACACCCGGGCTGCCCTGTGTAGAGGTTTTACACATATTTTATTGAATTTGTTCTTATATATTGGATATTTTTAGTTTTTATATTATCTTAAATGGTATTTTAAATATTTCATTTTCTAATTCTTGTCAGGTTTTAATATATAAAAACAGTTGATCTTTGTTAGACATTAAGCTTATTTCTGGTTATTTTGCTAAACTTGCTTATTAGTTCTAAGTTTTTATATATTAAAATATGTCCTATGAAACTAATGATGCTTTTATATCTTACTATCTAATCCCTACACATATCTTTTGAGGGATGAGCAATTTTTATAGGGCTCAGATCAGGAGTCTGAGTCCTGAGGACATCTGTTCATTTGATGGTGTTCTTCCTCATATTCTCTTTGGCCTGTTGGAGTGAATCCTCCCTATAGTAAATCGTGGCCTCATTCTACTTCTAATCCGGAGTGGCTGTCAAAGCCTGGTACTTCTGGCCAACCTCATAAGTCTGTGCCTCAAGTGGACAAACTTATATGTGGCCTTCAGACACACAAATTTGAGGAGAAATAATCACTTCCTCTTTCTTGCCAAACATCTTGAGGTGCTCTAAAGTGACCTAGCAATGCTTGGTCTTGTGGGGTAGCATGCATTGCACATTCTACCTGAATATGCTTAGAAACCTGGAAATGGTAGGGACCGTGGGATGAGTTGGTGTTTTTGTGCTTGTGGAAGAAGTCCAAAGCCTGGTACCTCCACTTAATTCTGTAGAAGTTGCCAGAAATGCTGTTGTCCTTATAGTACATGACTATCACTTTCCAGTCCAGTTCTACCTGCCTGGTCACTCTGGTCTTCAGGTGACCCTATAGGTGGTGTTAATCACTGGTTACCAGGACTGTACCTCTGCTGACTTTGGCAATTGCTTTGGAAAATTAATCCCTATACTTTAAAATTATTTTTCTTGTCTTATTGTACTAGCTGGAACCCTAGTGTGATGTTGAAAAGGAGTGGTGAGAACAGACATTCTTGTTTCTTTTTTTTTTTTTTTTTCAGATTTTATTTGTTTATTCATGAGAGACATAGAGAGAAGGCAGAGACACAGGCAGAGGGAGAAGCAGGCTCTCTGCAGGGAGCCTGTTGTGGGACTTGATCCTGGAACTCCAGGATCACTCCCTGAGCCAAGGCAGACACTCAACCTCTGAGCCACCCACGCGTCCCAAAGAAGTCTCTTTCTAGTCATAGTTTATTGAGGAATTTTCTTCATGAATAGTTGTAGAACATTGTAATATTCTTTTTCTTACTCCTTTGAAATGATTTATTTATTCTTTCTGTCAATATGATTAATTACATTTGTTGATTTCTGTGTCAAACTATCCAATTTTTTTATGGTCTACTATTCTTGCTATATTCTGTTGAATTTGTTTGGCTAATATTGTTTAAGATTTTTTAATAGACTTTATTTTTCAGAGCACTTTTAGGTTACAGCAAAATTGAGAGGATGGTACAGAACTTCCCCTAGATTCCCTGCCTCTACACATGTATAGCCTTGTCCCTTATCAACATCCCTTAACAGAGTAGTCTGTTTGTCAAAACTGATGAGTCTACACTGACACAACATTATCACCCATAGTGTATATTAGGATTCACTCCAGGTGTTGTAGATTCCATAGGTTTAGAGAAATTTAAAATGAAATGTATCCATCATTAGAGTATCATACAGAATAGCTTTAGTACCTTAGAAATTTTTTGTGCTTTACCAATCCATCCCTCTCTCTACTAACCTCTGGCAACCACTGGTCTTTTTACTGTCTCCACAGTTTTGCCTTTTACAGAATGTCATATAGTTGGAATCATAGAGTAATGTAGCCTTTCAGGTTGGCTTCTTTCACTTAGTAATGTGCATTTAATATTCCTCCATATCTATTCATGCTCGATAGCTCATTTCTTTTTAGTGCTGAATAATATCCCATTGTGCAGATACATTACAGTTTACCTATGCATTCACCTACTAAAAGACATCTTGGTTGCTTATAGGTCTTGGCAATTATGAGTAAAGCTATAATCACCTGTGTGCAGATTTTTGCATGGACATAAATTTTCAAGTCCTTTGAGTAGATATCAAGAGTGTGATTACTGGATCATATGTTAAGAGTATGTTACTTTGTAAGAAACCACCAAACTATCTTCTAAAGTGGCCATACCAGTTTTCATTCCCATTCTTGTTGCTCTACATTTTTGTCAGCATTTGGCATATTTTGGATTTTTAAGCCCCATTGTTTTACTCAGTCAACATTTATATGCCTACATATTTTCTTCCCTTTCGTTCTTCATACCTTTGTGCCTCTCTGAGCTTACATTGGGGGATCATTTTCTTTTTGCTTAAAGAATACCCTTTAATATGAGTTGACTGTCAAAAATATCTCACATTTCTTTTTCTTTCTCTTTCCTTTTTTTGGGAATGTCTTTATTTTTCTTTCATTCTTTGGCCTTTGGAGTATGCTTTCCCCACAAGTGGGGAAAGTATAAAGTGTCAGGAAGTTAACCCAGGAACAATCCTCAACCATTGAGGGATGGAGTTGATGGATAAATACTTCCAGCTTCCTCCCCACTAAGTGAGATAATTTTGAGATGTGTCCCCTCACAGTCTCTCAGATGGTCCCCAGTGGGATTGCATTCCAGTTGCCCACAGTGTTAAAACATGCATTAGGCCATCTTTTATGCAGCTTTTCCTCTTTCCTTTCTCATTTCTCCATTCCTTTGTTTTCAAAGGGAGAATTAGTCCAAAAAGAGCCCTCCCTCCCCCAGTCTTCTTTTCTAGGCTTATATTGTACTTGGCTACTTCAAAGAGGTTCTGCTTGAACCCTGCTTATCTCCATTCTGTATCTCCTGCCCTGTCTGTGTGGTGGGCTTGCACAACTCTGTGCCTTTATTCTGGTTTTTCTCTGTGCAGAGTATGATCCACCCAAGTATTGGGGGTCTGGAAAAGGAAAATTCTCCTTAACAAGCCAGCCTGGGACAACAAAAAGTCTGCAATTCCAAGATGGTCATCAAAGACTAAATGTGCAGTTCAAAAGGGCTGCCTAGAGTGAGAAGATGGGCCTTTAACCAGGAGAGTCTCAGAACTTGGCAACTAGGGGTGGATTAATCAAGGAAACAAGGCCGAAAACGATGAAGAAAGACAGTTTTGGAAGAAAGAAGCAATATATGGATGTATTGTGGGGTTTGTTCAGGGGGCAAATATAAAATGCTTAAGTTTAAGCTAGATATTCTATTTGCTCTGAACATTCTTGAAATCTCAGCTTAAATGACTTTCTTAATTGTCTTGGCTTGAATCACTTCCTCTGTTAACTTCCATAGCACTCTTATTGCATTCATCATATCACATTTTTCCTAGGGCTTTGAATAATCTGTTCCTTTTAAATTATTAACTAGATGGCAGCTGTGGTATAGTGGTAAGAGCAATGGAGTGAGATGACCTGGGTTTCAGTCTCAGCTTCAACACTTACCTGAAGTGTTTGAACCTCAGTGTTCTCATCTACACAATGGGGATAATATTAATTACTCCATTGTGTAATTTGAGTATTAAAATAAATAAGTATATAAAGTGGTACGTAGTGAGCACTGTTGACACATAAAAGTTCCCATTTGCTGAGCCTACCAAGTGTTATGAACTGCTCCAGGTACTTGACAAACATTATCTTATTTAGACCTCACTTTGCCCTATGTAGATCTGTAACTATGAAATATTTCACAAATGAGAGAAAAGATACTATGATAGGCTAAATAATTTAATCAAGGTCACATAGTTAAGTAGCAGAAACAGGACAGAAATCCAGTTCTGTCTGACTCTAAAGCTAGCAGTGTCCATTGGTCTACCCTGTTTCCCTATGGCTTGCGAGGACTAAATACCAGCCTTGAAATCACTTTTTAGTCTAAACTAATCTGGGCCAATTTTGGAGCTGGCGACCTACAAAACTGTTCCATTATCTGTCTCAAGGGGGTACCTGCTTCATCCTGATTTATAAATAAATGTTCATATATTTTGCCCAAAAGAACTTCCTAAGCAAAGATGTGTGTGCATATGTAATGCATTAACAGAAGAAAAGCGATATTTAACATTAAGAACGTTTCCCAGGACTTCTGATTTAACAAACATCCACACAAACTGGAGAAGCAGCTTAATTTTCACTCTTTGCTTTGAAAGGGGTACTTGATTTTTTTGAAGGAGCCATGGAAGCCTTTGAGAAGAAAGCTATGAACTGGTTCTCTAGAAAAAAAAGGAATTCCTTAGAAAAAAGATCCATTCAAGAAATTGCCGGTTTGATCCCACTGACCATGAGTTGAAGAACGCCTTTGTAGAAGAGATATATCATCTTTCATTTCAAAGTAGTTAAAAAAACCCCATGAATCATTTAAAGCAGGAAATTAGCGGAAATTTCCACATTTTGTCTTTGTGCAGGTATGTGACGTGTTGCCGGGAACACTGGGGAGACTGGGGTGATAAAAGAAGTTGCTGCAAAGTCAGCTTTCGGATCCTGCGATAGGACCTTCTGGAAAGGTCCTTACATAACTACCTCACTTCTCCAATAAAAGGCTGTGTATTCCTTGCCCCTTAAGTGATTTTGCACTTCCACTTTAAATATAACTGCGGATGAAGGGCGAGATACAACAACAAAAAACCCCTAAAGATCCGCAGGATGATTAGGACCGCCCCAGGGAAATCAGAGCGAGGAGCGCAGAGCCCCCGTTCCTTCCCACGTCCCCGGGGACACACACTCAGCCGCCCTCGCAGACCCCTTCCCCGCCCCGGCGGGCTCCCCCGCGCCGCCTCCTTCCCTAACACGTGCTCTCCGGAACACTCACTCGGGAGCGCTCCCACCCCCCGGGGGGCTGGGCTCGGGGCCGCACCGACCAATCGGCGCGCGCCTTACAGCGCCGTGGCCCGACGACGTTGAGCCGCCCAATCGAAAGGGCCTTAGCGCCCGTTTCCCGGAGCCCCGCCCCCTCGCAGCCGAGCCCCCGCCCGCCGGTCTCCTCCCTCCTCCTCCTCCTCCCGTTCGCCCCTCCCCCGCCGCTCGGGAGCGGAGCCTGCGAGACGGAGAAACTGGGGCAGAAGTGAAGATGGCGGCGGCGGTGCTGGCGGCGGCGGCGGCTTCTCGCCAGTGACGCGCGGTGCGGGCTCATCTCCCTCCCCACCTCCCTAGTCCGGACCCCGTCCGCCGCCGGGACCACACCGTCCCCGCAGCCCGCAGCCCGCCCCTCTCCGCCCTCCCCAGCGCCCCCGCTCCCGACGCCCGGCCGCCGCTGGCGGCGGCGCGCCCCGAGTCCCGGCCGCCGGCCTCGCACTCCCGCGCGCTGTCGCCGGGGAGCGGGTGGCGTGTTGATCCGCCCCTGCCCGCCCCGCCGGACCGCCGGGCCGCGGACACACGCCCGGCAGGGAGGCGGCGGCGGCCCCTGCGCATTCGCTTCCCTCCATTGGGGACTGGGAGGCGGCGGCGGCGGCGGCAGTGGGTTTTGGGGAGGGGAAGGGGGCTCGGAGGGGGTGGGCGAGAGCGGGAGGGGGCCGTCCTCGGGAGGAGGACGAGAAGGAAGCACCATGACGTCCATCCATTTCGTGGTTCACCCGCTGCCGGGCACCGAGGACCAGCTCAATGACAGGTAATAGGGCCGGCGGGCTGGCGGGCGGGGGGAGGGGCGCCTCCCCGCCCTCCCCTCCCCCACGAGGCCGCGCCGGGGCGGGCGCCCGTGTTTACGCGCCGGCCGGCGGGCGCGGGGGGGCCTCACCGCCCCCGGCTAGGCCCCTTCCGGGGCAAACTTCTGGTCCCGGGGGTCCGGGGCCGCGGGGGGAGCGCGGTGGAGACGGTGCCCGCGGTGTAGACGGGAAGGCGCGCTGCAACCTCCTCCTCCCCCCTCCCCGCCCCGTCTCCCTCCGAGGAGCCGCGTTGAACTCGGCGGAGATGATTGCGGGGGGGGATCGGGCTCCCGGCGGGGGGGGGCGGGCTGTAATTACCGCCCGGCCCAGGCCCGAGGAATCCATATTAGTCAAAGTTGAATTGAGACAGACAATGCGGATGGGGGATGGTGGAGGTAAAAAGAGAGGGAAGAAGAGAAGCGGGGCGAGGGGCACGGGGGTAGACCGGGCTCGCCCGGGCCCCCGGGAGCTGTGTCCGGTGGGATAGTCTGGACCTGCCAAGTCTGGAGATGCCAGGGGAGGGGGAGGCTGATTCCCGGCAGATCGCGTCGGGGCGGGGGGGGTATGGAAGCGCCATGATTATTGTTATTATTATTAAATTTGAGCTCCTGCAGTGAGGTTTGCCTGCCCGGGGAGGGGATGAATTCAGGCGGGGGTGGGGAAATGGATTGGATTCCCTTTGCTCTCCTTCTTCCGTAATGGGGCTGGTGAGCTCCTTCTCCCAGCTCCTATGGTGCGAGCTTTTTTGTTTCCTTTTTTATTCTAATGATAGTGTTTTCCTGAGTTGTAATTTGACAGCTGAAAACCGTGCGTAGAGTCAAAGGAAAACTCTTACGTTTGCAGTTCGCAATGCTGCTTTCTTAACAAGCTGTAAATTTCTGGGATGGGTTTGCTATGGGCGGAGGAGGAATTATGATTTTTTTTTTTTTTGTCTTTAATAAGAAGGCTATTTTGGCTGTGGATTCCTCCCTTTGCCTCCTCCACTGTTCCTGCCAGTTTAGGATATTGAATTGCAGGGCCGCATGCTCTCAGGGAACTAAGATAAAGCAGGAAAAGTTCCTTCACTGTTGCAAAACAGACATGGAGAAGGTTGAGGGAGGCCTCCATTAAAGTAAGTCTTAGAATTTAGGACTCCGATCTAATGATGGGCTGAATATTTAAAGGGGCCAGAAAGTGGGGCATTTTAAGCCTTCCTCCCCCACAATGATCTAGCTGCTTTCTATTTCTTTTGAGTATAAATGGCCATCTGGACCCAAGTTTAGAAGTTAGATAGGATTTTTGCTAAGTGACCGGGTGACATAAGTTGCATGACGTTGTTTGTCATGCGCTTCCCGGAGGGAGGAAGAGGCCTAACTTTCGGCTTAGACACTGGCCTCGGTCTCCGAGTATCTATCCGCCTCAGGTGGGGCGGAGAGCTTCTCAGTCCGAAAGCTGGGGGCTTAGTTTGTGGCACTGGTTCAGATTTGTCTAATCTTTGCTGTAGCCAAATTGTTGGCTGTTCGTGAAACTTTCGAAATACTTGCTGAAAATACTGAAATAAATTTTGTCATTTATTTTCTTTGTTATGTAATCCTAATTCTGATTTCACTTCATTAGAGATAGAGATCTTTAAGACTTAAAAGATTTTTTGGGTAAATTTTGGAACCGGGCTATTAGTGAGGATAGCTCTACTGTCATTCATAGAACCAAGTTGGTAGGGCTTGTAGTGTAACTTGTCTTGTAATTTAGGACATTGCACCAGTCAGGAGAGAGGGTAGGCCATGCTTTCTGTATTAGTCCTGCTTGATACCAAGAATCCTGACTGGCTTACTCAGTTGACTATGCCAAAACCTATTTTGTCTTGGGCATTTTGATTCATTTTTGTACATTGCTTTTACTTTAGCTTGTCTGAGAAATTTACAAGTAATGTATCTTTTTTTAAGCTACCTTTTCTTTAATTCCTAGTGTAAACAAGTAATCAGTTTTGTTTTTGAATCCCACAGGGGCAGTATACAATACTAAGAATATTTAGACCATTTTGAGTTTTTATGAACTAGAAGTGAGTTTGATTCAGATTATAAAACGTGTGCATCGAGGTGGCAGATATTTGAGAAAATAGTGCTGTAGGTCAAATTTTGGGGACCTGTAGTTAAGCTGGTAGCATAAAGAATGGTCTGTTGAGATTTGTGAGGACAGCATTGAGATAGTCATGCACCCTGTTTTGATGTAGCTGACTTACAGTGGAACTATTCTGTGTCTCCCCTTCAAAGGGAAAGATCCTCTTTGCATACCTCCTTGCAGAGTAATAGGATCAACCTATTGCTGCCTTGCTTGACAAATATCTGTTTACAAAACAGACTGGCTTCTGGAGCTCCTTAACCAGAACAAAAAGTCCAGAATATTTTCATCTTCACATTAAAAAAAAAAACAAACTACCAAGATTTAGTAAGTTTTGGTAATAGAAACTATAAACTATAACTTGACTTTTATATAAGAAATGTGTCTGTGCCAGAAATGAAATGATAAATGATGTTTTCGGATGAAAAATGGTATAAATAAGTAGACTTTATTCTTTACATGAAAAGCAGTAAGATTGGACAGGCAGTATGGTATAAATTGGCGAGTAAAAGAAAACTTAAGAGGCCTTAAAAAAGTATTTTCTTCTGCAAATAAGTTTTCTTTTTAAAATAGTCACATCCTGTTAAAAGTCAGTTTATTTTGTTCAGTGTAGTGGTGTGATGTCACAAATATCTAAAATGTACTTAGCATAAAAAAATTTTTGTGTGTGTGTGTTTTTAAACTTGCTAATTCTGTAATAGTCTTTGTATATTGGGTTAAAATCCTAAATCATTGCCCTGGGAGCCCCAATAATGAATACAGTTGATGCATACGGGTGGGGGTAGCTTGGGCAAAGAGAGGAATTCAGAGAGCCTACAGTGATGATTGTGGCTTCCCAGAATGATTATAAGGTCCCTGTTGCTGAGTGGCTGGCCCTATGCAAATATTCGCTGTTGAATTTATTGAATTGAAACCATCCCTGCTCTCAGATACTTTGGTGACATTCTGATTTTCTTTCTAGTGAATTTCTTGAGTTAGTACTATGCTCCTGCTTGAATCATTGTCTCAGAGCAACAGGAAAAGGATACCAAGAACATGGTTCTGCTGTGGATTGAGGGAAGAGTTGGAAAGTGCCAAAGAAGTCTAGTAGTTGGGCCTTTTCACTAATGAGCTGAGAAAACAAGGCCCAGAGATATGTGGAATTTATCCAGGGGTGGACTGATAAATGGGGTCCACGTTAGGGGTCCCCCCTCCCCTCCCCGCGCCCAAGTTTAGGTCTCTTTCTGCTATTCCACATGGCTTGTATTCTGAGGTAGTCCTGCTTTTTGAGGTTTCACAGCCTTTAGAGTGGCCACCTGTCTTATTAGAGTTCTGATTTCCCCTTCCCCCCAACTGCTCCTTCAACTTAGGTCTTTTGTCCTGAGGCTGACCCTCTTAACCCTTTCCTAGAACTGGCCTAGGAGAGGCCTTTTTAAGGTGATGTGGGTATGCCGTGACTTGTTCCTGTCCTGAATTATTCCTTCAGGTGCAGGTTGGTTACAATAGGAACCAGTTCTCATTGTTTGTCTTTATGTGGAATATTCCTGTGAGCTTTACTTTTAAAGTGTTGTGCAATCAAATAGTCTGTGCTGAGATTGTCATATCAAAAGGGTTTTTCTCTAAGGAGCTTCCCTTTAGGTGCTGTAGGGCTACCAGGTAAGATAATATAGAGAGGAGTTAGAGATTTGGAATTTCTAAATCTGGGCTTGTCTCGGTCCTGCTGTTTATTAACTGTGTGCTGGTAGGCGAGTCATGAACCACTTAGAGCCTTACTCCCTTGTCTCTCCTCTGCTCCTCCCCACCTCAGTCTCTAAATCAGGCATAGTACCTATCTCAAGGTTGGTAGGTAACAATGGAGATAGTGGGTAGGAAAACACAAATATTATAATGTGGAAAATATGAAGAGGTGGTTAATATAACTGCTTTTATGTGTTGTCTGATTTTCAAATCAAGATGCAGGAAATCAAAGACGTTGCTCTAGAATATCCTTACCATTGAGTGCAAAATCCAGACTCTTAGTCTTAGATCAGTGATTCTCAACTGGGTACGGTTTTGCTCCCTCTTCCAGGGTATATTTGGTAGTGTTTGGAGATACTTTTTTGATTGTCACAGCTGGAGCATTGCTACTGGCCTCTCTCTAGTGGATAGGGAGCTGCTGAATATTCTACAATGCATAGTATAGCTCCCATACAAAAGAATTATCCTATCGAAAATTCTAGTTGTGCTGGGGTCGAAAAACTCTGTCCTAGCTTATCTTGAATACACATAGATGTAAAAATAAATGGAAATGACTTTTATGAAGAAAAATTCCAGCAATATAAGTTGTTAGTTTCATGTGACTATTTAAAATTAGAATTAAAAAGTCAATTCCTTGGCAACAGTAGCCACATTCATGTGCTCTGTAGCCACATGTAGCTAGTGGCCAGTGTATAGGACAGTACAGATGCAGATCAGTGCCATCATCACTAAAAGTTTTGTTGGACAACAGTGATGGAGAAGGTGCTTTTTTGCATAAGGCATGGCATTCAGTAAGTGGTCTGGATTTTTATTAGGAAATTTTTTATTGTTGGGTTTTAAAGATTCCGGGATATCCTTGCCCTCTCACTCAGTAGGAGCCTCAAAATGTGCCAGAGATTACATGGAGCTCAAAAAAGATTGTTGTGGGTAAGTGTTATGATAGTGGAAAGCTGCCTGAAATTTCAGTATGCCACACTAATAACACTAATAAACACAAGTATGAGTCTGTGTGGGATGAGCATCACATCACCAAACCAGAGGGAAAACTCCTGATTACTGAGATTGTAACCCCAGGACAGTAATACTAGAGGACCGCACTGGGAATGTATAGGCAAGTTTAACTGAAATGATTAAATGAAGCTGATGAAGGAAAGTAAGCTTAAAGACAGGGTATGAAATAGCCAAACAAAAAATTGAAAATCAAAACAAAGAGGCAGATCAGTTTTATAAATCAAGAAACCAGAGACTAAATTGTAGGCTTAGGAGTAAACAAACCCTTGTGAAGGAAATTACACAGTACAAGGAAGTGCAACTAGGAATATTGGGGGAATTTTCAGATTAGGATTTTCCCCTAGCAATTAGGTTATTTAGGAACTAGTCCCTTCAGGAAAGTGGAATCACTGATGACTGTGTCAGATTGCATTTCAGTAGGGGCGCCTAGCTGGATCAGTTGCTGGAGCATGTGACAGTTGATCTCAGGGTTTTAAGTTTGAGCTCCATTTTGGGTGTAGAGATTACCTAAAAAACTAAAATCTTAAAAAAAAAAAAAAAAGTTACCCTTCAGTAGCTACTATGAGGTGTATCAAAGGAAGCAGTTTTATGTTGCAGGAGGATGTACTTCTGTCTTCTTTTCCACCATTTTTATCATATCTACTTCTAATTAGGAAAAAAATTCCATTCGTCTGTTTTTCTGTCATTTTGCCACCTTGGCTTTCTGAGCAAATGAAAACAGCTTCTCCTGACTCACTGTAATTATGAATTGTTGATTTATTATTATAATTGGTTTTTGAGTTTGATGATTGTTTTTAAACGTTTTATTATGGAGAGTTTCAAGCATATACAGAAGTAGAAGCAGTAGTATGATGAACACACAGGTACAACAGTTGTCACGTAATCCAGCAGTCATCACATCAGTGGCCATTGTGGTGGTTTCAACACTCTCCCTGTCAGATAATTTAATCGATATATCTTCAGTATACATCTCAAAGATGAAGACTTTAAAAAAACCCTACATACCTAAAACTGTTTTAGTTCTTTAATATCAAAATTCAGTCTGTTTACATTTTCCTGTTGTCACATAAATACTTATTTTTCTTTTTTTTTTTTTTTTTTTTTTAAGATTTTATTTATTTATTCATGATAGTCACACAGAGAGAGACAGAGAGGCAGAGACACAGGCAGAAGGAGAAGCAGGCTCCATGCATCGGGAGCCCGATGTGGGATTCGATCCGGGGTCTCCAGGATCACGCCCTGGGCCAAAGGCAGGCACCAAACCGCTGCGCCACCCAGGGATCCCTAAATACTTATTTTTCATTAACAGTTTTTTACATGATAAAACTAATTGGGTTCTAACATGTTACAAAATTTGATTTTTAAAGAATAAGACAAAATTTGGATTAGTGCCTTAGGAGGGGCAGCATCACACTGGAAATCTGAGGGCTCCTTGCAGCTTGATGCTGTTGCTTTTTAACCTCCAGTGAGCCATCACTTTGTGATGAGAGTAAGGTGAGATTCTTGAAATTACATGATTTTTCTGTAGGGCTCATTGAAGAACAATAAGTGATGTGAAAAGTTTGCAAGATTCTTCTAAGTTAATGTATAGAAGTGAGACTATTCTTAAATTGAATTTGGCCATAAGACAGTGTTCTCTAATGAGATCGTATTTCATATTACTTTTTTGATAGAATCAGTGTTGTGGTTATAAATCTCTTGAAAATAAGAGATACACTAAGCTCTTAGATATAACTGTGTTTTTGATATACTCATTTTTATCAGGATATTAAATGTGTAAATAAGACACAATCTTAGCTATATAGCAAAAGTATTTGGTTAGTTTCTGATGGTATCATATTACTAAGATGTTTTCAACTTTCCTTAGTTTTATTTGTAAATCAGCTTTATTGAAGTATAATTGTCATACAGTATAACTTATTTAAAGTGTACAGTTTGATGAGTTTTGACAAATGTATACAGCTGTATAACCACAGTCAAGAACATAGAACATTTCTGTCACCCCAGAAAGTTTCCTGGTGCCCCTTGGCATTCTCAGTCTCTCTTCTTGTCCTTATCTCTGAAAAACCACTGTTCTTTGTCTTACTGTAATTTTGCCTTTAGTATTTCGTAGAAATAGAATTGTGTGTCTGGTGTCTTCTGCTTAGCTCATGTAGCATGTAATAGTTTTTTTTTCCTTTTGTGTTGGTGGTATTTCATTGTTTGGATGTGCCACAATTTCAGATCCTTTTTTTTTTTTTTTATTGTAAATTTGTGTTGCTTTCTGTTTTTAGCTATTCCCTAGTTTTTATTTATTTTTAAAAATTGCTTGTTAAAAAACCAGTCTTGCAAAAGACTGAAATACAGAAGATCACTTTAAAAAGTTTCATAGTACTACCACTGTTAACATTTTGGTGGCTTCCTGGTCTCTTTTTCTGTACCTGGATATTTTGGTTTGTTTTTATAATATTTGTGATCATTCTAGGTATATTTTTATCTACTTGAAAATTTTTTTTTAAGATTTTATTTATTTATTCATAGAGATGCAGAGAAAGAGAGAGAGAGGCAGAGACACAGGCAGAGGGAGAAGCTGGCTCCATGCAGAGAGCCTGACATGGGACTCGATCCCGGGACTCCAGGATCATGCCCTGGGCTGCAGGCGGCGCTAAACCGCTGCGCCACTGGGGCTGCCCTATACTTGAAATTTTTCTTGACTTTAATATGTTACAGTATTTTTCATACAAAAAAGTTACTTATAAGCAATCTACATTTTTCTTGACAGCAAATTTTTGTGTTAATTTAAAAATATGTGTATATAAGACAGTGCTATTTTAGAATCCATTAGTATTGGGATCCCTGGGTGGCTCAGCGGTTTGACGCCTGCCTTTGGCCCCAGGGCCTGCCTGATCCTGGAGACCTGGGATCGAGTCCCCCATCAGGCTCCCTGCATGGAGCCTGCTTCTCCTGTGTCTCTGCCTCTCTCTCTCTCTCTCTCTCTCTCTCTCTGTCTCTCGCGAATAAATAAATAAAAAAATCTTAAAAAAAAAAAAAGAATCCATAAGTATTGATGGGAATCTAGATTGCATATAGAGATGTGACCATGTCAATTTAGGAAGCAGTGTGGATTGAATGGATAGATTTTTATTTCCTTCCTCATCAGTTCAGGATCCATTTTTTTTTTTTTTGTAATTCAGAAGTGTTGAGAACCTACCATTTCAAGAAATTAGCTCTGCTTCAGCATAGATCTGCTGTTTCAGAATTCAGGTGACAAGGTATTCCAGATCTTTATGTGAACTCAGATACTAGGTCTTCCTCACAGTTGATCTGAAACTCCAGAGATGGCCTTTGTGTGAGTAGCTCCCACACCCCTTTACTTAGGGGCATGGTGGAGATTCATCTGAGATTTTCTGTGATAGTCTGCTTGCTATGATGGGAGAAGTGGGGGAGGATGGGTGTCATAAGCCTTAAAGAAAAGGCCAGATTTGAGATTAGGAAGTTGATGTGAAGCAAGTTAAGAAAACAGACAATATGGTAGGGTTATTTTAATGTCTAAATGATGAAAACAGGGTTCTCTGTGAAAGGCTTTGTGGAGAAGGATTGCTGGGCTTTTGCAGTTAAGCATCTATTTTCTTATGTTGTAGGAATGACATTGTTTCTTGTTCAGAAGTAATTTGAACTAGTCCATTTATTTGCTCTGCATTATCTGCATATAGA
The DNA here is from genome assembly GCF_053574225.1 of Canis aureus. Taxonomy (NCBI): domain Eukaryota; kingdom Metazoa; phylum Chordata; class Mammalia; order Carnivora; family Canidae; genus Canis; species Canis aureus. Next base: position 7,041,327 of record NC_135624.1, on the reverse strand, counting down.
AACCCTGTGTTGTCTTTATTTTTTTTTTCCTATGTTGTCTTCAAAAGAAGCACCAGTCAAGTGATTTTCTTAAGTTGTGTTCATATTTAGTTGAAACATTCATTTTCTTAGCATGCTTGTATTTCCAGTGGTGGTTAACCTGGTCTTCATCTCCTATCAGAAATCCCTTGTTGTTTCCTTAAGTGATGGTGTTTGTCTTCATTATCAGGTGTTCTGATTATTATGTGTAGATGGAGAATAATCGAGGGGGAGTGAGTACTTTAATGCTGTGGACAGTGTGCTCTTTCCTTTCTGTGGTTGCTCTTCTGGGAGGAAATATAGGGAACTACTTTTTCTTTTTGCCTCCTGCAGTCTCCAGCAAGGGATGAATCCAGATTACTGCCACATGTTCCCTCTGATTCCCTGTTAGATTTCTGTCACTTCTGAAGGGATGCAGAACCAGGACCGGGTAACTTCTGTTGGGCAGGTTGGCAGCCCATGGTCTGTGGGTCAGAGATGACATGTGAGCTGATTTTGTTGGCAGCAGCTGCTCATCTTTTTGCCACTTTGGAGATCTGGAAGCTACTGAAGAATGTGCACAACACCCGCATAGAGAGACAGGAGTCCTAATGTGGTTAGCAGCCACCCCATACCATTCCAGAATGTTACTGGTTTCATAAAATTCTCTTGGGCGGGGGATGCACTAAGGCAGTTGGTCTTTTTCTTCTCCAGGGCCTCTTGATTCCTTAGAAGACTTTAGGAAATATAAAAAGCTTTTTCAGTTTTCATGAAGATTTGATCACTCTTTGAATTCTAGGACATTCTTGAGGGGTGACTGCATCTGTTTTTGGGTGTGGTATGTTTAAACCATCTTTTCCCCTTTAAAATTGGAGTTTTTTTTGACAACATTGAATTTTTATAAGAGTAACATAAGCTAACCAAATTGCAGTAAAAATATTTATTGTGGCATTTCTGATCAAGAGGTTCTTTGATTTAAAGTACTTCTCAAAAAAAAAAAAAATAAAGTACTTCTCATAGTGTCTAAATGGACCACCATCATCAGGTGCACAAGCTTACAGACTGCTGTATAAAAGCTTCTTGCTCACATTCCTTTGTGTTACAATTAAAATAATCAGTGATAGCACATAGAGCTGTGCTTGCCAAGGCCTCACTGCCCCCAGCCTTTCTCTCCCCCTTAGACTATAGGTTCTGTGGCTCTTGCTTGAGAATAGGTTATTTTCCTGCTCCTAGAGGCTGGAGTAATTTGTTTTTGTTTTTTCTAGAAATGAAATTTTAAAAGTTTGAGTAAAGTTACATAAATATTAGGTCCTCTCTAGAACTATAAGACACTGAGAGGGTAGCTTTTTAATAACACCTGTCAATGCTTAGAGGGTTACAGTCCTGCTGGGGAAGCTGATCCAGATCACTAGCAAACTTTGAAAGGCTGGTGCAAGAGGTAGTTGAGTTTAGCCTGTGCAAATATTTGCCATGTGTTGCCAGCACAGAGTTGGAGAACTGTGTTAGATTAGTTTTCCTTGTTCAGTAAATGTTTGTGTGCTTTTCTCACCCTCAAACATTGTGCTAACCCAGGAGTGGGTTTCACTTGTTGCACCAACTGTTACTCACTTGTTGTGCTACCCCTTTCTGGAACTTTGGGTTGAGAGGCAATTGGAACATTTTCTGGCTCATTGAGTAAATTTGGAGAATAGTGAGGTGATAGATTAGTGGGCCCAGGGCATCAGGTGGGTATGCCATGTATTTTTTTTTAACAGTTTACTTTGAAATAATTATAGATTAAAGCAGTTGCAAAAATAGTGCAGAAGGGGCTGCCCAGGTGGCTCAGCAGTTAGCGCCACCTTCGGTCCAGGGCGTGATCCTGGAGACCTGGGATCGAGTCCCACGTCAGGCTCCCTGCATGGAGCCTGCTTCTCCCTCTGCCTGTGTCTCTGCCCCTCCCTCTCTGTGTCTCTCATGAATAAATAAATAAAATCTTTAATAAAATAAAAAGTAGAGGATCCCTGGGTGGCTCAGCGGTTGGTGCCTGCCTTTGGCCCAGGGCATGATCCTGGAGTCCCGAGAATGAGTCCCGCGTTGGGCTCCCGGCGTGGAGCCTGCGTCTCCCTCTGCCTGTGTCTCTGCCTCTCTCTCTGTCTCTGTGTCTATCATGAATAAATAAGTAAAATCTTAAAAAAAAAATAGTGTAGAGGGCCTTTGTTCCCATAACCTGGCTTACCCTAATGGCAACATCTTGATTGTACCATGTATTTTTGACATGCTTGCAAAGTCCTAGAGATTTATTTATTTATTCATGAGACACACACACACACACACACACACAGAGAGAGAGAGGGAGGCGGAGACACAGGCAGAGGGAGAAGCAGGCTCCATGCAGGGAGCCTGATGGGGACTAAGCCTGGGTCTCCAGAATACGCCCAGGGGTGAAGGTGGTGCTAAACCACTGGGCCACACCAGCCCTAGAGATTTAAAGTAGCATTTCCTCCATACGCGTTTTTGAAAGTTGTTTGCTTCTCTGCTAAGACAGCATAGATTAGAAGACAACAAATTTAGAGAAGACTTGGTATTCTTTTTTTTTTTTAAGAATTTATTTATTCATGAGAGACAGGGAGAGAAATAGACACAGGCAGAGGGAGAAGCAGGCACCCTGTGGGGAGCCCAATGCGGGACTCAATTCCAGCACTCCAGGATCACGCCCTGAGCCAAAGGCAGATGCTCAACCACTGAGCCACCCAGGCGTCCCAAGGCTTGGTATTCTTAGACAAGTTTGAATTGATGAGATAGATTCTAGATAGTGATTAAGTTTTTAGTCAGTAGGTCTTTGACACGATGGTGAGTGGAATATAAATTGGAGGAAGCCAGTGGTCAGGGATTTTTTTTTTTTTTTTTAATCTGACACTAATTGGTGATGTGACCATGAATCAGTGATACAACTGTTATTTGAAAGTGACTGAATTGGGCCAGATCATGTAGATTTTCTCTGCTCCATTTCTGTGCTCTTAGGTTTGTGCTAGGGAAAAGAATTTTTGTACTGTAGAATGATTCAGAGGGAGAAGAAACTGTGGCTATGGTTGTCTATGATTTCTTTCACTCAGATTTCATTGATGAATGGAAAATGAACAGAGAAAGTGGGAAAATAAATTTTTCCTCTTCTACTCAATTCAATAACTATTTTTCCAACAAAATTATATACAGTGGGATACAAAGATGATGGCCTCTGCTCTCATGGGGCATTTATTTTATAGGAGAGGCAAACATGTAATAGAGAATTAAATGCTACTAGATAGTATAAATGACAGGGAAGACTGACCTGATGATTAAACCTGCTGCTTACGATGGGCTTTGAAGACAGGGTTGCAAGGTGTGGAGACTGGTTCATCCTCTTACTTCTGTTCTCATAAGCCTAATTAATGCATTTTCTTTTAGTGGCATGGAAGGTACTGTCAGCCATCAGGGGTTCGCCAGGGGGTGATATTGATAATCAGAGTTTTAATAGTAGCCCAGAACTCTTGTGCTGTGTGAGAGCAGTTTACATATGGATAGTGATTGTGTATGTGTGTGTGTGTGTGTGTGTGTGTGTGTGTGTGTGTGAAGTTTTGTTCCTATGCTTTTTGTTTGCAAAAGCTACTATCTAGGGATAGGACAAGAAAATAGAACTCAGTGGGGTGTGAAAGCAGGTTGCTTTGTCCTAATGTGTTGACTGACTTATTGTGGGAGTTGGCAAGGAGGAGAGAGGGTTTATTTGAAGAGCTCATTTGGAGAGTCTATGCTCCTTTTTGTTCATTCTTGTTGCACAGGCTGGGATTGACCCTATGACCACCTTGAATACCGAGAGGAGAGAGACTCTTAAATGTGAAGCTGTGTGTCCTCTGTTAAACAGCTTAACAATAACCCACAACCCTTGAACCAACTACTATGTGTCCTCTGATTCCTAGTTACTGTCTTCATTTAAAATACTTAACTTCAGGGGTGCCTGGGTGGCTCAGTTGGTTAAGCAACCTAAGTATCCGATTTGATTTCTGCTCAGGTCTTGATCTTAGGGTTGTGAGATCGAGCCCTGTTCTCCATCCAGCTCTGCACTGGATGTGGAGCCTGCTTGAGATTCTAGGCAGAGGGAGAAGCAGGCTACCCACAAGAAGCCTGATGCGGTCCTCGGTCTCAGATCCCCGGGTCATGCCCTGAGCCGAAGACACTCAACCGCTGAGCCACCCAGGCATCCCAGGATAGAACTCTTTTAATGGATATGGAATTTCATACCAGCTTTAACACCCCAAGGTGAGATGAAATAGCCAAAAATACATATGTTGGGGCACCTGGCTGGCTCAGTCTCTGGAACATCCAACTCTTTTCTTTTCTTTTCTTTTCTTTTCTTTTCTTTTCTTTTCTTTTCTTTCTTTTCCTTTTCTTTCCTTTTCTTTTCTTTTCTTTTCTTTTCTTTTCTTTTCTTTTTTCTTTCTTTTCTTTTCTTTTCTCTTTTCTTTTCTTTTCTTTTCGCTTTGCTTTGCTCTTTTTTTCTCTTTTCTTTTCTGAGCATCTAATGCTTGATCTTGGGTCATGAGTTTGAGCCCCCAGTTGAGCACAGAGATTACTTAAAAAAAACACATACCTGAATTCAGATGTATCTGCTTAGTCCTTTAAGTTTTTTTTTTTTAAAGACTTTATTTATTTATTCATAGAGACACAGAGAGAGAGAGAGAGACGGAGGCAGAGACACAGGCAGAGGGAGAAACAGGCACCATGCAAAGAGCCTGACGTGGGACTTGATCCAGGTTCTCCAGGATCACGCCCTGGGCTGCAGCCGGCACTAAACCGCTGCGCCACCGGGGCTGCCCAGTCTTTTAAGTTTTATACTGTTTTTTTATCTGTTTTCAGCTTTGTTTATGATACATTCAATATCAAGTATTAGAATTACAAAATTTGAGAGTGTTACTCTGTATCTGAAAGATTTTATGTACCATAGATGGGTCCTAATGAGAAGAGCTGTGAGAACTAAAAGGCCACTTGACTTGGTGTCAGGAGACTTGGTCCTTTTGCCAACTAGTTGTGTAGTCTTGGGCAAGTTATATCCCTGCAGTGTGCCTTAGTTTACTCATTTGTAAGATGGGGGGGATGTGTTTGATGTCTGAAAGTTCATTTCAGCTTTGAATCTGTGTGACTGTAGGGTTCTATGTACTGTTTTATGAGTGATAGTTGATGTATGGTTCTCAGCTTTGCCACTTTAGGATTTAGTTTTTATTTCCTGCCTTAGACCTGCTCTTCTGCCTTTTTGTACTCTTTCTAATAGGTAGGTAAAAGCAGTGGACAGTCTTTTTTTTTTTTTTTTTTTAAGATTTTATTTATTTATTCACGAGAGACACAGAAAGAGAGAGGTAGAGACATAGCAGAGGGAGAAGCAGGCTCCATGCAGAGAGCCCAACGTGGGACTCAATCCCTGGACTCCACGATCATGCCCTGAGCCAGAGCTGCTTAACCTCGGAGCCACCCAGGTGTCCCAGCAGTGGACATTCTTATTCTTACCACCTTGTGTTAACTGGAGGGGAGCTCTTAAAAACCATCCTAACTCTTATGTAATTTTTAAAGATATTTTAAACTACAAGAGCTGATGTATTTAGCTTGACATGAATGAATTTAGTGCAGTTATATTCTTTTAATTATACTTTCCATATAAACTTAATGGGAAAGTTTCCATGTGGCAACAGCTTATTTGAAATAAGGTATGATAAAGCAAAAGCACATTGACAGTGTAACACCTCCTGGGGCTGGAGGATTTGTTCCCCTTTGATTTCCTGTGAGTTGAGACGGTTGTTCTTTTCGGAAGGCTATTTAGTAGGTGTCAGTGCTGTCAGGTGCTCATCAGGAATTTGTTCAATTTTGCAGGATACTTATTATCATTCTGTATATTAGGCTGTAATAGTTGATGTTAGCTTTTAACTTCTGTAACCTGCAAGTCTCCTCCACATTGACTGCTTAGTCATTTTTGAGATGTTCAAAGTTTTATACCAAGGGAGATTTTTAGGATTTTCATATTTTACAGCTGAGGAAATTGAGGGCCCAAGTGATTAGTTTTAAGTGACAAAGGCTAGACTCTGCACTAACACAGCTTCATTTCTTTTTCTTTTTGGAACGGGAAGTTACTTGTTTTTCTGATACACATTTATTACTATATATAAATGCAATTAAATATTGATATATACGTACTTTTGTGTATACACATGCCATTAAAACAGCAAATTTGGGGGGGGGGTGGCTTCTGCTACATGCCTGTTCTAGTCTCAGGTGTACGGTGGTGGAGTTTAGTCGTTGGGCCATTATGGGGCAGTGTGATGAGCACAGTGAGAGAAGTTTGGGATTCTTTATCAGAGGCACACAGCCTGGTCCTGTGAAGAAGGAAAGCTTTCTTTCTTTTTTCCTTTCATTTTCCTTTTCCTTTTCGTTTTCCTTTTCCTTTTTGTTTTCCTTTTCATTTTCCTTTTTCCTTTTCTTCTCTCCTTCGGCAGAGACACAGGCAGAGGGGGAAGCAGGCTCCCCCTGGAGAGCCCGATGTGGGACGTGATCCCAGGACCATGACTTAACCACTGAGCCACCCAGGTGCCCTTCCACCTTTTTAAAAGTTTTTATTTATTTATTCATGAGAGACACAGGGAGAGAGGCAGAGACACAGGCAGAGGAAGAAGCAGAAAAGCTATCGAGAAGAACTGTCAAAAGGAGGATAAGGATTCTGAATAGGTGATAGGCTGAGAGGCTGATGCCAAAGCTGTGGGGCAGGGCAGGGTAAGACGCAAGGCATTGAGGACTGGAAGAGCTTTGTAGGCAGAAGGAACTGCATGTATGAAGGCTCTCAGGTGAGAGAGGGCAGTACATTTAAGGAACTAGAAAAGCCCAGAATGCTTATAGCAATTAGTACATAAGATTTCAAATAGTTGAATAATTCTAGTAGAAAGGGATACAGTGTTAACTGTCTTAAAAAATGAGCTTGGTATTATCATGAAAAATAAATTTGATGTGCTAGGTTATATATTACCTGTAACTGATTAATTTAGTGGGTTAACTTAGCAACTGAACTGGTGTGGGAAAGGGTGTGAATTCCATACTAGTTTAGGACAGTTGGCTTGATTTCATGGCTACAAATAGCATCCTGCACCTCTGTCCCGCCTAGCTGTTGGAATTAGCTATTGTTAATGAAGATGAACCAGCTTGGATGGATGGTTCAGTTCAAATGCTTCATTGCTGTTGGGAAAACATTGCAAATTCTACAGAGGGGCTAGTAATATCACTGAGATGAATAATAATACATTTTTCTAAGAGAGAAAATAGTCTGTGATCTTAACCATGTTAAGGACAAAAGTTTCATAAGAGGTGCTTAAAGAAAATGACAGTGCACTTGTCTCTGGGTTATGGGTGATTGCTTTTGATGTCTCATTGTGTTTTAGTGTTTTATATGCTTCTATATGAGTATATGTGTTTTTTTTTAAAGGTTTTATTTATTCACGAGAAACACAGAGAAGGGCAGAGACACAGGCAGAGGGAGAAGCAGGCTCCCTGCAGGGAGCCCAATGCGGGGACCCAATCCCATCACTCCCTGAGCCAACCGCTGAGCCACCCAGGCGTACTGAGTATGTGTTTTAAGTAATAGAAACAATAAATCCCTAACAAAGTGTTTTAGTTTAGTGAGCTATTCACCTAAAACAAGAACATGGAAAGCATTGAATAAAGAACATTTATTTAATTTCATTAACAATTTTTTTTCTCAAGAAACCTCTTACACAAAACAGAATTTCTTTTGTAAAATTAATTGAGGGGTGATTCTATAAATAAATTATGATTAAAAATTATTTTGAGCTTTGATGTTGAACAAAGTCCTAAATTAGAATTAGGCATTTGGGCATAATTTTTTATTTGAGCTTACGGAAATTTGTTCACAGCCTGCCCCCAAAGGAATGATGTGTAATGTAAGCTTGTTGGATTTTGGACAAGAGTTTGTTTCCATTTTACATCCATAGTTCACTCAGAGGAAGACATCTTGTAAAAAACCTAGTGGCAAAATGTAAGCACTTTTCCTAGTAAACTGACAGAATTTTCATCATAACTTAAATATAAATGAACGCTCTGAGAAAGCATTTTAAAAAATGCAACCTAAAGTTTGTTTGATTGATTCACTGTTAGCGAATATTTATTGAAGGCTTGTTTTGGGTCAAACTCTTGGGCCATAACAGTGAACAAAGGAGACAAAAATTCCTGCCCTTGTGGAGCTTACATTGTAGTGACATGCTTTTTGTGTATTAATAATTATGAAACATTTTTAAATATGAGGTGTTTAGAGGTGTCTGGGTGGCTCAGTTGGTTGAGTGTCTGCTCCGTGTCCAGTTCCCTGGTCAGCAAGAAGTCTCCCTCTACCTCTCCTTGCTCTTGTGGTGGCACAAGCACTGTCTCTCTCTTCCTTTCTCCCTTTCCCTCCCTCACACCCTCAGATAAATAAATAACATCTTTTAAAAAAAACGTGAAGTGTATGATTTCTATGTTACATCTATTTGAAATGTATTCTTATTAAGAATTGTAATCAGTTAGAAATGATGGGAAAGCCCCCTGGATTAACTGTTCTTTGTAATATCCCTAAGTGGTTTTTAAAATATTTTCATTGCTATGCAGGGCCATTCTTTAAGCTTACTCTTCCTTCAGTTTGAGCCTGTGAGTGCCATATGGGAATGCTGAAAGATGGCCTCTCTGAAGACAGGCTTTATTGTGTGTGGGCTTTGCATTCCTAGTACCTGAGGTATAGTACTTAGTACATATTTTCATTAAATTAATTTGAACTTCAAAATATAAAATACTTTAATAAAAATTGATTCTTACAACTGCATTTTGATCTTTAGAATAAGGAATTAATTAAGTATATGGATATTTTTTGCATGTATTATTCCAATAATATTGAAAGATACCACAGTATAACTTCTCTGCCCTCTTGCATATTTCATGTAGGAGGCCTTCCTTAAATGGTGATCCTTGACTCTGTGTGTGTGTGTGTGTGTGTGCGTGCGCGTGCTCGTGTATGTGTGTGTGTGTGTATTTTTGGTTAGGTTGATTCCCATCCCCCCTCCAACATTCTGTTACAAACGTTTTCAGATATGCAGAGAAATTGAAAGAATGAACAATGAATTACTTGGTTATACATCTTCTAGATTCAGTAATTGTTATCATTTTGCCAAACTGGGGAAGTGTGTGTGTGTGTGTGTAAAAACTTTGAACTATTTAGAAGTTGCAGTCCTCATGATTTTTTTTTTTTTAAAGATTTTATTTATTTATTCATGATAGACATAGAGAGAGAGGCAGAGACACAGGGAGAGAGAGAAGCAGGCTCCATGCAGGGAGCCTGACGTGGGACTTGATCCTGGGTCTCGAGGATCCCACTCTGTGCCAAAGGCAGGTGCCAAACTGCTGTGCCACCCAGGGATCCCCTGCTTTTTCTTTTTAATGCATGTACTTGCATCTCCTAAAAATCTGGACTTTGTCCTGTACAACTACCATACCATTATCATACCTTAGAAAATGAACAGGAATTGCCTAATACATCCAGTAGCTTGTGCATATTCAGTTTTCCCCCTCTTGTCTTCAAAATATCTATATATAATAGTTGGGTCTTTCAAATCAGAATTCAGTCAAGGTTCACACATTGCATTTGGCTTCATTTGAATTTTGTCATGGAGTCATTTTTTTACAGAAATATTTGCAATTTTTATAAGGATCACACTTAATGATTGAAATGTAGAAATCCTGTTTGAAGGTGCAATTGTCATTGTTTTTAATTTCATGAACTTTTAATTAGTCTGTGTATACAATTTTCATTTGTCAGTGGTGTATTTTGATGAGTTTTCTAGTATTGAGTTTCCTAGACCTCATGAATCCTGCATCTTTTGCAAGATTTGCCATTTCACTTTGTACATACTTTGCTTTGGATTACATTGTATTGTCAGATAACATCCTGTGATCAGCTTCAGCTTGACTCCAAAAGATGTGGAAACGATAGGCCAGGTTGTGCAGGGATGTTTGAGATCATCTTAATAAGAGATAAGTGATCGGTGAGGATTTTGGCTTTGTCAGTTGTTGTTTCCTTATTCAGTCTCCTGACTGCCGGGATGAAGAAATGAGAACAGTCTATGAGTATCTATTTCCTGGTACGATTGATGGGAGAGCTGGCCTGTCAGTATTCTCTAGTTACTAGGGACTGTAAAAGTGAGGGGCTTCTCTCTGGGTCTCTCATGAGTAAATAAATAAAATTTTTTTTTTTTTTTTTTTTTTTAAGCGAGGGGCTTTGTTGATGTTACATAAAGATTGGTTTTTATTTTGAGTAAGGATTTATTATTCAGATAAATATGTGGTTAAATAGATTTGTTAAGTAAGCTGCTGGAAATGTTTAAGGGAGTTCATGGGTGTAGATGATAACAAAATTTTGCTTTTAAACTTAGCATAGTTGAAGGAAACTGGTAAGAAAGATATCAAAGATGAAGCATAAATGAAGCTTTATTCATATACTGGTGGAATTAGTACCAGAGAAAATGGCGAGGTTTTCTTTGATCATCATTCTGGTTTTTTATTGCTGTGTAATAAACCACTCCACATTTACTGGTGTAAAGCAACAATCATTTATTATTATTATTTCTGAAGATTGACAGTACTTGGATGGATGGTTCTTACTCTATGTTTCTTATGCAGTTGCCATCAGATGGTAGCTGGGAAGACTCAAAACAGCTGGGACCTGGAACAGGGGCAGTTCCTTAGGCGGCTCCACCTTGGGTGGTCTCTCTGTGTGGTCTCTGCAGCACGGAGGCTTTGAGGTTGCTGGACTTCTTAGGTGACAGCTCAGAGTTTCAAAAGGATGTGTCCCTGTCCCGAGAGAGAGAGTGTGTCAGGCTGGACTGCCTTTTTATGCTATGGCTTTAGAAGTCCTGCCTTATGCCCTTTTCCCCTTTTCAAGAAGCAGGTTATAAGGCCTGTATTAAAGGGGAGGGTAATTAGAGTCCACCTCTTGGTGGGAGGAGTGTCAAAGAATTTATAGACTTTTTTTTTTTTTTTTTAACCACCTTGACCATTAAAAAAAGCATCTGGGTGGCTCAGTTGGTTAAGCATCTGCCTTCAGCTTAGTTTGTGATTTTGGGGCCTGGATGGAGCCTGGCTTCTGGCTCCCTGCTCAGCATGGAGTCTTTGCTTCTCCCGCTCCCTCTGTACCTCCCCGCCTGCTCCTGTACATGCTTTCTGGATCTCTCTCAGATAAATGAAATCTTAAAAAAAATGATAAACTCCAACTATTTAAATTTACAGAAGGAGATATTGGATGCCATGCAAGTTTAGAAAAGATTGATACTATGTATTTGAAAACAGAAACAATGCAGACTTAAAATCTATGGGGCCTGACATAATGCATTTTGTGGTAGTACTAAGTATTAATGAACATCGTATTTCCAGACAGAAGTACTGAACTTGACTGTTCAACAGTTTAACATCACTGAGCATCCTCCCACCCCCACCCCAAAGCATCCAGGTCTGAATCACAAGAAAGTGAGTATAATGTGCTCTTCTGACATCTCTGATGTGCTTACATAGTCACGTGGTTGATTGGGTGCATTACTCAGGAAGTAATGAAACATTAGGTATGTTCTGAGGCTTAAAAGATTGCCTCTTGGGGGAAAAAAAAAGATTGCCTCTTGGGCTAGTGGTTAGCTCTTTACTATAACTGTGTTCAGGTGAAGGATGAATTTCCTATGAACCAGAATTTTCTTTGGACAAGAGCTTCTTGGCCTAATCATCTATTTGATTAGTCAGCGTTAGGACTGAATGTTTCCTATTTGCAGAGACCCATCTGCCCTGAAATGATTAGATTTTGATGCTGATCATTTGCATGCCTATTAAGTACCAGGCATTGTGCTAATAACTATGGCTACACAGCGGCATTCAAAAGAAACCTTATAATAGCCAGTTCTAGGAGAGTTGCTGGGCAGGGTCATTATGATTGAAATAAAGGCGTTGCTTAACTGTATGATTAATGGGAAGATGACTTATATTCACACGTATAAAGTTTGTTAGAAGTAGGCCTTCATGTTATTTCATAGCTTTCCCTGAGGTGGTATTTTGGTATTATTTGTGGTTAGTTTTATTTTTTTTATTTTTTTTTAATTTTTATTTATTTATAATAGTCCAAGAGAGAGAGAGGCAGAGACACAGGCAGAGGGAGAAGCAGGCTCCATGCACCGGGAGCCTAATGTGGGACTCTATCCCGGGTCTCCGGGATCGCGCCCTGGGCCAAAGGCAGGCGCCAAACCGCTGCGCCACCCAGGGATCCCTGTGGTTAGTTTTAAAAGAATGGTATTCACTTGTCTTTTTTCTTGGTGTTTTTGCAGTTTTTGTTAAATAGAGTATGTGATGAAATCGCAGCATCTTTTGTGTTAGTGTGAAAAAGACAGACTGTATATACAGTACATTCAGTACCTGCTGTCATTTTGTCTTTTTTTTTTTTTTTTAAGATTTTATTTATTTATTTGAGAGAGAGAAGAGAAAGAGCATAAGCAGGGGTAGGGGCAGAGGGAGAAGTGGGCTCCCCAATGAGCAGGGAACCTAATGCAGGATGTGATGTGGGATGCAGGGTTCAATCCCTGGACCCTGGGATCATGACCTGAGCTGAAGGCAGACGCTTAACCTACTCAACCACTCAGGCACCCCCATTTTGTCTGTTTCTAATCAAAAGAGGCCTTATTGTTACCATTAGAAAATGAGAGTGCGGGACCAGGGAGTTACTAAGGGCTTTCCCAGGTCTAACAAAGCTGGCAAAGAGAATGGGTAGAAGTTCTGGTTGGAAAAAATGGTAGGAGGTGTCAGCAAAGTGTCAGTTTAAGTTGATTCATATTTTAGACTTTCTAGAAGCAGAGATAAAAAAGTAATGGCTGAGAAATAATATTGCCTACTATGTTATATAAGAGTGAAACTTTTTCTTAATTTTACTCTGAGGTAAATTCCTATTGAATCTTACATTTAGAGATATTAAAATCCCAGTGGATAGTGAGTTTTAGAAGTTGACACACAAGTTTTCTTTACGTGATTGTATTAAACACTGGTAAAAACTGAAGTTATAACAAGTCCTTGTTTTGTTGAGGCCCCTCTTTAGGGGTTGAAGAGTGTAATTTTCTGGGTTAGAATTCAGATGTTCAGAGGCTGATCCAGTATGTATGAGGTTTGCTCATTTTTAAACCTTATTTTTAGCTTTGTTATTTCTTACTATGTACAGAGTACTATGGTTTCCAAACATCTCATTTAGCACTCTGGCAGCACTGTGAAGAAAGTTGAGTTGCAGAAGGTTAAGCGTCTTCCCAAGCTAAACGGCAGGGGGAGTGTTAGGTGGGTCTCCAAGCCCAGGCCCTTTGTTGTTAAGTTGCATCAACGGGCTCTGTGGCTGAGGCTAATGGGTAGTTTTATGTGAACTGAAGTTTTAAACATTGGTGGATAAAAATAAAATGTCATGGTAAAGACCTGTGTTGTGGCCTTTAAAAGCAGCACATAAGCAGTTATCTTGTGCCTATAGGAATACTCTTTTTTATTGCTTTAAAATTTTGATCTCTTTGCAGAGGACAGGGTTATCACTGTGTGTCTTTTCTTCCCTCTTGCCTGGGGTTTGTTGGAGGAGAGGGGACTGCTATCTGAAGTGAGGCATAGTGTCCCTATTCAGTTGAGTGTTGAAACTAGCACCATGTTTCATTCTGAAGCCAGTATGCCAGTACCTATTCGTTAAGCTCTTGCTGCATTCTTTCCCCACATGCTAGTGTGTGAGATCGTGGGCTGGGGGGCACATTAGAGTCATTGACATAGTGACATGAATTGTTTCTATCCTTTATGTGATGGTTGAGTGAGAGAGGTGGTCAACAGTTGGTCTTTAGTTTTGTATAATTTTTTATCTATGCAGTACACTAAATACACAGATGTGCAAAAAGTTAAGTCCTAGGTCTTACCCTTTAAGGAGTTTACCTGCATAGTTGGGAAAATAAAATAGAATGTAAAAAGTAGAATAGCAATATCAGTACAGTTCAAAGCAGTAAATGATTAATTGCAAAAATGAATAGAATTGGTGAGAAGTTGTGGAGGAGGTCAGAAGAAGAAGTGCTTACTGGACCATAGTATCTTAATTATACTATTTATGGATATTTGGTGTGTAATTTGGGTCGGATAGTAGTAATTCCACATGTAATTTGGAGAAGTTAGATAACCTGGATTTTAATAGATGTCATTGCGCATTGCATTATTTGTACACTACATGTGAACTAAGAAGTAGTTTTATCCATGAGCTTCAGTTATGTCTAGTTGATTCTGTTATGTGTCGAGATGTATTTTGGATGTCTCTCAGTGCCTTGTTTTTTAAAAAGGATATGATGGTAGATATTTGGAGTTGCTCTTTGCTGTCTTCATTCAAAGTGGTACTGCCCATCAGTAATAGAGTTCTGGTCCCCACATTTCTTTTTTTAAAAATTAGTTACCATTTAGCAGGGTTTTTCTTTCTTTCTTTTATTCGGTCAGAAGTGGTAATGATTGTAATAGGAGCAGCTAACATTTCGTACCCGACTCTGTACGAAGCATATTATGTGCTAGTATAAGTAAAAGTTGGGAGTAAATTTATGGTCTAAATTATTTCTTGGATGTGTTGAGGAACTCAGAAACCCTTTGGGGATATTTCAGATCAAAATGCTTGATTAAGTTTAAAGGTCAGGCTTTTGAGTCCTGATTGTTGTGGTTAGAATTTTTCTGGCTTGTCTGCTTTATAGACCCTGGTCAAGCCAATAACTCACTAATAAGAGAGTTTAAAAATAAAGAAGTAGGGGTCAAGGTGCTCTAGATTTGGTAATTTCAGAGAATGTTTGCAAGGAACTCCTCTAGTTTTTTAAAGAGACTTTTGTCCCTGGGATTTGTTTTGTTAGGTTCAGTTCTTTGCACTTTTCCCTTACCCCAGGCTCTTGGCTTTGCTGATAGTCAGTCATCTTGAGAGTATTTAAGGCTGTTGAAAGTTGCACATACACATTTAAGCACAAATAGTACTTTTACTTTTCTATCACTTTTGTTGATGGAACTGCAGTTACTGCTGTGAGGTTGGTTGGACAAGTGAATCTATAATTTCTGTGTCCAAAAGCGGAGGGAGGATGGAAGGGTTTTTTTGTTTCTAGCTTAGCTAACTGTTTAAGTGACATTTTAAAGAATTTTGGATCCAATTTTGATAGTTTACTTATTTTTAAAGATTTTATTTATTCATGAGAGACACAGAGAGTGGGAGAAGCAGGCTACCTGCAGGGAATGTGATGCGGAACTCCATCCTAGGACCCCGAAAGGCAGATGCTCAGTCACTGAGCCACCCAGGTGTCCCTGATAGTTTGTTTTAAAGAGTTTTTTTTTGTTTGTTTTTAAAGCTCATACCTATTGTCAATGGCCATTTTGTTACTTTATTTAGATGAAAACAAATTTAATTTTTGTCTGTACACTGTTATTTGCTAAGCACATAATTTCTGGTTAGGAATAGTTTTTCTTCAAAAATTTGAAGGCATTCCATCATTGTCACATAGGTTACAGTATATATTTTGAGGAGTTCAGTGCCATTTTGACTCTTGATCCTTTCTACTTGACCTACATCCCCAAAGCTTTTAGGGTCTTCCTTGATCTCTGTTGCTGAGAAGTTTCTTGCTGATGTGCCTTGATGTAGGTCTTTTTCCCATTCACTGTATTTTGAACCCCCAAAACTTGGTAGGTCTCTATTCTAGAAGCTCATATCTGAGCATCAAGGTCCTGGAAATTTTGTTACATTATTTCCTTAATACTTTTTTCTCCCATCCATTTTCTCATTTTCCTTTCCTTCTCTCTCTCATTCTCTCTTTTTCTTTGTTTCTTTCTCTCTTTGTTTCTCTTTCTTTCTCTCTGTCTCTCTCTTCCTTTCTTTGGGAGAACTCCTAGTATTTGGATATTCGACACTTTCATTGCTACTCTGATTTACTTTTCTCCCCTACTTTCCATTGCTTTGGTTTTTTGCTTTACATTATTTCGAAATTTTCTTCTTCTGTTGGGCCAGTTTACCCATAGAGGAATCCTGGAAGGTGAGAATGTGGCTGTAAGCATCTGGATGGGGGCTGGCTTACTCCTCATTTCAGTAAACAGCTTTCACTTCTTCTCTTTTGCCTGTGTCTGCCCAGCTAGGTATCTATCCCCAGGTTGTTGTTCTGGTTGAATTTCGGTAAGTAGGGAATAGTTGTGGCAGAGTCTGGAAGGGACTGTCTCCTGCTCCCAGGTGAGGATCTTAATTGCTCCTTATGCAGACTCACAACAATCTTCCTGTTTGGATACCCCTAGACTTTATAAGTTCTTGGTGCCTCCAATTAAAATTCCTGAGGGTTGGTCTGTTTGTCTTGGCTTCCCCCCTTCAGACTTTATGTTTGAGTTTTCTCTTACCTGCTGGCTCCTTTGCCACTTTCCTGTCTGCTTTCCAGCTTCCACAATTTCGTTGGCATCTCCTGCTTGAATGCACTAGCCTTCTCTTTGTCCTTGTAACTTTTTTTTTTTTGTCCTTGTAACTTTAAGATTCTTTTGTTGTCATTACAGAGGATTCTAGGAAGTGGTGGAGAGAAACGAGTTTAATTAGAAGTCCTATACAAGAAAAGGATTCCTCTTTTGTCTAAGTACACTAACTAGCTCTCTATACCCAGTGTCTTAGTCTACGAGTGCTGCTATAACACCATATCAGACCGGGGGTGGGGGTGGGGGTGGGGGAGGGAGCTTCAACAACGTTTCTTTCTCATAGTTCTGGAGGCTGGAAGGCTGAGATCAGAGTGTGGTGTCATGATGATCCATTTTTGATCAAGGCCGACTTTTTGGCTTTAGATGACTGTCTTTGCATCATGTCTACACATCTCTTTGTTGCCTTATAAGGGCACTAATCCTATCCCAAGGACCCACCCTCTTGATCTGATTACCACCCAAAGCCTCCATCTCCAAATGCCATTATGTTGGACATTAGAATTTCACCATATGAATTTGGGGCAGGGGCCCGGGAGGAGGGGTGGTGCAATGAAAATCTCTGTGTAGGGGATCCCTGGGTGGTGCAGTGGTTTGGCACCTGCCTTTGGCTCAGGGCGCAATCCTGGAGACCTGGGATCGAATCCCACATCGGGCTCCCGGTGCATGGAGCCTGCTTCTCCCTCTGCCTGTGTCTCTGTCTCTTTCTCTCTCTCTCTCTCTCTCACTGTGACTATCATACATAAATAAAAATTAAAAAAAAAAAAAAAGAAATTCACTGTGTAGCAGCTAGTGAGGTTTTTTAAGGTGATTCTCTCTTTAGCTTGTACATGTTTCCTATAATCTCTGCTTATATATCTGTGGTTCTTGGCCATGGCCCTGTTTGCTCTCAGGAGACGCTTGAAGTGTGCTATTGGTTTCACTGTAACCCTGTGTGTTTTCCTACTGAAAATGATTATCCCAGGATGTGCAGTCTTCATAATTTTTCAAAATGTAGTCAAGCCTGACTGAAAATTTAATTTTGGTAAGCCTCTGTTGATCTTCACAGATGTGAAAAAGTTCTTCAGAATTTATTATGATCAGGGGTTGTTTTTCTTTTTTTTGAAATATTTTTTGAAATATTTTCTTCTCCATCTGGTGAGCAGGAAGATTTTCTTTTACTATGTTTTCTTATTTATTAAGAAAGCACTCATGTTGTCCTAGACAGCCTTCATTTTGTATGATTTCACATCCACACCAGGTAGTGAAGTGCAGGGATTCTTGTATTATGCCCCTTGTATCTGCTGTGTTAACAGTGCCCACCTCTGTGAGTACATTCATCTTTCTTATTTGTGTTTCTGTCCTGTCCTCTGCCTTTTAAGTGGTCTATTTTTGATATTTATTCAATCTTATTCAAAAGGAGATTTTGATTCCAAAAGAATAATTATTTGATCACGGGAAAGTGGTATGTATTTGCCTTTGTTATTTATTCTTGTAGTTGTATGTTGACTAGCAGACTGCTCTAGCACCATCCACAGTTTAGATGACTTGTAAGAAAAATGAAAATAATTCAGATCTTAGAATTATTTTCTTGGCTTTCTCAAGTGTTTTGGAGAACTTTAATTTTTTTTAGTTGTGTAAGAGCCAAACATTTTTTTTTGTTGTTGTTTAATAGATAAATCATCATAAATGTTTTCACTTGAATATGCCCCTGTTGTGATAAATCCCAGCACCATTTATGGCCCATTTTAAAATCCTGATGCTCCTGAAAGCCCTGGGGCTCCCTTACGAAATCATCATCATCATCTTTTTTTTTTTTTTTTTTTTTTTTTAACTGATCTCTACACCACGACCCCAAGATCAAGAATCACATGCTGTACCCTGAAGCCAGCCTGGAGCCCTCCTCATGAAATGTAACCCCAAATCAATCCAGTCTTCTCGTAGAAATTCGTGCTTAGAGCACTCCTCTCAGCACCTGGTTTCCGTTTTATTTTTTGTCTTTCTGTGAATGTAGTTTGTTTTTACAAGCAGAGTGTAAACTTCTTAAGATGTGTGGATTAAATCAGTGGGGTTCCAATGTTTTTTTTTTCCTCGGGCTTCTCAAGGGGTAGGTCACACTGTCTTCTCTAGCTGTGGCTCATGGTTAGGGGCAGTATCCCCAAGTATGTGGAAGACTCCCTCAGTTGGTTTGGTTTGGCTTCTGTTCGTTCCCAGGGTATTTTATAGTGCAGTTTATTTCCTGTAATACTTAACACCAGGCCTTATACTCTGGGTGTTCAGGAAATACTGTTGAATAGGACACTGGGTGGATTAGTATGCTGGCAGGAATAGAGGCTTGGAGAGATTTTGTCTCATACTTTCCCTCTCACCTTTTAATGGATAATTACAGATAAATCGATCTCTGTAGTCTGCTGTTTTTTAAGATGGAAAATAAAGACCCTATTACACCAAGGACTTGATATTAAATATGAAAATCTGAGCTTGTTTTTCTGAAATCAAATTAAGTACAGTTCTGGGCTGGTGCAGTTTCTAAGAACTGCAACATTTCTAAGAACATTTTCATAGTCCATGATGTTTCAACCAGTCCATAGTTAGAAAAAAGTTTATAGATGGTTTTTGCTACTTTTAATATTTTAAATTAATCTTTTTTGAAGTATTGGTAATAGTGGTTTTTTCCCTAAATCTTACTTGGGAAAGTGAGAACTTGGCAACCTTATCTTTGTCTTTATAATTTTAAGAAAATTTTATTTATCTGTTAAATCCAGTAGCCAGAGATAACATACTTTATATCTTAAAAAAAAATCTGTGACACCCCTTTGGGGACAGGTTTCGATATATTTGTTAGCTCACGCTTGTTAATGTAGCTTTTTAAAATTTCTAGCCTTACTGATATTTTATATGCTTGAACTGTCAGCTTCTGATAGAAGTATGTAAAATTTGTCGTTGGAGTTGACCATGTCTCAAAGTTAGTTTTTACTGGGTATATTTGTGAGGTTATGATATTAGGACCATTTCAATTTATGAATGTTAAGTGTTCTTGGTGGATTATTCCTTTGTTATATAGTATGTCTCTATTCCTGTTTGTACTTTCCTTTACTCTGGTAATTTTTGACTTTTAATTGTGAGATGAACAACTTGAATAAGTAGATTTGTTTTTCCTGTCTGAATTTCATATCTTCTGATCCTCTTTTCTGCTACTTTTTCCCCTTCCATTAGAATCCTAATTTTCTGCATTTCCTTCCTTCTTTCCTACTTCTTGGTTTGGAAGCCATAGACTGTATTTCTGTTCTTTTAGCGGTTACCATTAAAATTTTCAGCTGCAACATTTTTGAACAACACTGGCAGCCCAACTCCAGCTTCCAGCTCTGGTACCCAGTCTCTCACTGGAGAGTTCTTTCAGCTTCCTTTCCCTCCTGAGAAGATGTTGGTCTTGTGTGTGGTTAGTGTTAGCTCTGTTGAGCCTTTTGGTTTTCTCTTTTCTACAGTTGTCTTTCATGGCTGTCTGTTTAGAGGAGGGGAGTTTTCCCAGTGGGAACTCACTGTACCAGCTCTGCTCTGCCCAGTTTTCTTCTCTACTGGTCCGCATACCTGCACATCATAGTCACTAAAAACTGGTTACACAGTTTGTTCCTTCTGTTTGTTTTAGTTTTAGCCACTTTTATCGGCTTCAGATGGAAAGGAGGGAAGGAACTGGACCACCCAAAACCTGTGAGAGGCCTTTCACTAACTGTCCACCTCAGGCTTGCTGGAGTGCTCAGTGTTAAGAGGAGGAAAGTGTAGAGATTAGTCCAGGACAGAGCAACCATAGGGTCCTGATTCCTGATGCGAAGTGCTCATCTTTCCTTTTTTTTTTTTTTTTTTTTTAAGATTTTATTTATTTATTCATGACAGACACAGAGAGAGAGGGAGAGAGAGAGGCAGAGACACAGGCAAGGGAGAAGCAGGCTCCATGCAGGGAGCCTGCCGTGGGGCTCGAGGATCACACCCCGGGCTGAAGGCGATACTAACGCACTGGGCCACCAGGGCTGCCCGAAGTGCTCATCTTTCCAAATCGAATTCTCATTGTAGGCTGGCTCCATTTTGTTAGGTTTGTTAGCTGTTTTGCCCTGTCAACACACAAGTAGTATAAAGATGCCACTTATTTTTGTGGGAAACAAGAGGGCTGGCTACAGTACTTGTTGTAGCTGTGATGATGGGACTTGAGTTTTGCAAACTTTCTATTCTAGCCCAGTGCTTCCTAGGACAGGTCTGCGATGGACGGGGGTGACTCTGAAGGGTGCCAGGCTGGAGGGGGTTTTGTATCTGGATGTACCTCACTTATTACTCCTCCATTTTCCACTTTTGGGCGATTGATGCTCATTATGCAGAGAGGAGGTAGCTGATTAAACCAATCAACCTGCTAGGGCCTAGTGCTGCAAGATTGAGAACTTAGTTCTCTGGCTGGTAAGCAATTTTCAGGCATTAAAAGCATGGGGAAAGAATGTAGCGGTTTAGGGATGAATGTAGCAGTTTCCAGATAATAATTAGGGCTTGGCAGGGAGGAGGCTGATGTCCTTCAGAATCTTCTCCTGGGGTAGCCCCTTTTAAAGTATTATTATTGACACACTATTTAAGAGCATTAAGTGTGTGTGTATGTTAAGTGGTTGAGAGTGAACAGAGTGGGAACTGCGATGGGATGCAGACCTTTCTGTCAGTGATGTCAGTCTGGAAATCGGAGACTGCCTGTTGAGTCAACTTATATTAGGTTGAGTGTTTATTGTAAGATGAAGAATGGTTAACATTTATTGGTGGATTTCTGAAGGCGGAACTTGGGAGCCAGGCCTTTGCTGTGATAGCTGTGTTGCCAAAGAGAACTTTGTATTCGTTTTGCTCCATAGTGATGAAACAAAAGAGATCTGGTCGAGCTCTTAAATTTGACCCTGGTGTTTTGTAGTTTTGATATTTGTTTGATTCCTTTGGTTTAGCTCTGACTTATACCTAAAGGAAGGCTTTCTGGGTGAGAGACCGTGTTAAGAACAATTAGTTAGGTGCAGATTTCAAAGAAGCTGATACAGCTTTCAAACCCCCTGTAGGTACACTGATGAACATGCTTTTGTTAATAAGTGGGGTTATTGGGCAGTTTGACTGTAAAGCTTACTTGATTAGTCTGCTTCAATGGTATA
The DNA here is from genome assembly GCF_053574225.1 of Canis aureus. Taxonomy (NCBI): domain Eukaryota; kingdom Metazoa; phylum Chordata; class Mammalia; order Carnivora; family Canidae; genus Canis; species Canis aureus. Next base: position 7,019,668 of record NC_135624.1, on the reverse strand, counting down.
AAGATGCCCAGCAATATCTGTTCATATTGTAAAAGGAAAACAATACTGAAATCTATTGCTGTCTCTTAAGTAGATGACTTCGAATCATAGTTAAAGGTCTTCTATTTTTCCACTTTAAGGAATAAAGATTCCTGTTGCCATATTATTTGGATTTTAAAACAATCTGCTGTAGATAGTTGCATTTTTCAACAATATAATTTTAGGCAGAGTGGGATTGTTTATACTATTTACTTTTTTTTTTTTTTAAATCCTTGAAGCTGATTAAACAGAAATTTGGGATATAGTTTTGGTTTACGTAGAAAAGGAAAGCCTGTCACTGTTGAGCTCTGTGTTTTGGGGAGGCTTTTGTGTGCCAGGCACTCTCTAGGATTTTGGGGTAGAGAGATGGTCTCTGCCTCAGGGAACCTGGATCTTAAACTCCTGATTCCCCAATATCTTATGAAAAAATGGCCTGAACAGTGTTTCTTGTTCAGTTTCGGTTTGGGAAGCACAAGATTAAGCATAGTTAATTGGGTTTCTTTATTGCAGGGCTTAAAAAAATCTAATAGAGGTAGGTGGATTGTGAATTTCTGAGAGGGAGCTATCCTAAGCAGCATTTCTAAAACTTGAAATAGTGGAGTTATTAATGTCTCCCTAAATGGACTACTAATCTTATGACTATTTTAAGCAATCCTTATGTGTATTTGCGGTATTTAATAAGAGTAGTGACTTCCAAAGAATTACTTTGGGTGCTTAGAAATTAAAACAACAACAACAACAACAACCACAAAAAAGCCCTTTTGGGTTTTGGATAGATAATACGTTTACGTGGTTTAAAATTCAGAAAAGTGGGCAGCCCAGGTGGCTCAGTGGTTTAGCACCACCTTCAGCCCAGGGCCTGATCCTGGAGACCTGGGATCGAGTCCCACGTCGGGCTCCCTGCATGGAGCCTGGTTCTCCCTCTGCCTGTGTCTCTGCACCCCCCCCCCCCACCCGTGTCTCTCATGAATAAATAAATAAATCTTGGAAAAAAAAAGAATCCATTTTAAAATTCAGAAAATGTACATTGGCACACAGTGAAAAGTCTCCCAACTTGCTCTGTTCCTTGGCTGCCTACTTCCTTTTCTTATAGGTGATTAATGTTACTCTTTTCAGAACTGTTTCATGTGTGCTATTATTTAGCCATAATATCAGTCAATGAGATTTCTGATTTAGTAGGTCTGGGTGAGGACTGGGAATAGGTCTTTTCAAATGTTCCCTGGAGTTTGTGATGATTAGCTAGATTTAGACACTACTATTTAAGATGGTATACATTACTTTTACATGTGGCAAAGTATCTGGTTCTTAAGACAATTCTCTGAAACAGAATGGTGATGACCATTTTTGGCATAGGTGGAACCGAGAACAAATGTTAAATGACCTACTCAAGATCATGCTCTTTTAATGGTGGAGCTGAGACTCAAAACCCAGGGCTGTTTGTATCTAGGTAGGACCCGCTGACATTCCTTTTAATTTCATGCCTACCATGCTGGTGACTGGCTAAATAGCCACAACAACCAAAAAATTAATATGGGCATTTGTATCTGATTCTTCCTATTTTAATATTGCATTAAATATTAGAATATTTTATTGGTGTCCAGTGACGACTTTCTCTGGTTCGCATTTTAAGGTCCTTAGCCCATTAGACTCATGTTACCAATTTCAGGCACCTACACAAGAGGCTGCACAAAGACTTTCTTTTTTTTAAGGATTTTATATATTTATTGACAGAGAACAAGCACAAGCAGTGGAAGTAGGAGAGGGAGAAAGAGAAGCAGGCTCCCCACTGAGCTGAAGGCAGATGCTTAAGGGTCAGAGCCACCCAGGCGCCCCTGCACAGACTTTTATCTGTAATGTTTCCTGATAAGTTCTCTTTCTCTCTTCCTCTCTTCTCTTTGCTTTCAACTTTCTTTGGGCCCCTTCAGCCCTTTTTTCCTAACACCAACCCAGATTCAACCACAGAGGAGGAAGGGAGGGAGTTAAAAAGGAGACCCTCTTCTCAGTGGAGGGTACTGAGAGAGTATCCTAGCCTGTGAAGTACTGCATGATTTTAATCACTGTTTGGTAAACTCTTTCTGTAGATGAATCTTGAGGAAAGAGTTACACAAATTCCTCATAGTCTTGCAGGGTCATTTGAAGTAGGGCAGAACCTCCGGGGGCTTATTTTGTAGGACAACATTCCTTTGGTGTATTTTAAAAACCTAGTCTCATGATATTAGTCACATAAGAGAACATCTAAAAATCTTTAAAAATAGCTATGAATCCATCATTTTGAGGTAGTGTAGGACTTAGAGCCAAGACATATGAATGTCCATTCATTTGTTCAGCCCCCTATCCATCGGCACATGGGTAGTAAGGATTTACTATGTGCTAGGTCTTGGGGATTTGGAATTTAACAAAACATGTTTCTTGCCTTCTTAGATTTTGTTGGGTGGTGAAAGAGACAAATCTTTCATCAAACCAGTAGTTATGTCCTATGAAGTGCTCTGGAGGAAGTGTGCCCCAGGTATAAAGTGGGATTCAGAGAAATGCCTCATTTATTTTTATTTATTTATTTTTTTAGAAATGCCTCATTTAGCCTGGAGTAAAAGGTGAATTAAGGTCTCCCTTCCCATAGGTTGTTTCAGCCTAGCCTTGAGGGACTAGTAGCTAGATGTGTAGAGGGCAGTGGGGTATAGTTATTCTAGGCTGAGGGAATAGATGTGTTAAAAAACATAGAGTAGTTCGTGAGTATAATCTTGTTAAGGAATTGTGAGTATAGTGATGTTTGGTGTATAGAATGCTCTTGAAGAGTGCAGAGATGAGATTAGATTAGGGGCAAGAAGAGGAATCTCTCATGTTTTGGAAAATAAGAACCTGTGCAGAAGAAACAAAGGAATTATTGTGCGTATATAGATTTCTAATACCAGGAATTCCTGGATTTAGCTCTTCATTCCCTGGATCCCATTCCCTAGATGCTCAGGTTCCTATTCTTGATCTCAGGATTTGAATTAGGCCCTATTTAGTTTGGCAACCAGTTAAGCCAGAACTTGGTGGACTTGAGCAGCAAAATATAGCAAGCTATCCAAGGATGAAGAATATAGTTCAGTAATGTTAATGGCTGTCATTTATTGAGCTTTTAAGTGCTTGGCTCTTTCCAAGGTACGTCACAAAATTACCTTTAATCCTTTAAGCAGCACTACAGACAAGTGATTTTATCCCTGTTTTAACAGCCCAAGACTCCTTCCAAATTCTGGGAGGTTAGAGTAAGCTTACCCAAAGTTCCAGAGCCAGTTAATGGCAGGGATGGAATCAAACCCAGGTTGGTTTGTCTGACACCACAGCTCATTCTTTCCTGGCCCCATGCCCCTCACAAGACGGCAGCTGTGGTTCCTAGGGTGGATGGAATGGTGGCTCAGGAATGTAAAATGACCATTTCAAAAGCAGTAAAACTGCAATTTCATCTTTGATGTTAATGTTATCAAGATCCTTAGTTAAAAATACAATCTAATTGTCTTGTTTTTATGGGAAAGTCCGATTTCATTACAGGTGTTTTACTTGAGTTTACAATTCTATCTCAAGGATTGTGTAACTGCCAAATGGCAGTAGTTGTGCAGTGATGAGTGTCGGTTATCTCATGACATGTTTGATTTGTATGCAGAGTTGAAATTGGGATTATAATTTGAATTCATTATCTGTATCTGGCAGATACTTTGATGAATAATGTTGCAGATATTCAGAATGTAGATATGGCCTAAGGGTGAGGAAGACCGACTTTTCTCTTGAATTTTTGGCTGAATGCTATACTTTTTGGATGGTAGCTCAAAAGAAGTCCTATCCTGTTCACATCGTTTGATTCTTGTATGTGTGTATAATCTTACTGTTACCAAGATGGAATTAGAATGACTTAAGACTTAGACTTAAGAAATTGTCAAGAAGAATTAATGTATAAAGGCCATATCTTGTATCTTTTTCTACCAAATTTCTTGTCCATTTGGCATGTGTATTCCCCTTTTCCTGTTTTGAATGGAGCTGAAAATAACATGGTATTTTGGCTTTAAAGGAAAATGACTCATTTTGTTGTGTTCGGCATTGAGTTTCTCAGAGATGTGTTTAGCTTTTCAAATGGCAGAGGAGTTTGGGATTTTGGTCTCCTTTTCATTTTATTAGGAAAAATGTTATTTATGATAATATATAGGAGTTTGTAAGTAGAATATTTTCCAGGTTAGGGGAAGAAATTATTTGTAAGTAGGATGTCTTTTTTTTTTTTTTTTCCTGTGCTGGTTTACAGAGCGTTTCTGTAGCATGAATTTTCTTATTTTAATTTTATAGAACTCTTAACAGTTTTAACTGAGAATCGTTTTAGGGGAAATAGTTTAAAGAATTTCCCATTTTAAAAAAATGTGTATCATTTCATGAACTTACAATATTTATTTAGAAACTTCTTTTCGGTCTTGAATGCCTCCTGAAGGTTGAATGTCCTGTATCATTTATTTAAAGTGAACACATTATATAAATTAGCATTTGCCATCTCCATAAGCATGAAGTATGTATATAAGTCCTACCTATAATTGTCATTCAGAAAGCTGACAGATGGATTTTCCATCTATACAAACCGTCATTTGTGTGATTTGGGGTCTTTTAATAGTAAAGTCAGATGTTTGCTGCTTGGCTTAGTTCTCTTTGGGTGGGCAAAAAGTGAGAAAAGTCAGACCACTATTTTAGAAATTGTAAAGTCAATTTAAAGAAATAAAATGTGCTTATGACTTATGGCTGAGCAAAGATATATTAGGGATCACTGTACATGATGAGATTTGAATCATAAAACTGAGCAGATTCCTCTTCACCAAGCAAATACCTTTTTCAGGGGTTGGGAGGAGTAATCCTCCCATATCAGTGATCTCAAACAGATGCCTATAGGTGCTAGGTACCTCTAGGTAAGGGTACCTCTAGTCACCATAAGGGAAAATAAGTGCAGTTGCTAGATCTCATTTTTCAAAAGAAGTTAAAAACCTGAAATTCTGTGCGAAATCCTCCAAGTTTAAATGTTGGCCAAGAATCTTTAAAAATCTTCAAAAAATTTAAAATGCCGCGTGATTCAATATCATGTGTACATCTGTAGGCTGGCAGTTTGTGACATCTTGAGGCTCCTCCTGCTCCCTTTTAGTAATTAGCTATAGTTTTTGCATATAAATCTTAAAAAGAAGAGGCTCTTCTATATCTTTGTCCCCACTGCCTTCTCGTCCTCTTTTGGAAATGACTGGTAAGAGGGGTGCCTGGGTGGCTCAATTGGTTAAGCATCTGCCTTCAGCTCAGTCCTGGGGTCCAGCCCCAAGTTGACCCCCATTTCAGACTCCTTGCTCAGCGGGGAGTTTGCTTCTCCCTCTCCATCTGCCCCTCCATCCACTTTGTGCTTTCTTTCTCTCACTCAGTTAAATAAATAAAATTTTTCTTAAAAACCGTATATAGTAATACTGAGACTTTGTCTTTTTTCACTATTTTGAAATTTGTGCAGTGGCAGGTAAAATACTGGCTTCTTAGCATAAATCCAAAGTAGTGGCAGCAAACTGTTGAAAATTATTGTATTCTTCACTTTTTTTGTACTTGCAGGACAAGCCAGTTTTCACTCGGGTATCTTTGATGAAGTGGTAAAAATTACTAATTTTATTAAATTTTAACCTTTGAGTATGTATATCACTTTAATATGCAGTTTGACAAAATGAAAAGAACCTTTGGTTGTCTTGAAGAAAAACACTTTTGCATTTCTTTTAGTTGCAAGCTGAATTAGCTGCTTTCTTCAGGAACATTTATTTTACTTAAAATAAGCCTTGGGTATTTGACAAACATTTTCTCAAAAATGACCATAGTGAGCCTTTTACTTCAAGGAAAACAATTTTATCACTGTTTGTTGTCAGTGATAAAATTGAGCTTTCAAGCAACAATTAGAATTTTTGGAAATTTGTATCCATCATTGTCAGTTTGACAGTGACCTTAACAAACATGATTTTGAAGACCTGCCTAAGTACGCAAACCATTATTTTCCAAATGACCAGTGCATGCCGTTACAGACTTATACATGGGCACACGATTTTGATAGGTTTCAGAAGGTTTCACATTGCTCCCAACCTTTAAGGAATGATCACTTGTTGAGTTTTGGTGTAATATCAAAGAATATCTCCAATGATCTGTAAGGTGTATTAAAATATTGCTCCCTTTTCCTATATTTGAATATGTAGGGCTAGCCCTTCTTCACATACTTCAACCAAAATAATGTACAGTGATATACTGAATGCAGAAGCAGATCTGGGAATTTAGCTATCTTATAGTAAGAGTGATAACAAAGAGGTCTGCAAAAATGTAAAACAGTCCCCCATCGTAAATAGTTTTGGAAAAGTTATTTTTTCATAAGGTATTTTTTTGTGTATATAATGAGTTTATTATTTTTGAAGTAAATATTCAGAATTTTTCTTGGTACTTGATAATATTATAAATATCAGTGTTTTTGAGCCCAGTAAACAAAAGTGATTCTAAGATAAAATTTAAAATTTCTAAGTATATTATGTGAGGTTGAGAAGGGAGGCTGTTAGGAAGACTCAAGGGATATTTGTGGAGGTGAAAAATCAGCAGAAATTCTGATTTACTTTTAGAGAAAACCCTTTCATATGAGATACAAAGAACTTTAATGGTCTCTGTGTTCTTGAAGTGAAGCCTAAAATCTTTTGTTTCTGGTAAATTTTTAGTTTCTCTTTGGCCTTTATCATAATCTTATTCCTTGATTACTTAGTATTAAACTTTGAAGTTTTCTGTGGTCAGCTGTGACATGAGTAAACTTAAGGACAAAATAGGAGTTTTGAATAATAGTTAAATTTATATAGTTTATATTTAATCTACAATTATGGCCTCCTTACATTTTTGCTGTGAAAATGATGTATAGTGATTTTTCTTTTTTTAATTTTTTTAAAAATTTTTATTTATTTATGATAGTCACACAGAGAGAGAGAGAGAGAGAGAGGCAGAGACATAGGCAGAGGGAGAAGCAGGCTCCATGCACCGGGAGCCCGACGTGGGATTCGATCCCGGGTCTCCAGGATCGCGCCCTGGGCCAAAGGCAGGCGCTAAACTGCTGCACCACCCAGGGATCCCCTGATTTTTCTTTTTTAATGTGTATGTTGTCCAGATAGTTACCTTACTTCTCTAATTATTCATCCAGCCCCACTCCCATTTACTTGTTCTGGAAATCCTGAAGCTGGGGAAGCCATGATCAGGGTTAAATTCAGATAGAGGCAGTACAAAATGAATTTAAAAAAATGTATGCAGAAATTGAATGTCTTGAAGTCAAATTTCAGACATACAGTGAGAGAGTCTTTCATAATCACAGAGATGGAGAGAATTATCCCTAAAGTGTTGATGCCTCTTGCTTACCAAGATAGCCCTAATATTTCCAGGTTCTTCCCAGTCATCCTCAGTCCCATGGGTCAAGGTAGCTCTTAATACTTAAGTCATAACAGCGTGGGTGGGTAGTAAGAAACATTTTATCCCCTTCATGGAAAAACAGATCCACAGTGTAGCATAAGAAGACTCCATTGACCCCTTGCATCTTACACTCAAGACCTCCTAAAGAGGATTCCTTGTGAAAATGCCTTAGATGGTTTGCTGTTGGCTTGCTACAGGACTGTGTGAAAAGGGGTTGTGGGTTGGATTCTCTCTGGACTGGATTGGATAAGACAGCATCAGATTTTCAGTTATCTAGTAGAGCTGGGAATGTGCTTACTAGATGCTGACACAAGTAAGTGACTGTTTCAAAATACCTTCTGCAGCTTTACCTAAAGCAGAGCCTCTTCTCACAGTGACTGTGGCTGGGAGGTGGGACCACCACCTGATAACTTGAATTTAATCATGTCAGTGATAATATTGAACAGCTGGCATGCAAAGAGACAGTTCAGAGGTGGCAGTGTATATAGTATGACGTGGCAGTTGTATAAAAGAACAATGTGAAAGAAAGAACTGAATGCTAATACTTAGGAAAGTGCAGGATAATGTAGCAAAAAACACCATTAGTTTGACTCCTATCTTTGCCATCTATCTAGCATCGTAGTTGTTCCAAAAGAAAAAAAAATACATAATTTCATTGCTTCATGAGTTTTAGGCTTTATGATTTAGAGAATTTTCTTTTGGGGAAATGCCAGAAATATTCCTACAGTATTTCTTTTTCTACAAGAAAATAATCTGGGCACAGGTTTTAATGTACGATTTAGCTTTGTAGGTAACCTTTACTGTTGGCTGTTGTTTCTTTATATGGATTATTAAGCCCTTTACTTAAAAATAAAATGAGAGGGATATGTAAAAGTTTTATTCCATGGATGGATAGGTTGAGGTTGGAGTGAGGTTACTTTAAAGGCAGGTTGCTAATACGATTATTGAGTAAGTGGTGAGTTATTAAATATTTTCTTTATGTTAACTGGCCTGCTTATAAGAGTTAATATGGGCAACTGTCCTAAAATAAACCTGTATATTTGTACTTTTCATGCCTGTTTTAAACTTTGTTCAAACCTGAGGTGGAAGACCTGAGGAATTAACTTTGTTGAGATTAGGATTAGGAACCTTTTCTTCCTCTGAAATGGAGTGTATGCAAGTATTACTCTATAGTTTTCACCGTTGGAAATGTATCTAAAGAAGCAGAAGAGTGAGGAAAGACTTGATTTTATCCTGTCTTTACTTAGAGTCTCTGAAGCCAGTTCAGACTGAAACAAATGCAATGTAGACCTGAAGGTCCTCTAGGAAGGAGAAACTGTTGACTTCTGTAGGAAGAAAAGTAGGGTAGCAGGAAAAATTCATGGAGGAGGTAACATTTGAGCTGGGCCTGAAATAGGAATGAGCCTGGAAGAAATATACTGTTGGCAGATTTTGTCAATTTTTCACCACTTAAGGTGATTGCTAATAAATACGAAACATGGATAGGTGTACTTGGTCTTATGCTTCAGATATATGAAGACCATCATCTTGTAGAAGGTGGGGTATCAGGAATATCTTTCTGCCCTGGAGAATTGCAGCCTTTTGGGGATCTTAAATAGGCTTTAATGTTTTTAGTTGCAGAAATACAGCTGGAAATCCATCAGGTTTCATTCAGCTTAGGGTTACGTATGTTTGAACATGCAGGTGTGGTATGTGACAGGGGTAGGAGAGAATTCTAAAACTGATGGACCTCCACTGATGCTGTTACCAGGTTGAGGATGACTGAGAAGATGAAGCATCTTTGAAATTACTTTGAATTTAACATTAATTAATGTTAAATTTGGAGGAAAAGGAGACTGAACTTACAGGGTATTTCAGGGCAGCAATGAAATATGTTAGATTCCAGCATGTTATAGTTTGATTTCTTGTCCCTTTTTATTTTTTATTTTTTTTAAGATTTTATTTATTTATTCATGAGAGACAGAGAGAGAGAGAGGCAAAGACACAGGCAGAGAGAGAGAGAGAGGCAAAGACACAGGCAGAGGGAGAAGCAGGCTCCATGCAGAGAGCCTGATGTGGGATCCTGGGACTCCAGGATCACGCCCTGGGCTGAAGGCAGGTGCTAAACCACTGAGCCACCCAGGGATCCCCCTCTTGTCCCTTTTTAAACATCAGTTTGCTGTTACCCTACTTTGGAGCTTTAAGAAAAAAGAAAATCCAGCCTCTGGATCTGTAAAATGCCAATAAATTTAAAGGAATGAACTAGGTTCTTGGATTGGAATATAGAATAAATCTTTGGTGTAGGAATACTAAGGATTGTCAGAAGCTTATTGGTAGCCTATGCATTGTGTGTTACAGCAACCTCACAAAGGCTTTCCTGCCTATCCATGAATGAGATTAAATGCTGAGTTATGAGGTTATTTTGTAATGTTATGCTGTACTCTTAAAATTTTTTCCATCACAACCACATGTTAAGATTTATTCTGAAATGGAATTTGGTGAGTTCTAGGATAGTTTTCCTTTTATTTTAAAAATGAGGGAGACTTCTGTACATGTTGCTACTAGAGGAACTATAATGACTTTAAGCATGTAAGCTTTTGGAGAAAGATCTTTTAAAATAGATGAGTGCCTAACAATTATATAGAGACATTCAGTAACTTTGTAAATGAATGTGGTCTTTGGTCTGCAGCAATGCTGTGATTTCCCTGTCTGCAGAGGACTCTACTGTAAAAGGGGAACTAAACTAACTTTATAGTTTGTTTGTAGGTTTCTTTGATACTATTGTCTGGGATTTATGCTTATGGGGCCAGTTTAGTCCTGATTACTGTTTTGAGATTTGCAGGCATGATAGATTTTGTGTAAATTTTGGGGATTGAATTTAAGAAATTAAAAAAAAAATTAGTATTTAGGGAAACATCCTAAATGTCCATGTAAAATCAGTTTGTATATGAAAGTTTCAGATGGTTTAGATGAAATTGGATATGACAGTAAGTGCTAGTCCCATATACATGTTATAGATGTATCCACTGATTTATTTTCTTTTAAAACATTCATAAGAATTCCAGGACTAAAAAGAACCATGGATGACTATTATATGGATGAGAACCTGAGACTTTAAAGGTCTCAAATGAGGCCAGTGAGTAAGTAGTAAGTGAGCTGGGAGTTAGCTCCAGATTTCTTGCTCTCTAGTGGGCATTGTTTCCAGTACAGATGGGTGTACGTTTCAGATGTGGTTAGGAGTCCACCATGATTTTTAAGATGAGAGAATTGAATTGATGGCAGTGACCATTTCCTCTGTCTCCTTGTGGCCTGAAATTTGCTGTCGAGTTCTTTTTTTTTTTTTTTTTAATATTTATTATTTATGATAGACATAGAGAGAGAGAGAGAGGCAGAGACACAGGAGGAGGGAGAAGCAGGCTCCATGCCAGGAGCCTGATGCGGGACTCGATCCCGGGACTCCAGGATCACGCTGTGGGCCAAAGGCAGACGCTAAACCACTGAGCCACCCAGGGATCCCCTGCTGTCGAGTTCTTGACTTAGTACTTTAATCATTTTGATGTTTCCAAAGCTTATTTTAGTTATAAATATTGTGTATATGAGTGGTATTTGAAGCCATGAGAGCAGCTTCATTTTAATTTTTATTTTATTACTATTTTTTTAAAGATTTTATTTATTCATGAGAGAGACAGGGGCGAGGGTTGGGGGGGCGGGCAGAGACACAGGCAAAGGGAGAACAGGCTCCACACAGGGAGCCTGATGTGGGACTCGATCCCGGGACTCCAGGATCACGTCCTGGGCCGAAGGTAGGCGCTAAACTGCTGAGCCATCCAGGGATCCCCTAATTTTTAATTTCCGTTATTGCCCAGTTTTGAAAAGGCTTTGACAAATTTTATCCACTCCCAGCTTCCACCCCCCAACTGTATACTTTGTGACAGCTCTCAAGACTGTGTTGGGTGAAGAGAAAGCAATGGGCATGAATGGGTTTAGTTGTATCCTGGAACAACATACCTTCTTGGAGTACTATTGTGGTTTTGGGAAGTAAACCTTTCTTAGCCCTTTCCCTCCAGCTCTACTCCTGCCTCAGCTCCAGGATTCTGGAGGCCATTGTTTGGCCCCTCAGTTTATTGTATCCACATTTTCTATTTGGCCTTCTCTCTCATTAATCCCATGTAGTATGTTATTCTTACGGTATTTTATCTTTTCTTGGAACCGAGAAGCATGCCTTGTAAATGAGCAAACTGGGATGTGGTGAAAAGGCTTGATTTTACAGGACAAGGAAAACACATTTTTGTTCATGAAAGCAAATACAACACTAGGCAACAAAAATGAAAATGTATTTTATTGGGGGCTTGTTCACACATCAGGTGCTGTTCTTTGGGAGTGAGGATAAAGTGAGTGGGAGAGAAATTAAGTATAGCATCATTTGAAAGTTATTCTTGCTTAGGAGTAAGATTCAGAATTGGAAAGTAACCATATATATGTTGGTGTGTTTGAAAGATGCTCCTCAGCATTAAATAGAGGATAGAATTTGTAGGATAAAGTTGAGAGTTTAGCCCTACTAGAATCTCTTATTGAAATCATTAGATCATTTGCATATATAATACATGATTTGTGACAGCTTTGAATCCTAAACTGGCTTTAAGCTGTGATTTATTTTGGAGGTATACATACACACACACACACACACACACACACACACCACTTTCATCTGTTAATACAAATGATTGAAATTAGACTTCAGGTATTTTTGCCACTTTTCAGAAAGCAAAATTCATGGGATTTCCTATTGACATGTTTTAATTTTTTTCTGTTGCTTTCTAAAATTCTGTTTAAAGAGTCATTTATGAAAAAAAATTTGAAAAACCAGGCAGTTGTTTTGGTAACTTGATAGAATCAAACTCTTACGGTCTCTATATTTGTTTACATCTTTACATTATAAGCCGTTTTTTTTTTAAAGATTTTTTTTAAGGAAAAAAAAAGATTTTTAAAAAAGATTTATTTATTTATTTATTTGTTTGTTTGTTTATTTATTCATAGAGGCAGAGAGAGAGAGAGAGAGGCAGAGACACAGAGGGAGAAGCAGGCTCCATGCAGGGAGCCTGACGTGGGACTCGATCCTGGGTCTCCAGGATCACACCCCAGGCTGCAGGCGGCACTGAACCGCTGCGCCACGGGGGCTGCCCCGTTTTTTTTTTTAATTTATTTATTTGAGAGTGAGAGCAAGTGCAAGAGCGAGAGAGAGCAAGAGAGAGATCCGGGAGAAGCAGATTCCCCAAGGAGCAGAGAGCCAGACACGGAGCTTGTTCCCAGGACCCTGAGATCAGGATCTGACCTGAAGGCAGACTCTTAACAGACAGAGCTACCCCAGGTGTCCCAACATCTTTACATTATAAAATGACTTCCTTAAGTTGATAAAAGTGTGTAGTTTAAATGAGTATTACAATATTTTTTACAATATTTTTTATTAACTCACCCATTTTCTTGAGATAAACAGCAAAATCATAATAGAAAATATGAATGGTTATCTTTTAGTTATGTAGCTCTTTAAGATTTTTTGAAGTATATTTGGTACTCTTAGAAATGGGGAAGATTAAAAAAAATGGGGAAGGTGTTATCCTTGTTTTATAGATACAGACATAGAAGTTTTAATTTGTACAATTTTGTGTCAGAGGCCCTTTAGGAACTTGAGACTGTGTCTTTTTTTTTTTTTTTTTTTTTGAGACTGTGTCTTAAGTCAGTAAGGCTTTCAGGCTGTTCCTGCCTCATTATGTTAAATTCTTAGTAGATATATATTACCCCAATATCATCATTTTATGATGTACATTTAAGGATCTCTTTTGACGTTTATAGCAAAGTGTTTAACAAGTGACTTCCATTGATGCTAGCTCAGGTACCAGCTGTGTTGCCACATTTTGTATTACAAATGATGGGAACCTTAGTTTCCTCATCTGTAAAATGGGATTAATATAATTATCAAAATTGCTAATGAGGTGGTAAGGGAAGGGAATTAATTATAGAGTTGACCATGGATCTTTTTTTGGGACAAAAATGAAAGATAATATAAAAAACATAATTGCCATAGCAGATTTTTTGTATACTACCATTAGAAATCACTAAATAATGATACAAGTACCTATCAGAACTATTTTGTTTAAAAATAATTTGTACATGTGGTTTATTCATATTTTGGTTTTTTTTTAAAGGTTGCGGGAAGTTTCAGAAAAACTGAACAAATATAATTTAAACAGGTAAGAGTTTTAAGATATTTTAAATTTTCTGAAAAGAGCAGTTTTTCTTTATTAGGAAAAAACTCACATTTAGGCAGAAGCTTTAATCTATCAACTTTTATGAGTCAGGTTCGTTTGAATTACAGGTTCTATTCATACTGATTTTTAAAAAGTCTGGCATGCAAGGACATATAATAACTTTTTAAGGCTATCATAATTATTATTTCTCAAGTATTACTTACTATAATATATAAATATTTTTGAAAACAGGTTTTGCCAGCTATTTATTACTTTGATTAATCAGATAAAAACCAACCAGCCCTAGAATGTATTTGCCATTTTAAAACTAATTTTGCTTGATGTTTTTTATTCCTTAGCCACCCCCCTTTGAATGTATTGGAACAGGCTACTATCAAACAGTGTGTGGTAGGACCAAATCATGCTGCCTTTCTTCTTGAGGTAAATTGTTTACTGTAAGATACAGAAATGAAAAGGAACTTAAAATACAGTCATGCATTATCATGTTTCTTTTTTAACCAGGCAAAATAGAAGTTTCTTGCAAGAGTTATTGTAGAGATCACTCAGTTCCATTTCCTTATTGTGTACATTCTCTGGCTCAGAGAAAGCTTAAGTGATTTACAACAGCTTGAAACCATAGTAATGAAGAAGTTCCTGATACCCAGTTATTTCCTTACTCTGAATTCTGTTAGAGATACTTTAAATTATTTTTACTGGGTCCGTAATTGTATGTAAAACATACTTCCCCACGTGAGGCACAAGTGCCTTCCGAAAAGCTTATTTGTATTCTGAATTGACAATGATGGGGACATAATCTGTTTATTGAATAAATTCATATTTTAATACACAGTATTAGTTTGGTGATTTCTTCTATTTTCTTTCTTTTAGGATGGTAGAGTTTGCAGGATCGGTTTTTCAGTACAGCCAGACAGATTGGAATTGGGCAAACCTGATAATAACGATGGGTAAGACATTAATGCCCTTTTTATTTGATAAGTATTTAGCTCTTAAAAGGTATTATAGTAAACCTATTTTGATGTTAATAGCCTTCAAGTTTTAAGTTTTAAGATAGTGAAATGGTTATCTTGTAGTTTGATTTTAATTTTTCTGTAAGCAGTGATTAATAAATTATTAGTATTGAAAATAGCAGAGAAGTTTGTCAGTTAACAGAAATAGGTTACCAGGGAAATGGTATGGTAGGTTCCAGGTCAGATCTATTCTTTGGTTGAATATGACTTTTTAGATTACCTCCCCCCCCCCCAAGATTTTATTTTTAAGTAATCTCTGCACCCAGTGTGGGGCTTGAACTTAGAACCCTGAGATCAAGAGTCACATGCTCTACTGGCTGAGCCAACCAGGCCCCTGTCTCCACCTCTTTAAAGTAATATCTCTACCCAGTGTGAGTCTTGAACTCACGACCACCAGATTGAGTTGCATGCTCTACTGACTGAGCCAGTGAGGCACCTCATGTTTTTTCCTTTTTAATATTTCCAAATCAAGTAACTGAGTTTGAAATTGACAAGAGTCTTTAAAATTGTGGTCTATATGAATGATAATGTATAAAAAGTGTTGTTGGGGGACGCCTGGGTGGCTCAGTGGTTGAGCATCAGCCTTCGGCTAAGGGCATGATTCCGGGTCTGGGGATCGAGTCCCACTTCGGGCTCCCTGCAGGGAGCCTGCTTCTCACTCTGCCTATGTCTCTGACTCTCTCTGTCTCTCATGAATAAATAAAATAACTTAAAAAAAAAAGTGTTGTTGGATCATGTACGATGAATTTCAGTTGCCTGCCTCTTTAAGGAAAACGTGATTACTTTAAAAAATCTAGAGAACAATTAATTTGCAGCTAATCCATGAAAACGCTTTCAGCCTGGAGGGAATGCTGGATTGGTAGGAGGCTGTCAGTTGTTAGGCTTGCTCTTTGATGGGAAGTACACATTCCAGAAGGAGATTCCAAGAGGAGCAGTTGGAGAAGAGTGAGGCTGGTATTTTACCACAGTCGCTCCCAGAGCAGTGCAGCCTGGAGTCCTGGGCTTGTACCAAGCTAGTGTTCAGGACTGTTCCTTGACTGTTGTGCCTCCTGTTTCTTTCCCAGGTCAAAGTTGAACAGCAACTCGGGGGCAGGGAGGACATCGAGGCCTGGAAGGACAAATGACTCCCCATGGTTTCTCTCAGGTTCTGAGACTCTGGGCAGGCTGGCAGGCAACACCCTGGGGTAAGTTGTGGCCAGGTGATGGCCCCCTCTGGTCTGGGCTGGTGCTGTTAGTGCTCTCACTTTGAGATTGTCTTCAGTGTTATCTAACAGTGCAGTGAGGAAACTCCTGAACTCTTTGGGCAGGCGTTCTGTTGCTCATGGGAAACACTGTGATAAAAATAACCCATGCAGGCTAATTACAATTAACCCAGACTCTTGACCTTTTAAAAGTGTCTAATGTTGAGATGTGTTTATTACATCACTTACCATGTAGTTTATGTTATTTCAGTTTTTCAGTGATGCAGACTTTGGTCTTTTTTTGTGCTAATTTCATGGTTAAAAAATTTAACATTTCTTTCTAGGTTCTAAATCTGGTAGTTCTTTTTGAATTAATTTAGTGAGGCTTGAAAATCATGTAACTAAGCCTGACAGCCTTTAATTAGGTTATTTTTATTTTTTAAAGATTTATTTATTTCTAGAAAGAGAGCATGCAAGTAGGGGGAAGGTTTGGAGGGGGGAGACAAGGAGACTCCTTGATGAGCAGGGAGCTAGCTCAACATATGGCTCTATCAATACCAGGACCCTGAAATAGATCATGACCTGAGCCAAAACCAAGAGTCTGACAGTCAACCAACTAAACCATCCAGGTGCCCAAAGTTATTTTTATTTTTTAAATCAAGATACAATTGACATACAACATATTAGTTTCAGATGTATAGCATAATGATTTGATATTTATGTATTGTGAAATTATCACCACAATAAGTCTAGATAACACCCATCACTATATATACATAGTTACAAAATTTTTTTTCTTGTGATGAGGACTTCTAAGATCTACTCTTTTAGCAACTTTCAAATATGCAATACATGTTATTTACTCTAGTCACCATGTTGTCCATGTTGTACATTATATCCTTATGACTTATTTTATAACGTTTGTACCTTTTTATTTTTAAATTATTTATAAAATGCATACCTCTAAACTAGATAATCAACTCTTGTTTTATCTAAAGTTGATAAGCTATCATATTAAAGAAATCACATACAAATTCTAAGCCAGATGATTTTACAAGATGATTCTTGAATACCTAGATTTTCTGAAATTACCTAATGAATGATTAGATAACACCAAATCAGTCAAGTCAGCAAATGTGTTCAAAAGCTAGAAATAGAACTAGAAGCAATTTAAATTGTTTCAAACTATAGTAAGGGGAAGAGGAAGGTTTTAAATAAATATATTTTTAAAGATTTATTTATTTATTCATGAGAGAGACAGAGACACACACAGGCAGAGGGAGAAGCAGGCTCCTTGCAAAGAGCCCGATGTGGGACTTGATCCCGGATCCCTGGATCATACTCTGAGCCAAAAGCAGATGCTCAACCACTGAGCCACCTTGGCATCCCTAAATATTTTAAAAATATTTTGAGACTGTGAGTTTCTAGATAAAGTTAGCTTTGCAAATTGAGAGCTCCAAATTCTTATTTTTTTCTTTGCCTTTTTTGTTTTTATGCTGAACTAAGTTTATTTTGAGGTCAGAGGAAGGTCATTTAGTGGAGTACATCCTTTATTTAGCTCATTCTGTGCTAGAACTACTAATAGGAAACACAGTTCTGGTCTTTATTAAAATATTAAGTATCTCCTTTTAATGGTCATATGCACACAACAAACATAGCAGTGTGTGACAATTCTGACAAGGAATTCTGAAAATTCATGAAAATGGTATGTAATAACAAATGAAATTTTCATTTCATTTGATAAATCTGGAAAAAGTTTGACTATATTTACTTAAGAAAGAATTATTATGTATTACACCATGTCACACTATAATTTCTTTAAAAATTTTAATTGCAGGGTCAGCAAACTAGAGCCTATAGCCTAAATCCATTCCCTCCTTGTTTTTATTGAAATACGGGCATGCTTGATACTTTTACTTTCTGTGGCTGCTTTGTGCTAGGATGACAGAGATGAGTAGTCTCAACAAAGACTTTAGCTCACAAAATAGTAAATACTGTTCTTTACAAAAAAGATTCCTGATCCCTGTTGTAGTTTATCCATTTATGTAGTGGCATTGTTAAGTAATTTGTACTCTGTATTGATTTTTAAATTAAAATTTTTATTTTGAAACAATTTGACCTTTTTTTGTTGTTCTTAAAGTATATGACTGAAGTAATTTGACCTTTAAGAGTGGTTTTCAGGTTCACAGCTAAAATGGGAGAAAGATACTGAAATTTCCCATATATTCCCTGTCTCTACACATGTATAGTCTCGTATTACCAACATCTCCCACCTGAGCAATCCATTTATTTAAACTGATGAAACTACGTTGATAAATCATTATCACCCAGAGTCATGGTTCCCATTAGGGTTCACAATAGATGTACTGTGGGTTTGGACAAATGTATAATGACATATATTCTCCATTATAGTGACAAACAGTAATTTCATTTCCTTAAAAATTGTCTGTGCTCTGCCTATTTATCCTTCTCTCCCCCACAGTCCCTGGCAATGACAGATATTATTACTGTTTCTGTAGTTTTGTGTTTTCCAGAATATTGTATAGTTGGAATCATAAGGTATGTAGCCTTTCAAATTGGCTTCTTTCACTTAGTAATAGGCAATTTAAGTTTCTGCCATGTCTTCTCATGGCTTGATAGCTTGTTTCTTTTTAGTGCTGAATAATATTCCATTGTCTGGATGTGCTGCAGGTTATTTATGCATTCACTTATTGAAGGACATCTTGGTTGCTTCCAAGTTTTGGCAATTATAAATAAAACTGCTAATGAAACATTGTGTGCAGGAATTTTTGTGGATAAGTTTTCAATTCCTAATACTAAAGAGCACAATTGCTGGAACATGTTAAGAGTATGTTTAATTTTGTAAGAAACCAGCTACTGTTTTCCAAAGTGGCTGTACCATTTTGTTTTCCCACCAGCAGTGAGTGAGAGTTCTTATTGCTCCACATGCTCAATAGCAATTGGTGGTGTCAGTGTTCTGGATATTGGCCGTTCTCATAGGTGTGTAGTGGTATCTCATTGTTTCAGGTTGCATTTCCCTAGTGATATATGATGTGAAACGTCTTCTATATGCTCACTTGCTCTCTGTTCATTTTCTCTGGTGAGGTCTCTGTTAAGGTCTTTGGCCCATTTTTATCTTTTTTTTCTTTTTCTTTCTTTTTTTTTTTTTTTGAGTTTTAAGAGTTCTTTGTAATTTAGGATAGTAGTCCTTTATAAGATATGTCTTTTGCAAATATTTTCTCACAGTCCATGGCATGTCTTCTCATTCTCTTGACAGTGTCTTTTACAGAGCAGATAGTCTTAATTTTAATAAGGTCCATTTAATCAGTTATTTTTTTCATTGTGCCATTGGTGTCCTGTCTTAAAGTCATTGCCATACCCAAGGTCATCTAGATTTTCTGAGGTGTTTATCTTCTAAGAGTTTTATAGTTTTGCAGTTTACATTTAAGTGTATAATCCATTTTGAGTTAATTTTTGTGAAGGGTATAAGGTCTTATGTATAGATTATTTTTTTCTTTTTTTTTTTGTATATGGATGTCCATTTGTTCCAATACCATTTGTTGAAGAGACTCTTTGTTCCATTGTATTACCTTTTCTCCTTAGATCTAAGGATCAGTTGACCATATTTATGAGGGGGTCTGTTTCTAGGCAATGTATTCTGTTCTTTTGATCTATTTGTTTTCGTGTTGTTTTTGTCAATAGCACACTGTTTTGATAACGTCACTTTATAATGAGCCTTGAGGTTGGGTAGTATCAGTCCTTTAGCTTTGTTCTTCAGTGTTGTGTTGGCTCTTCTGGGTCTTTTTCCCCCTCCATAGAAACTTTAGAATCAGTTTGTTGGTATCCACAAAATAATTTGCTGGGATTTTGATGGAGATCACAGGTGATGCATTTTTGGCAAGAAAACCACAGAAGTGGTGATGTGCCCTTCACACTGCATCATATCAGAAGGCACATGATGTTGATATGTCACATCTGGTGATGAGATTGTCCTTGATTAGTTAGATAAGATGGTGTTTGCCAGGTTTCTCATCTATAAAGTTACTATTTTCTCCTTTGTAATTAATAATATATACTGTGGGGAGATACTTTGACTATGTAAGTATCTTTTTTTTTTTTTAAGTTTCTTATTTTTATGCTTGATTTTAGCATCCACTGATGATTTTTTGCCTTAATTATTTCTGTGGGTTGGCCAAGTGGTTACCTTTTTAAATTTCCATCATTCCTCTTACACTTACTAATTGGAATTCGACCATAAGGAAGAATTTTTCCTCCTTGTCCATTTCTTTCTTTCTTTTTTTTTTTTTGTCCATTTATTTCTTATTCTGTTTATTTATTCTGTTTATTCTGTTTTCTTATTCTGTCTATTCTGTTTCTTTTCAGTTATTTATATCATTATGGTTTCATGGATATTTTATTCTATAGTTTATAATTCATTATGATTGATTATGTTGCTCAAATTGCCTTAGATTTGAGTTCTCTTTATAAATAAAACTTGGATATAACCAATTATAGAATGATTGAAATATAGCAATGGAATTTTATGATTTTAATGCTAATAAAATATGTAACAAAGGTAATAATAAACTATAATACATTTGATCTTGAAGAAAACCTCTGTAAATCTACTCCAAAGAAGATTAGGGCTAATCTTAAGACTTTTTTAAAAATGCAGAGAGAAGCAATTTTTGAGTCCCCCTTACACATCCTTGCCCACACCACTTTGTGTACCCATGTTTTTCTGTGCCTTGTTCTCTTATCCACGTACATGCCCCAGAACAAACTGCATGAGCTTTCTTTGGCATTTGATTCATGAATTGCAGTATTGAGAAATGTCAGAAATGTCACAGTGCCCACTAAGTGATTGCCAGTTGTTTGTTTACCTTTATTTGGTTTTGCAGATGTCCACAAAGCATAAGCACTTAAGGATTGATTGTTTCTCTTATCCTCTATGAAAATCTCAGTTTGTTGATGGTGAAATTATGATGAAGTTATTTTTTATGATGAAGTTATTTTGTAAATTAAGAAATTTTATAGAGTCAAAAGTATTTTCCTTTATGGTACATTATTTCCCTCATGAGTACATAGTGGGTGTTTTTTTCATCTTTCTATGTTGATTACAATGAATTTTAAAGAAACTTGCAATTTTTCACATGTAATAGAAAATCTAGGACAGGCAGATCTTGAGACTCCAGAGGGGATTCTTATCCACAGATTTACCAAAACAGTCAAATATGAAAGAGACCATCCCTATATAGACCATGGTCCCCTATTCTCTTCCTTCAGAGTCGAGGCTTGCTCTCTTTGGATTATGAATCAGTCTCTGTATTTGAGAACTGCATTTGAAAGATTTTGGAATAATTGAGTTTTCTTTTCCATCAGCATAGATCGTTGATAATTGATCATTTATTTTGAATACATAGCAGACAAAATTTATGGGACTTTTAATATTTTTCCCTTTGGCTTTTTCACTGTCAGCAGATGTTTTTTTGTTAAACATTTCTAGTTGCTCCTGTTCATTCCTTTCATAATTACTCAAATTTATCCTGGAAGATTTTTCAAAAATCTCCTAGGTATTTTTGTTAAACTCATTTCAGGCCAAGTTAAGGGTAGAACAACAGATTTACTTGGGGAAGAGAGTTAATTGTGCTCAATAGTAAGTTTATTTATTTATTTTTTTCAATAGTAAGTTTAAAATGGAGATATTAGTATTTTTTTTTAAGATTTTTATTTATTTATTCATGATAGACCTAGAGAGAGAGAGAGAGGCAGAGACACAGGCAGAGGGGGAGAAGCAGGCTCCATGCCGGGAGCCCGACTCGGGACTTGATCCCAGGACTCCAGGACTGCGCCCTGGGCCAAAGGCGGGCGCTAAACCGCTGAGCCACCCAGGGATCCCTGAGATATTAGTATTTAAAGTCTCTTTATTCTGTTTATTGTCACTGGATATAATAGATAATAGATATAAGCTGCTTTTTGTTCATTTGAGCTACCATGTTTCTTTTGGAGTCTTCATCTGAGCTAATAGCGCTGTATTTGGAATGTGAAAGCCAAGGAGGTCACTATAATTATAAATAGTTGAAGCTGGCTAGGTGGGTAAGACAGTATGTAGTAGGGCTGTGACACACTAAGTGGATGGCCCTTTTTAAAGAAGGCAGCTGATTATTACCACCGGAGAATACAGAGCCATTGTTGCCAAATGCAAACTTCCATACCTCACCCCCACCTTTTTTTTTTTTTTTTTTTTTTTTAGTATACTTTATGTTCAATGTGGGGCTTACACCCATAACCTTGAGATTGAGGGTCACATGCTCTACTGACTGAACCAGCCAGGTGCCCTTCACCCCAACCCTTTTTTTCTTTTTTGTCCCCAAAAAGCTGCAGTTCTGGATCTTTATGTGAATATTTTGACTTACGTGTTGGAACTAATTGATATTTTCACAGAAACAAATGTATATATCAGGCTACATACCACTCATATAGTATGTGTACGTCTGTGTGTATATACTCTTTTAAATAAACTTTTTATTTTAAGACAGCTTTAGGGCAGCCCCGATGGCGCAGCGGTTTGGTGCTGCCTGCAGCCTGGGGTGTGATCCTGGAGACCCGGGATCGAGTCCCACATCGGGCTCCCTGCGTGGAGCCTGCTTCTCCCTCTGCCTGTGTCTCTGCCTCTCTCTCTCTGTGTCTATGAATAAATAAATCTTAAAAAAAAAAAAAAAAGACAGCTTTAGATTGACAGAAAAATTACAAATAGAATACTGAGAATTCTCATGTACTCCACACCCAGTTTCTACTGTTACATGTTTAAACTGGTATAGTAAATTTTTTATAATTAATGTATATTGATACATTATTATTGACTGAGGCTGAAAGTTATTCATATTTCCTTAGTTTTCTCCTGTTGTCTTTTTTTCTGTTCCAGGATCCCATCCAGGATATCACATTACATTCAGTCATTGTTTCTCCTTAGTCTCCTCTTGATTGTGATAGTTTTTCAGTTTGCCTTATTTTTGATGATACGTGTGTGTGTGTGTGTGTGTGTATTTTTTGTTCACCAACCAGCCAGACTTATGGTTAAGACTTAATTTTGATGAGCAAAGTACATGTAGTAGAAACTGGTTTTCCCAGGACTTTTGAGTTTAATGTGAAAATTTACATAGCTCACTAAAATTACAGGTAAAACGAATCACCCATTCCCATAGTATCTTTTTTGACCACTACTAAATCTCTCTTAATGTGTACTTAGTTCAATATATTCTTCTCTTTATATAGTGAGTTGATTAGAGGAAGGAATGTTAAGGAGCAATTGAAGTAGGGAGACTGGTAGGTTGTTTGGATTGTGATAGAAGAAACACTGTACAGTGGGTATGAGTGGGGAAACATGGTATCCTCTTTGGTAACAGATTAATGGGCAAAGCAGAGATATTTTGACAAATGTCTTTTAGGCTAATCTCAGTTGAGGGTTTGTATAGCAGAGATTGCAAATTGGTAGCCATTGGTGTTTTGATGGATAAATCCAGCAGTGAATTTGGGTATTTTTGGTGAACTGATTCTCTCCATTCTTCCCTGTTATCTTAACTTCACTTATTTTTGCAATCTTCATGGAGATTTGAGTTTACGATAACTGTAAGGTCTGCCCAGGAGTATATATATTTGGATAGTATATCTGATTAGGTTTCTAGCATTATTTACTTGGGAAAATGGTATGCATTCCTTGGTGGAAATAAGTTATAAACTAGGACATTTTGGAATGAAATTAATAATTAGGCTCTGATAGTAGGCTTAAACCGGCAATATCTCAAGCAAACTGGGACATACTGTCACCCTAATTATATCTTTTTTAAGATTCTTTAGTATGTCTCTCCCTGTTACCAAGTTGAAATAATATATTTAGATTTGAATGTTTAAAAATTTCAAAAGTAGTTCTACCTGAATTATATACTTCATTTTTCTAGGAAACCATGAATGTTTAAAAATTTCAAAATTTAAAATTTTAAAAATGTTTAAAAATTTCAAAAGTAGTTCTACCTGAATTATATACTTCATTTTTCTAGGAAACCATGAAGTAGAAATGCTGATTTAATATTTGATTTGAATACTTGTTTCATTGATCCTATATTATTTTCTATTGCATATTTGTTACAATGCATATAACTTGAAAATAAGTACTTTTTAGAATATTGCTTTCTTTGATAACACATGACTTAATTTTTAAAACCAAGGTATAAAACACATAACAAAATTCACTGCCTTCGTCATTTTTAAGTGTACAGTTCAGTAATATTAACTATATTCACATTGTTGTGAAACAGATCTCCGGAACTTTTTCATTTTGCAAAACTGAAACTTTATACCATTCTTACCGCATTTATCCCCTCTCCTTAGCCCCGGGGAACTGCCATTCTGTTTTCTGTGTCTATGAATTTGACTGCTTTAGAGATCTCATTTAAATGGAATCATACGGTTTTTTTCTCTTTGTGACTGACTGGCTTCATTCACCAGCATAATGTCTTTAAGGTTCAGCTATGTTGTAGCATGTGACAGAATTTCTTTCTTTTAAGGCTGAGTAATATTCCAATGTACTTAGATACTACGTTTTGTTTATCCATTCATTTGATGGACATCTGGTTGCTTCCACCTCTTGGCTACTGTAAATGTGGGTATGCAGATATCTCTTGAGACTGTTTTCAGCTCTTTTGCATATGTATCCAGAAGTGGGCTTATGTGGGTTACATGATAGTTCTATTTTTAATTTTTGATGAACCTCTATACTGTATTTCATAGCATTGTACTATTTTGCAGCCCTACCAGTACATGAATGCTCCCATTTGTAAACATCCTTGCTGTTAACACTTAAATTTTAATTTTCTAATTTTTGTTTTTGTTTCAATAGCCATCCTAATGGAGATAAGGGGATATTTTACTTGGTTCTGATGATTAGTGATATTAAACATCTTTTCATATGCTTGTTGGCCATTTTTTTTTTTAAAGATTTTAATTATTTGCGAGGGAGAGAGAAAGAGAGAGAGAACGAACAGGGGGAATGGAAGAGGGGAAAGGAGAGAAGCAAACTCTCCGCTGAGTAGGGAGCCCAATGCTGGACTCAATCCGAGGACCCTGGGGTCATGATCTGAGCCAAAGGCAGATAGGCTTAAAAGACTCAGCCACCCAGGCATCCCTTGTTAGCCATTTGTGTATATCAACTTTGGAGAAATGTTTATTCACATCCTTTACCCATTTTTTAATTGTTTGTTGTTGTTGTTGTTGAGTGTAGGAGCTCTCTCTATATTCTGAGTATTAACCCATGATCACATATATGATTTGCAGATATTTTCTCCCATTTGTAGATTGCCTTTTCACTCTGTTGATTATGTCCTTTGCAGCTCAAAGGTTTTTATGTTTGATATAGTTCATTTTGTCTATTTTTGCTTTTAGTGCTTGTGCTTTTGGTGTCATATCTAAGAGATCAATGCCAGGTCTAACGTCATGAAGCTTTTCCTCTATATTTTCTAATAGGAATTTTAGTTTTAGGTTGTATGTTTAGGTCTTTAATAATTTTAAATTAATTGTTGCATGTTGCATAATATAAAAGTCCAGTTTTATTCTTTTGCATATAGATGTCTAATTTTCCCAGTATCATTTGTTGAAGACACTGTCCTTTCCCTAATGAGTGGTTTTGGCACCCTAGTCAAAGATCATTTGACCACATATGCAGGATCTTATTTCTGGGCACTCTGTTCTGTTCCATTGGTTTGTCTTTATCCCAGTACCACACTGTTTTAATTATAGTAGTTCTGTAATAATGTTTCAAAATCACAAAGTGTGAGTTCTCTAGAATTTTGTCTTCTTCTTCTTCTTTTCTTTTCTTTTCTTTTTTTTTTTTTTTTTTTTAGAATTTTGTCTTTTTCAAAATTGTGTTGGCTCTTGAGAGTCTCTCAAGACTCCACGTGAATTTTAGGATGAATTTTTCTGTTTTTTGTAAAAAATGCCATTGGGATTTTGATAGGGATTATAATGAATGTATTGCTTTGAGTAATGGACATCTTAACAATATTAAGTCTTCCAATTCACAAACATGAGATTTGTGTGTTTTTTATTGATGTTTACCTTAAATTTTCTTAGCACATTTGGTAGCTTTCCCTATACAAATCTCACCTCCTTGGTTAGATTTATCCTTAAGGTGTGTGTGTGTGTGTGTGTGTGTGTGTGTTTTGATGCTGTTGTAAATGGGATTATTTTCTTGATTTCCTTTTTGTTACTGTAATGTATTTTTAATGCTCCTTTGTTATTCTCTTGCTCTGTGAATGATGGGTTAGTATTACATTTATGAAATCTGTTACATAGCTGAGATTAATTGATGGTTCATACTGTAGCCCTGAGAACGCACAATATTGTTTTTCTCTAAAATTATCTTGAGCAGTTTTTAGGGTGTAGATACAGATACCACATAAACAATTGATAGAGTACATCAACAAGGGCAGAAAGCCATCAAACATGGTGATGCCAGGTTTTCTGGAGATTTTTTTTTTTTTTCCATTTTACTGAGGAAACTTTTAAGAGTTTTTTTTTTTTATTTAGACAGATTAGGCTTTCCAATTAAGTGAGAAGAGATCAAGTATTTGCTGTATATTAATTTGAAAATTGTTATGGTTAATAGTCAAACATTTTCAATGGAAAAAAAGGCTTGGAAAATCAAATTTAAACTAAATCTGTTGGCAATGGGAGGTTGAAGGTATCAACCTTAGATGAGTATAATGAGTAGTTGCGAGTAAAGTGCCTTTCTTCTAGATTGAATGATCTCTAAGTATTAGATTCACTTTAAAGAGGCATCAACTATACTCAGATTTTTTAAAATAAGATTCTGGCACTGTCATGATTTCTAAGGTTAATGTGATTTGGGGGAACATTTTCTTTAAGATCTGATTAAATGTAGAAAAGCAATTGTTTATGGTTATCTAGCTTAGTTGATTTGAAGATCCTTAATGCTCATGTTGGGGGCAAAAAGTGAAAATGGAAATGTCACATGCCCTTTCTAAGTTTTCTCATGTTAAGAAAAAATTAATGATTATTTTAAAAGTAGCTTCTTTTTGGTCAAGGTAGTTAATAGTAGTAATATTAATGGGCTAATATCTTTGCAAATAATGTTTTTATTCCATGCATAGCAGTGTGAGTCTTAAACTCTAAATAACACTTTTTTGTGTAACACATTGTTGATAGTTATGTCTGATGAGTCTTTCACATGAAAGGTGAGGCAAGGTGTGTCCTAAAACTTGTTCAAGAATTGTGACTAGAAATAATTGGAATGTGGAGCTTTAAAACATGATTCCAAAAGATGCAAAAATGTTATAGATATCTTTCTAAAGAGTGAATTTGCATGTAAGCATTTAAAAAATTGAAATAGTTTTAAGACTCAGTTATATTACCTTGTTCAATTAAAATACTGTAAAATCACTGTATCAATTAGACAGTTTTATCTTCACTTAAGGGAATGAATATAAGACACAAGGTGATCTTTTCAGAAAGATTGTTTAAAATGCTAATTCTCTAAATTCTCTACTGTTTAGAAGTCGATGGAGTTCTGGAGTTGGTGGAAGTGGAGGAGGGTCTTCTGGTAGGTCGTCAGCTGGAGCTCGAGATTCCCGCCGACAGACTCGAGTTATTCGGACTGGACGCGATCGAGGATCTGGGCTTTTGGGCAGTCAGCCCCAGCCAGTTATTCCTGCATCTGTCATTCCAGAGGAGCTGATTTCACAGGTATAGATCTTGTAGAACACTTCATATAAAGTAACAAAAGTTGAGGTTTAACTGAATATATTGGGCTGTAGTCATGACTCATAGCATGGATTGTGAAATACTGCTTTTCTGTAGTTGCCCCTAAAAAGCTGATTTTGATAAAAATGTAAGCAAAAGAGAATTAGCATAACACTCTAATTTTTAATTTCAGGCCCAAGTCGTTTTACAAGGCAAATCCAGAAGTGTCATTATTCGTGAACTTCAGCGAACAAATCTTGATGTAAACCTTGCTGTAAATAACTTACTTAGCCGGGATGATGAAGATGGAGATGATGGGGATGATACAGCCAGTGAATCTTACTTGCCTGGAGGTTGGTGGATCATCATTGTTTTCTTACCTCTGGAGAGAGAGACGTTTTTTGATTACAGAATGGAATTTTAGAGTACAATGGATTTTCTGATAGTTCTTTTCCAAAGTGGTAGATATTTCTCACTGTAATGTTTAGTTTGAGTCTAAAATACTTTTAAGGGAAAATGGGGAAATGTTTTTGTTCAGTAAGTAGTCTTATGTTTAATTCCATTAAAGACATGGATGTATGTGTGTGGCTTTATCACTGGCTGACAGATGACTCTAGAATGTTAATTTTTTGATGCCTTATTACTGAATATGTAAAAACTCCATTTAGACTTTTGACTGCATTATCTCTGTGATGTTATAATACATTAAATAAAGATCTTTTTTTGTTTGAGTATTTAGTAGGTAGCTCAAGTGGCAATCATGCATTTCATGTTCCTTAAAATCTTTGTTAATGATGTTAACTTTATTCTCTAGGTAGTTACTACTTTTTTTCTCAGGATATGTCAGTAGTCAGTTTCTCATTTTATCTGATTTAATTTTCAGAACCTTTCAATGGTCTACAGATATTTTCTGTATCTGCTTTATATTTGTTTCTGTTTATAGAGGATCTTATGTCTCTTCTTGATGCTGACATTCATTCTGCCCACCCAAGTGTCATTATTGATGCGGATGCCATGTTTTCTGAGGACATTAGCTATTTTGGTTACCCTTCTTTTCGTCGTTCATCACTTTCCAGACTAGGCTCATCTCGAGGTAATTTTGCATTTATTTCTTTGTGATCATTGGCTGGTTGTATTGAGGGATAGCAATAGAATTCACTGTGTCTGAATTTCTAATATTATTGTAATTATACAATAATAAATTATTACTTATTAGTGTTTTTGAATGCTTTTGGTATTAAACTAGTTATTTCTTATTTTGAAGAGCCACATATAGTACTTTACTTTAGAGATGATCTTATCTACACTGTGGAATACCTGTCAAGGGTTATGACTTATCTACCTATATTTTTAATTATAGGAATATGGATTCTGAACTAAAAGCAGAATTCTACTTTATAGTGACATGCAGCATTCAGAAAACAAGTCTCTTTAGTTTATTTGATTAGTTTATTTGATTAAAATAAAGTGATTATTCTGCATTTTAAATCCTGGTTAGATGGAAGAGTAAAATATGAAAAAATTTGATTGAATGGGATTGACCAATAATATATATAAATGATTAGCTTATTAAAATGTTATTTTCAGAAGTTTGAAATCCTTAAAAGGTATAGTACATAGTAGAAGTTAAAAGATTTACGAATGTGAGATTCTTTCTGTGTATGTTGATACAGATTTAGCTTGCATTTTAACTTTATTAAGTCAGTATTTTTATTTTCAGAATGTAAAACTACTTGATTCAAATAACAGACAAGAATCAGTTATATATTATTTACTGATCATTAGTAAACTGGAAAAGATGCCATGGTATATTAAGACCTTGCTGCAAATATCTAGTACTTAAAAAGCAAAGCTTAAAAATTACAAATCTTGGATGATCTTTTAGTTACTGAATATATTATGTAATAGCTTTAAAAAGTTTTAAATAAGTCCACACTTCACTGCCTTAAATATATCAAGTATTGCATTTTCAAATATTCAGTATTGAGCATAAATAACTTGTTTTAAATTTCTCCCTTTTGCTTTGCTGTAGGTCATTCTGTGTAGGCATTACGTTTTATTTGAACCATGTGGAACTGCTGGTACTTGACCATTTTCTGACCTTCATGGGTGGCAGTTTCATATGGTTCAATTTAATATTATTGTTTCTAGTCCTTATTATCCAAGGTTTGGAAAGTATATCTTGATTACCT
Source organism: Canis aureus (assembly GCF_053574225.1). Classification (NCBI taxonomy): domain Eukaryota; kingdom Metazoa; phylum Chordata; class Mammalia; order Carnivora; family Canidae; genus Canis; species Canis aureus. Next base: position 6,989,819 of record NC_135624.1, on the reverse strand, counting down.
ACTTAAAAAAATAATGTAATGAGCAAACAGAAAAACAAAAACAAACCCCAAACAACAAAACTGGCTTTAGAGAGTTTGTAGGCCAATTGCAGGGGAAGCATTTTTGCATGGAAATCTTTCTGTAAAGATTATTAAAAGAAAAAAAAAAGAGGCTTATCTGATTTCTCAAAAATTTGTGAGACCATGAAAATCCAGCCTGTAAAATTACGGGAGCTTGAATTATCAAAATTTTTGTAGTTAATGTTAATGGATTTGTATTTTAGCCATTTCAGGTGTTTTTCCTTGTATGTGTAGGGTTTTGTTTTTGTTTTTGTTTTGTTTTTTGATAACTGAAGACATTCTAACAAATATTCTTGTTTGGTTTACATATGTGTCTAATGTGTTGAAATTCTAATTTATGCACATTCTTTAATAAAGTTATGGTAAGCACTTTCAATGAAAGCCCCAAATTTTAAACTCCATTTTAAAAATCCAGTTTAAAATAAAGTAATTCTGCTCTAAACACATGTAGTTGGAATTCAAAAATGTCTGCCTCTACATAGTTCTTAAAAATACTAGTTTATAATTTGCATACCTTCGCTTGAAAGAGTTAATGTTTTGAATGTTGCATGTCAGGCTTTTTAGATATACATTTACATTAAATTTTTGTGAGTAGATAAACTGCTGTTAGTTGCATCCTGAAGGGTCTTTACTAGAGAGTGGCTTACTTTTATCCCACTGGTGTGACCCAATTGCATACCAGTTCTCCTTCTTCCCTTAGAGAGAGACTCTGAGCTGTTGCGTGAACGTGAATCTGTTTTACGTTTACGTGAACGGAGGTGGCTTGATGGAGCCTCATTTGATAATGAAAGGGGCTCCACCAGCAAGGAAGGAGAGCCAAACTTGGATAAGAAGAATACACCTGTTCAAAGTCCAGTATCTCTAGGAGAAGATTTGCAGTGGTGGCCTGATAAGGTATTTGGAAAAATTCCCACCCTTTCCATTTAAATGGATTTCTGGCAAACCCCACCCCTCAAAAAAGTTTCTGTTTTACTTCAGATTTTTATACTACCATTATTTTAAAAAACACAGACATAAATGATATTTTTGTTTTGTTTTAAAATATACATAGAACATCTTTATTTGGCACTACATGAGTCATCTTTGTGAGGTATGTTCAGTGGTGCTATTATTTAGGTGGTTTGTTTTATTTTTGTTTTTCCTACTTGATGAAGTAAATCAGAGAAATCGGAATGGTAATTCCAGATAACACATCGGCATTCTGTTTCAGGACTTCTGGTCATAATTTTGCCAGTAACTGATGGTACTTTGTAGAAATTTGTTTTGTAGGTCCTTCGTAGAAATTTGTTTTGTAATGTGAAGTGGACCCCAGTTACTGCAGGGCAGGTTCGTGGTCATTGATACAAAGCATGCATGTCAGGGCAAGATTAGGGATCTGTGTTTCTTTGATTAGTTAGCTGTCCTGTTTCATGGCAGTGAATTCCAACAGACTCTAAATGCTTGGGAGACAAAGCAGGCTGAACAGGAATGGACTAGGGGAGTTCTGCTCTGCATCCCGAGGAGAAGTACAGTGACTGGCTTCTAGAAAACATCCAAGATTTGTTAAGTTGATTTGAGTCTTTAAAAATACATTACTGCTGCATGTGAAGCAGAATGTCTACATCCTATTGATGCTGTGTAGGTTTTATTGTCATAAGTGCTTGGTAATGGCTTCTGTAGGAAGCCATGTTTTCCATCTCTTTTTTGACATCCTTTTTCTTATTTCCAGAGCCATGAGTAGAAAATTTTCTTAAGTAGAAGTAAAGTAAAAAAACTTAATCTCTAGCAGATAAGGATATTCTGATAGGGATTTCTTTTTTTTTTCTTTGAAGTTGAATTTGAATTTGAGATATTAAAAGAAAATATTGTTTAACTTTCTGAATTTATTTTTCAGTTACTGTGAATCTTGATGTAGTTCATTTATTTTCCTCTGTATTCCGCTCATGTGGAAAGCTTGAATGCAAGAAGGAACATGAATTTTAATCAGTCTCTTTGTAAGCAAAAGGTTATTCTGTTTTCTTTGGCAGCTGACAAACTCTCCCTGAATTAGCATTCTCTTACTTATTTCCATAAAAGTAGACATGTCCTAAGTTCTACCTTTATTCCATATGGTAGAAGGTGATTTAAACCTAGGCCCCCCCTATTTTTTTCTGTAATTGTTCTGTGTTTCCTATTTCTCTTGCCTGGATCAGGCTGGGTCTCCCTCATGTTGGCAAGAAGTAATAGAGGATTCATGAATCTTGTTTTCACAGTGCCATCACATATATATTATTAGTCTGGGCTTCTTTATCATGTATTATTTTTGGTGAATGAAAGTGTTTTAAACAGTACAAGTTTAGCAAGCTTCTTCCCTAGCCAGTGTGTGCTGTGATAGATTTAGCTAGTCTTTATTGGTCTTTACTGATGGGCATGTTTTTAGTACAGCTTGTTTTCAGAGACAGTTAATAAGTACATCATGAGATCTTGAGACTGTGCAGACATTTACTTAGTGTGTTATTTCCTTGATGTTTAGACATTGAATAAAGGAGGAATAGGAGTGTTTGAAACAAAGTATATTCTACCTATACTTTTTTTTCCTGTTAAGTATCTAATTTAAAATATTGTCACTGAAACAGGATCATAGGGGAAGAGAGGGAAAAATAAAACAAGATGAAATCAGAGAGGGAGACAAATGATAAAAGACTTTTAATCCTAGGAAACAGGGTTGCTGGAGGGGAGGAGAGTGGGATAATGGGATAATTGGGTGATGGGCATTAAGGAAGGCACATGATATTATGATCACTAGCTCTTATATAAGACTGATGAATCACTGAACTCTACCTCTGAAACCAGTAATGCACTACATGTTAATTAATTGAATTTAAATAAAAAACATTGTCACTGAAAAGATAACACTTTTTATTAGCTTATGATTGAAATTTAGATATCAAAAATTTCAGTTTAGGGAAAGAAAATAGCTTAAGCCTAATCAAACTCTTAAGTATTGTCATAGTTATCAACAAATACCAGTAGGTGATTGTTTGTGCAGCTGACTGCTACCCTCAGTGGAGCCATCAGTGGATCATGGTTAAAGAAGATGTAAGCACACACACATATTCACACATACACTTGAATATTATTCCGCCATAAAAAAAGAAGGGAATATTGCCATTTGTGACAACATGGATGTACCTCAAGGGCATTGTGCTGGGTGAAATAAGTCAGAGAAAGACCAATACCGTATAGTCACTTTTATATGTGGGATCATCAAAACAAAACAAAACACTAAGCTCATAGATTGAGAGAACAGATTGGTGGATATCAGAGGCAGGACATCAAGATGTAAACAGAAAAAGTTTTTTTTTTTTTTTTTTTATTAAAAAAAATTTTTTTTAAATTTTATTTATTCATGATAGGCATACAGTGAGAGAGAGAGAGAGAGGCAGAGACACAGGCAGAGGGAGAAGCAGGCTCCATGCACCGGGAGCCCGACGTGGGACTCGATCCCGGGTCTCCAGGGTCGCGCGCCCTGGGCCAAAGGCAGGCGCCAAACTGCTGCGCCACCCAGGGATCCCCCAGAAAAAGTTTTAAAAACTTTTAAAAAATAGGCATAATGCGCCACCCAGGGATCCCCCAGAAAAAGTTTTAAAAACTTTTAAAAAATAGGCATAAAAGTTTTTTCCCTTATTATTTTTCAGTCTCTTAAAAGATATGAAAATTGGAAATTATCATAGGGATATTGAAAGCTCCATTAAGACAGAGGTGAGGGTCATTCAAGTCATTGTTAATTCAGTAACTTTGATTCAGTGCATACTTTGTTAGGCCTTTTGCTGATGAGTTAGTGTTTTGTAGACGGCAGACCAGTGATGTTAATACTTTGGAGTAAGCACCATTATAGAATTAGGTACAAGAGGCTTTAGGGAATCATAGGCAGCCAGAGCAATTGTTAAGAGTGTGTACTCTAGAGGCAGACTACTGAAGTGTTCATATCCTGACCTGCTAGCTTTGTGGCATTGGGCAAGTCCTTTAACTTCTCTGGGCCTTTGTTTTTCATCTATAAGATGGGAATAATAACGGTTTTTATCTTGCAAGATTGTCATGAGAATTAAAAGACTCAGTATGTAAAGTGTAAAGAGCAAGGAGAAGCAGGGTCCTCTTTTACAAAGAGAACAGGTAGTTTCTGTAGGTCATGGAAGGGTGAGAGCCCAGTAGGTTTGGGTATTCCAAGTGGGCCTTTGTGGCAATAATATTTTGTGTGTCAGATTCTCTGCTGGTAGAGTTGGGCACAAGCTGAAAGAGGTACGATCATGTCCTTAGTCTTACTGGGCTATAAAATGCAAAGAATGAAAAAGGGTTTGTTACAATAATAATATAGCATAATAGGAAATTAATGGGTAGTTTGTGTCTACTTAAGGGAGGGCCTTTAAGTCCAAGTTCCTGACCAAGGTTGAACTAGCCAAGTTTATACTGGTTTCTGACTAATTTTACCCTAGAATGTCAAACTTTTTTTTTTTTTTTAAGATTTTATTTATTTATTTGACAGAGAGACAAGCAGAGGGAGAGGGAGAATCAGGCTCCCCAAGGAACAAAGAGCCTTATGCAGGACTGGATCCCAGGACCCTGGGACCAGAACTTGAGCTGAAGGCAGACAACCAACTGAGCCATCCAAGTGCCTCAAGAATGGCAACTTTTTATTAGGCTGCCCTGTCTCTTCATCATTCCTTCCTCCCTTCCCAGCACCCCACTATGCCCCATTTCTTTCCCTCCTCCCGTTTGCTTTTTGTACATTATATTTCTGGAAGTAGCTGTGATAATTGGTAAGAAGATGCTATCTTCTCTTTAGATGATTATCTCACATGGCTTCATTTTACTTCTCAGTCAATTCTGGAATTTACTTTTCTCAGACTAGAAATTTAGTTTTATGTTGCTAAATGTCTACATGTAAAATGTAACTATATATATGTATTTATGCTGGCCTGCTTCCAACAAGAATCTAAGGTGACTTATAAGGGAAAAAAGGATGCAGCTACAGTCATGATAGACTGTTACCAGGAGAATGCCCAGATGAGAGTAAAGTAAGAGACATGGGAGAGAGAGGAAGGAGTAAAGTTACACAGAAATCCATGCTGAGTTAATATGCTGAAACTGAACATAAAGTTTGCTTTGTGTCCCACAATAGCCGCTTTCAGGTTAAAGCATGTACGTTGTTTTTTCTTAAGTTTTGACCCCTAGGTAATTTCTGTCATATTTTTGACAGTTACTGTCTCCTTTTGGGAAGGGATTTCTAGTTGGATTGATGACCTCAGTTCATTTATTTATTGTTCTTCAGACAGTTGGAAATTTATTGAGAACTTTAACCACTAGTGACTTGATTTTTGTTTAAAAAAAAAAGGGGGGCTGCAAAGTCCTGCTGTGTTTGTTTTTTTTTTAAGATTTCCTTTATTCATGAGAGTCACAGAAAGAGAGAGAGAAGCAGAGACACAGGCAGGAGAAGCAGGCTCCATGCAGGGAGCCTGATGCGGGACTTGATCCCGGAACTCCAGGATCACATCCTGGGCCAAAGGAAGGCACTAAACCGCTGAGCCACCCAGGGATCCCACTACTGCTGTTTAAAGACCGTGTGTATTTATTATTTCCAATTGGGTTGAAGCAGGCCCGAACTTGCTCAGAGGCAGCCATTAATATTTCATTAAAACAATAAATGTTTTCTATGACATTATGAAATAAGTGAGCTAAATTACTGTTCTTTTGTGTTGTGTTTGATTGTATTTCTTTGCATAACAAATCTAAATAAGGCCAGAAACAGTAGGTGATTATTTCATCATTTTCCTTTGTTTGGGCACACAAATTTTCCACATTTGTCCATAATGGATTTTCAGGGCCTTTGGGGTTCATTTAGCTCATTCAGGACTTACCTGGGGAATATTGTCCTGTCTTTGAGGATATTAGGTAAGTCACTTCTGAGGGGGCCTCATGTTCCACCCTCTTCCTGTAGGGATGATTAGTTCAGGATTGTACTGTTCTAGCAAGGCATTTTATCTGGAGAAGTTGGAGTTAAAATTCATTTGTTCATTCAGTTAAGGTACTCCTACTATGTGCCATGTGTCATGTGCCATGTTGGCCTGTGGAAAAGTAGAGCTGACTACGATTTGAACCCTCCACAGGGGATTCCGTGGAGAAGACAGACATTTAACCACAAAATAATGTCTTCACGGTATGATCAGTGATAAGACTTGACGGTGTGAATACAGTGCATTGGCGTTCACAGTGGGAAATGAATAAAACCACCTGAGAGATTGGACAGAGACTTCATAGAGGAGATGATATCTGAGCAGCATTTTTAAGGTTAAGTAGGCATTGACCAAGATGCAGAGGCATTCCAGATATATCAAGCATGAGCCTAGAGTCATGAAAGGGCATGGTGTGTTTGTGGAACAATGAGAAATTCAGACTTGCTGCAGTGTGGTAGGGAGTAGAAGAGCAAAATGGAGCAAGACTGTGAGGGCCTCGGGCAATTTGCCGCAGGTTTAAGATGGTCTGTAGTCACTAGGAAGCAAACAGAGTTCTTAGAGAAGTGACATGATGAGATTGTGGGTTTCTGGTTGTTTTGTTTTGTTTTGTATTTTAATGAGGTAGGCATTACTGGCATTTCAGGAGAAAGGAAGAGGAAAAATCTGGAGTCTGTTCAGAGACTGGTAGAATTGTCACGGAAAGGAACTGTGAGCATTTCAATCAAAGGAATGGCAGCGGGCACAAAGGAAGGGAAGAATCTGGGGAATTTGAAGCAAAGGCAGCACTGGTTTACTAGTCACTATGTTGTTGAGAGAGAAGAGGCAGAAGTGACCAGTATCCCTAGGTTTTCATGTCTCTCTCCTGTTAAAGAGGGGTGATGGATGTCACTCGTGGAGAGTGACTGCAAGGCATGTGCAGCTTTGGAGGATTTGATGAATTCATTTTATAGGTGGGAGGGTGGTTTAATACCTTCAGGTAGATAACTCTTGTGGGTTAATGTGGAGGTAGGAGATTTACATGTTAAAATCATGATGCCTCAGTGGATGCAGTCTGTTAGGCTGAGGGTAGAGCAGAATTTGAATAAAGGGACGAGGGCAGAATCTGGGGCAGGGACTACATGGTGGTAGAGGGGGTTGAAGAAAATAGCTGTGAAAATAGGAGGAAAACCAGAACAGATGAACAGGATCAAATGGTTTGAAGAATTTAAAGAGAAGATTAATTAAACGCGTGGGGCTAATATGGTGCAGTTCTGGTTCTGAGTAAGAAGCTGATAAGGTGAAGCATACGCCAAGCAATTCACTTTACCATAAGTAATATTAAAGGAAAGATTAGTTTGATGGTTGTTGAGGTTATGAGAGAGGCTTTCAACCCATGTGTGTAGGTTACCTTTAAATAAGAAAGAAGGGTACTTCCTTCTCTGAGATGAAGGTGGGGAGGACAGGAGGAGAATGGTGTTTTTTCATTACCTAAATCAAGAAAACTAGGAATATTCAGCAAGCTTGTGCTTTTCTGAGTAGGAGGTGAAGTTGGGGACAGAGTAATCATAGTTGAATTTGAGTGAGCACTTATTGGTGCTGGGCTCTGTCCTGTGTACTTTATAAATGTTAACTGTCTTTGGTTTTTATCTTCTACTCCTTAGAGGTGAAGAAAGGGGGTTCAGGGAAATTATAAAACTTAATCCAAAGTTACATACTTGATAAGTACTGGATCCTGACTTGGAGCTCACTTGGTCTGATCCCATCATCCTTTAACCAAAGGAAGGTGAAGGAGGTGTGAGATAGGTTTTGATGTAGCAAGCAGCCTTGGAGGGAGTAGATGAGGGTTTTCAGACACCTGTGGTGAAGGGGAAGACAGGAATTACTGACTTGCAGAATTTCAAATTTGGTCTCCTATCCTTCTGTGGAATGACTTGAAAATAGGGCTGGCTGATCATGGTAAAATAGAAGATTAAATAAAATGTGTGTTCCTTTGGTATACTTCTGCAGCATGACCTGTTGTTACATTGTAAATCGTGGCTGACATTATAGGCTTTAGCTGAGCACTATAACCCATCTGACCAAATAAGATTAGAATTTGACAGAAAAGCAAAAATGTCACCATTAGTTTATCATACTTCAGAACCAGAATTCCAAAGAGAAGCAGTGTATAGACAAGTAGCAAAAGTACAACCAAAAATCTATTTTTGGCAGGTTTTGCTGTGTGTGTGATTTCTGTATAGCTTCACCACTCCAATCATATTAACATTATGTTGAGAATTATTATTGATATTCATTTACATTTATTGACCAAGATTTTTAGAATTTAATTGCATTGAAATCCTGGCATATGCATTACTTTAAAACTAAATGAACTTTTGCTTTTAAAAAAAAAATGTAGACCTTTGTTTCAGGAGCTTGGAAGAGCCTAGAGGGAAGCAGTCTTCTGTCTTGAGGTTTGACTCTCCCAGCTTCAGCTTCTTATTCTTTTTTCTTGATTTATTTGGCAATTTATTGAGCACTTACTCTGTGCACTGTTCTAAGAAGTGGGGATACAGTGGTGGATAGGCAAAGCTTATATTCAAGTGACTAGACTATCAATGAGTAATACAGTATGTCAGATTGTGAAATGCAATGACCTAAAAATAAGTAGAGTAAGCAGATGGCATATGAAAGTGCTGGTTTTTATAGGTAGTGTGGTGAGAGGTCTCATTTGAGCAGACTTGATTAAGGAGAGGGATTGAGTCACCTAAGAAACAGTGCAAGAGAACAGCAGAGACATGGCAGGATCCTGCAGGTATAGTAGAAGGCTTATGTGATTGGAGGACAGTTAAGTGAGTTCAGAAGGGAGCCAGGGCCACATTATGGAGTGCTTTGCAGTCTGTGCTGAGACTTTGCATAGCTGTGATTTATATGTTCACAGAATTAATCCAGATTTGATGAAGTGATTAAAACTATTAGGTTTGGCAGTTGTCATATTTATACTCTAGTATTATTTTTTACTTTATAGGATGGAACAAAATTCATCTGTATCGGGGCTCTATATTCTGAGCTTTTGGCTGTCAGCAGTAAAGGGGAACTTTATCAGTGGAAGTGGAGTGAATCTGAGCCTTACAGAAATGCACAGGTATTTTATCATATTAAACTTGCATTGAATAGCTCTACGTATCGACACTCAAAATGGTAATCATTTTTCTTATGCTTTCAAAGAATCCTTCACTGCATCATCCACGAGCAACATTTTTGGGGCTAACCAATGAAAAGATAGTCCTGCTGTCTGCAAATAGCATAAGAGCAACTGTAGCTACAGAAAATAACAAGGTACAGAACACTGCATTGATTGAGAAAGATTTTATGCTTAAATTCTTGATTTTCTTCCTCTCCTTGCCCCCTTTCCGTCTTTGCATGTTTTGTCTAACTGGATGCACAAACACAAAGCATCTTAAACCTAAAGAGAGTAATCCAATGTCTAATCTTTTTGTTGCTAGTTTGTCCCTGTACGACAATCCAGCTTTTAGAGGAGATTTTTCCTTTAAGGGAAGGAAACAATATTCAAGATAAGGCCTGACAAAAGAGTTGCTATTGAAAAGCTGGAAGGAGATGGATTTGGAACAGATGGGTTATTATACCTTGGGTTATCAGTTTGGCTTTTGAGTCACTAAATTCTTCTGAAAATTGTTGAAGCAAATGTTTAATTTTGATTAATTTCTTAGAAATGGCTTTAGACATTCATTTCTATTACTGCTACTTTGATTTATTTTTGTGAGGAAAATATTTTAGGTTGTAGTCTTAATTAAGAACCTTTTCTGAATTACTTTACTGGCATTTTAGAATTGCAGTCCATACAGTATATTTTCCTAGTTTTGACCACAATCCTTTTCGAAAGACTACTTGTTTTTTATTCATTTAAGCCTCTATTATTTTACTCTTTAGGTTGCTACATGGGTGGATGAAACTTTAAGTTCTGTGGCTTCTAAATTAGAGCACACTGCACAGACTTACTCAGAACTTCAGGGTGAACGGATTGTGTCTTTACATTGCTGTGCCCTTTACACCTGTGCCCAGCTAGAGAACAATTTATATTGGTGGTGAGTATTACAAGGAGGGGGAGTTCCTTATCAGCGAATGCTTTTAGGTACATAGGTAAGTGCTTTGAATAGTGGAATACCAACATGAGAAAGTTGGCCAAAAATTGTAAAAGATAATGCTTTACAGGGAGGGAAATTCCACTTTGGAGCAAAGTAATATTTTTTAAAAAGGACACCTTAAAAAACATTATAAAAGTAACACATACTTAGTGACTATATAATTATGGAATTAAAAATAAAATACAGGAGAAGTGTACATCACCCACCATCCTACAATCTAAAGATAACTATTGTTAGCATTTGGGAGTATGTAAATCTTATTTTCCTAAACGTAAATGTGTGCTTTGCTTTTACATAATTGGAAGCATAGGCTATAGGGTGTCTTTTTTATGCCTTTTTTCATTCAATAGCATTGCTTAAAATATAATTTTAGGGACACCTGGGTGGCTCATTGGTTGAGTGCGGGCGTGATCTTCGCTTCAGGGCATGATCCCGGGGACCTGGGATCAAGTCCCGCATCTGGCTTCTCACAGGGAGCCTGCTTCTCCCTCTGCCTATGTCTCTGCCTCTCTCTCTGTGTCTCATGAATGAATAAATAAAATCTTTAAAAAAAATTTTTTTAAGGTTATTAAAGTATTTCATTGGATGAATATTCTGTGCCTTCCTTAGTTATTCCTTTACTGTTTGAGACTAAATGTATTTTCTGTTATGTTTTAAGGCATTAAGGTAAATTTGCATTGGCAGAAATCTTATATAAGGGAATCTACTAATGAAATAGAGTTATTTGGCAGAAAATTTTGAGTCATCAGTTAACCATAAATTTTAATCCCTAAAGGTTTAATAAGAATGGATTCAGTTATGTATTAAACCTCTGATCAAGTTATGATTAAGAATAAGTTACACATGCTACTATTCTGAAGCAAAAATACTGTAATATGTGTAATTTCAGATTTATTTAGTAGGCTTCTTTGCTGCTTACTTCACCAATTTATACTTTTTCTTTTCAGGGGTGTAGTCCCTTTTAGTCAAAGAAAAAAAATGTTGGAGAAAGCTAGAGCAAAAAATAAAAAGCCCAAATCTAGTGCTGGTATTTCTTCAATGCCAAACATCACTGTTGGTACCCAGGTAAGTGATTAGAATGAAGCCTGTCGTAAGGAACATTGTTTCTCTTCAAAATTGCTTTCTTCCTGTGTAAGCAGTTTTACAAATGAAAGTCATCTGAAGACTGGATTCCAGTACCTTGTATGTGCTTTTTATTCAGTAGTGGAGTAACAGAGATTCTGCCCCCGTGTTGGTAGGTTCTCAGATTTGCCTAATTTTAAGAATCACTTGGTACTTAAATGCAGAGCCTGGAGCTCCTTACCTGAAACATTCCTTCAGTTTGAGAGTATGGCCCAAGTATCATAGTGTCTGACAAACATCCCAGGTGATAAACAGCCAGGCAATTTGAAAGATGCTGCTCTTGGGGATGTTGTCAGCACAAGGCAGGAGGCTTCATCAGATCCCTGTTTCTACTGGTTTTTCTTTTTTGACTCTGAGATGGTTTTAGGCTCCTGTCTTATAGATAAGTAATTTTTCTCATACCTCAGTGGATCAAAGTGTGGTTCAAGGACTTCTGCTGATTTCTCCATTCTTTCAGGAAATCAGCAGTCTTTTCTCTTCTGTTTACATATCTGTGTGAAGCTGAATTGTCTTCATAACACTTGAGTCAAAAGTAATGTATCACAACAACTAGAATGCAGAAGCTGACATGGGAATGTCTTCTGTTAAAACAGACAGAGAGATTTGCAAAGATGTAAACAATGCTACTTTTCTTGCTATTCTTTTTAAAGATGTAGTTATGTTTCATAAAATTGTTTATATTAACTTGGGGCTCATTATTGTTAAACATTTAAAAATTTCTCAGTATTAATCATACATTAAATACAAACTAGAGGGATCCCTGGGTGGCGCAGCGGTTTGGCGCCTGCCTTTGGCCCAGGGCGCGATCCTGGAGACCCGGGATCGAATCCCACATCGGGCTCCTGGTGCATGGAGCCTGCTTCTCCCTCTGCCTGTGTCTCTGCCACTCTCTGTGTGTGTGACTATCATAAATAAATAAAAATTAAAAAAAAAACAAACTAGATAGGACCCAAATAAGAGATTTTTGAGTCCTCAGTAATATCTATCTATCTATCTATCTATCTATCATCATCTATCTATTTATATTCATGAGAGACAGAGAGAGACAGAGAGAGAGAGAGGCAGAAACACAGGCAGTGGGAGAAGCAGGCTCCATGCAGGGAGCCCAGCATGGGACTCGATCCTGGGTCTCCAGGATCACGCCCTGGGCCGAAGGCAGTGTTAAACCGCTGAGCCAGCCACCTGGGCTTACCCTTCAGTAATATTTAATAGGGAAAAAGGGTTCTGAGACCAAAAAAGTTTGAGAACTGTTGTTGTACTTCATTCATTAGACTCTCTAGAAGTTTATCTTCATGATAAAACTTGACGTATATATTCATTACAGCAAATGTTGCAATAAGTATTTAAGGGCCTTAAAATCCCTACCACTTAGACAAATGGTGGTTTTTATTACACAATGTGGTGCTAATTTTGTCATAATGCACTTTCTCCTTCAATTGTTTTTTTCTCATCACAAGGTGGTATTACTTAGATTCCCTAGGTCTTAAAAAATAGTCACCACTTTAACTGTTACTTTTCTACAAAACCCAGCTTAAATGTATCCATTTTTTGTTTATGGCTCTTTTTTTTTTTTTTTTTTTTGTCTTGTTCTGACTTCTTTGTTGGCCTTCTAACTAGGAAGTTTTCAGTGATTACCCACTATTTTGAATATTATTGTTCAGACTTCTTTATTTATGTCATTTGCTTTGGACACATCTCACTCTTCAGGGAGCTCCTTTTTTCCTGTTAGTCCAAATACTGATTTCGATGTTCTCAAAGTTCCTTGTTCACTGGAGTCACATATTAGCAGGATATCCTACCTAGCATTTGCTTTATTAGCTTGTAGGATGTCATAACTATAGACAGGGAATATAGAAAAGAATACTTTAAAGATGCACTGAAAAAAAGTTCTAAACAAAATAGCTTTGAGGGCACGTGGAAGGCTCACTGGTTGAGTATCTGCCTTTGGCTCAGGTAGTAATCCTGGGGTTCTGGGATCCAGTCCTGCAACGGGCTCCCTCTGGGGAGCCTGCTTCTCCCTCTGCCTATATGTTTGCATCTCTCTGTGTGTCTCTCATGAATAAATAAATAAAATCTTTTTTAAAAAAAATAGCTTTGCACTAAATTGCTGAGAGATATGTATTAAAATATTTTGGTTATAGAACTAAGATTTTGTTTTAAAGCTGTAGAAAACTAGAGATTAAAGTCAGTCACAGCCACAGAACAAGGAAAGTGTTCATGTTTTAACTTTTGATCACTTAGAGTTTTCAATTATCTCCACTCATAATTGTTGAGAGTGCTGTATTTAGCAGTTATTCATTGACATTTCTTGTTATATGCTGGACCCTGAATACATACCTCTTTGTCTGTAAGGTGCATTTATTTTTTTATAAGAAGACAATAAATTATCTTCTAATATAATGCCTTATCACATTTTTCCTTAAAATATAGCCTTCTTTCCTATTGCTCTTCTTTCAGGCTTTAAGCTTTCACCAGTCTTCTGAAAATTTGTGGATGAAACTTCCCTTTATGTCACACTAAGCGAGACATACCTTTTTCAAGAAGTCAGATCTTAATGAGCTATTCATTCTATGCCATAGGTATTATTTGTGACACACAACTGTTTGATGGAACTGCAACTCTGCTCCACTATTTCCAGTTTTGATACTACTTAAATATATCACCTTCTTCTGTGTCACTACAGTTAATTATAAACCACCAAACACATGATCTTCAAATATGCCACTGTCAAGTACAACATAGTCATTAGTTACTGGATGACTGAACAGGATGTCAGTGAGTTTGAGCAATTGAAGAAATCCAAAGAGATTTCCAGAAATCATGTTTATCTCTCATTTGAACTGATTGTTAGTGTGTTTGACGGTGCCACCTGGCAGGTTATTAGTTTCAGTGTATGACCTGAGGGTTCTCCTTGGCAGTGAGAAGTTTTAGGTTATTCAGTTCTGAACTCAGTTAACTTCTAACACTGATGTTAACATACTCTTTTTTTTTTTAATGTAAGAAAAAACATATTATCCAGAGAAGCTTCTGGTTTGTAGAAAACTGCAGTCTTCTGGAGGAAAGAAGTACCCATAGAGATGAAATTATAGAGCCCTGTATACTATATAACATCATGAATTAGGAAAGTAATTTAAAATTCTAAGAAACTGACAAAAAGTGTAATTGTTTTGTTCCAATTTTATTTTTTTAATGACAGCCTTTTAAAAAAATTTCTTCTCTGCTGTTTCGTTCTATTTCCTTATAGCAGAATGGTCAGGATATTTGTTATATGAAATTTGTTTTGTTGCATGAAATGTTAAAGTTATTTTTTAGCAAATATGCTCAAATTATTATTGCGCCTTAATTTTGGGAACAAATTCTTGGTGCAGACTTTTTTTGTTTTGTTGGGGGTTTTTTAATTTATTTTTTGTTTTTGATGGAGACCTTTAAGACAATGCTTTATCAGCCTTATTGTTAATGTAAGATTGTTTTTGGAAAACCTAAGAAACAATACTTTTATTTCATACATTTGAAGCAACTCTATGCATTTTAAAATTTTGTCATCTTGATGGTGATGTTTATTTTGTTTGCTAGGTATGCTTAAGAAATAATCCTCTTTATCATGCTGGAGCAGTTGCATTTTCAATTAGTGCTGGGATTCCTAAAGTTGGTGTCTTAATGGAGTCAGTTTGGAATATGAATGATAGCTGTAGATTTCAACTTAGATCTCCTGAGAGCTTGAAAAGCATGGACAAAGCTAGCAAAACTACTGAAGCTAAGTAAGTACTATAGTCTAATCATGGTTTTATACCAGTTACTAGTTTGCTCTGTATATGAGGGGTTGGGGTGGAGGTAGCCAAGGTGACTTAGTGTACACAGAAACACAGAAAAGTGCTCTGTGGTGGGTCTCATGAGGATGTCTGTTGCAGCTTGGTTAATATTTGTGTAGTTTAGTTCTTGATGTTCAGCAGCTGGAATTACCATGTAGAATTTTCTTTTGGTGTCTTTGTTTTGTCATTAGAGTGTGTCCTTTGCCATTGTGTGGCAGATAAAATGTGTTCAGCCTTACCTATATCAGGCCAACTTTACCCTCCTCTCTCCCTGTGTAATCATCCTAATTTCTATCTAATGTCTTATCTGCATCTTGATCCTTGGAAGGATTTTACAAGTTTAACGTGTTAGGGAGGGAAATTCTATAAAGGATTTGTAAACTCTTCGGTTGGAAGGGTATGTGAACAGAAACACTGCAGAGTTGTCTGGAGCCCGTACACAGAAGCTAGCTTATTGTTTGGGAGCCAGATACATAGATCTTAACACTTGTATCTACTTATCTTTAAAAATATTTATATGTAATGTAATTTGGTTATTTGATATATGAACTATGAAAAACTTTAATAAAGTTTATAAATAACTTTTTCCTAATGTTATAAAAATACATGACCATTATAGAAACATGGATAAGTAATATATTTCAGAAATAACATTTTAAATATTTTGGTGTATCTTAAAAAAAATGTATACAGGCTTTGAGAAGAGATGATCGGGATTATACTATGGATTTATAAAGTGCTGAAATTTTTTTGTTTGCTCTAATGAATGTAATGATTGTAAATTTGCTATCTTTATTGCTGCTTTTCCTCTCAATGCTAAAAATGCGAATTCAAATTCAGAAAATACAAGGATTATTGTTAAATAAGTTAAAAATAATCTTTAATAAACCAAAGCTATTGTAACTTATGCCACGTTAAGGCTTCTTGCTTTGTATGTAGTGTTCTCTCCCCCTCTCTTATTTTATAAAATAGATTTATAGACTTCGTCTCTAATTACATTGATTTTTAATCCTGTAAATAAAAGTGACAAAACACATTTTCATTCTTAATGAAACTTTGTAAAGAATGATGGAAATATTTTTGATGTACACAAATACAAATGAGTTTAAAATAGAATATGCTATTAAAATCACGTAATTTGTGAAGTTTTTCAAGCTTCCTTGAAACTTGCCATCTTTATTAATAAACTTAGTATAAGAGCTTAGTGAAATCAAATGTTAAGAATATGGTCATTATTCATATGAACAGACTCTTCTGTACTAAGTCATTTATATGCATTCACTTTAAAGGCATATTAGTGATTAATCAGTATCGGTCTCTTTCCCACCATCACAAGATTTGCAGAGCAGCTGTGAATGAGTGTTCATGTGTGCTTGTACTGACCACTTTGCCAAGATGGTGGTGAAAATAATACTTGTTTTCTGTGGACTATTTCTAAACTCAGGTGAAATTTCCTGGTGTAGGTAGTAGGAGATGAGGGTTTGTTTTTGTTTTGGTTTTTGGTTTTTGGTTTTTTTTTGGGAGATGAGGGGGTTAAGATGATGGCCCTAATTATAAAATATACCAGAATGATCTATATATAACAAATTTCTTAGAAATAGGTGACTTTTCTGATAACTAACTTCTGTCATTTAATGACTAAAAATATTTGTTTTTTACCATCTGTAGAATATTATGTCGTTGCTGACTGTAGTTATCGTCTTAGGTGTAGTTAATGAAATAATTCAGTGCAAAGGGATAGTTTATGAATTCTGTAATTTTTCATTTTGGTTTTAACAGATGATGGTTCATCACCATATGGTTCAGGAATAAATTTTTGTAAATCATTGTGAGTAGAGTTCCTTCTTTGAACTCTAAGAAATTAATGATCTAGTTGGCATTTTATATTTCCCTTTACCATTTTCTCACTTAAACTGCTATGTCCAAGTCAGGGTTCACTGAAGTGAGAAGCTTATTTATTTGCTCAAGAGGCTTAGGCTAAATTGAGTATAGTTTTTGTTGCTATTCTTAGATAAGGCTTATCTGAATCATTGTTCCATGTTGTTGATAGCTTTATATTGCGTATTTTTCTTTCCATTCTTTTAAAACATTATTAAGAATTTGAAGTATGCACTGTGTACCTTTTTCCCTATCTTGAAATAGACTACTTTTTACAAGTTTTTAAGATTTCATTCCTTTATAAGCATAAACTTGAGTCTTAACAATATCTGACAAGTTCCTAATATTTCATTTTCCTAATACTGAGGAGACTCTCATTTCTATCTCAGGCCTGAAAGTAAGCAGGAACCAGTGAAAACAGAAATGGGTCCCCCACCATCTCCAGCATCCACATGCAGCGATGCATCCTCAATTGCCAGCAGTGCATCAATGCCATATAGTAAGTTTTATGTGTAGTGTATATTGGTCAAAATAAGGTCCCAGGGAGACAGCCGTATTCAGTCTGTTTATGATTTGTGGCAACTCCTACCATTTTTAATATCTTTTCATGTAAATTGCATTTCTATCAGTTTGATTTGTGTGTATGTATGCGTAGCTTTATTTAAATGAAAAAAATGGTATTTACAGTGTTGCTATTCTCTTGTTTTTGAAAGCAGTTTCTTATAACTTGTAAAATGTTTTGCAGTAATGGGAAATAAACTGCCACTAATTAGAATATCTGTCCACCTTTGTTGAGACTGTTTTATTACAAATTGGTTATGGCTTGGTCAGAATTTATAGAATCTATGAACCTAGACTCACTACTGCACCTTGGGTTAAAAGAGTTTTTTTGTAAGGTCCTCAAAATAAATTTATTTTACAATGTATTTGCTTTCACATAAGGAAACAGAGTTAGACTTTATCAACAGTTATGTGATAGTCTTAAGAATAGCCTAACAGATTTTTAAATTTTATTTTATTAATTAATTTATTTTCTAAAGATATTATTTATGAATACATGAGAGACACACAGAGAGAGAGGCAGAGACATAGGAAGTGGGAGAAGCAGGCTCCTTGCAGGGAGCCTGATGCAGGACTGGATCCAGGACCCCCCCGGGATCATGACCGGAGCCAGAGGCATGCTCAACCACTGAGCCACTCATGTGTCCCCAGATCTCTTATTTTATTTTTTCAGATCTTTTATTTTAAACCTTGGTCAGAAAGTTCTAATTATAAGGGTTCAAAGAAAATTTTTTATTTCTTCTTTGTGGTGTTTGCAGTAGCGTTAGCATCATTAGTCATTAACAGATACGGTTATTTTTCTCTATGAAGTCATTTGAAGAGGAAGTTGGTCATAAAACATCATAAAGCAGTAGTTCACAGAATTGTTATATAGATATCTCAGTTATGTATCCCTTTACAGATTATCTTTTTCATATATTTAGATGAAATCTATAAAGTCTTTTTTACATTTTCTTTTTGGTACTTACCATTTTGTTGTTGTCTAAGAACGACGACGGTCCACCCCTGCCCCGAAAGAGGAGGAAAAGGTGAACGAAGAGCAGTGGTCTCTTCGGGAAGTCGTTTTTGTGGAAGATGTTAAGAATGTTCCTGTTGGCAAGGTTTGTTGAAAATATCTAAGAATTAATTACTACCAGAACTAGAACAGTATTGGTTATCCAAGAATTTATGGTTGGTGAGTGTACAGCCCTTTCCTCAAAGTTGCCCTGTTTATCACTTTCAGTGAGTCCTTAGCCTGTTGTAGATATCTTCTTTGTCCCTGAAGATGAACGACTATGAGGCTTCTTCTTGAACATTTATGGTGATATGTTCTTTTTAGAAAAGTTTTAGAATAATTTTAGAGTTGCTGAAAAGTTGCAAAAGAGATTTATTTATATATATATATATATATATATATATATATATAAATAAATTATATTCCTTTTTGATACAGTCCATTCTTTGGAACTATTAGAATTAGTTCTGAAGGAAAGATCATCTTCCATAACATTTAAAAACTTCCTTAACATTTAAAAATCTTACTGTCTTCAAGTCACCTTCTAGTTTCTTTTCCCTTCTTATGGAGAGAGTCTCACTTTCTAAGAAAAACAAGTGGGTAGAGTCCATCAACTGGAATGTCATTAATTTCATCTTTCCCTCCACATATACTGAAAAATGGATCTCTAGCTGCAGAATATCTGCAAAGTAAAATGATTTTTCTGATTGCTCATTTGTTTCTGAAATTGATGGTCTTTCATTTGTACTTAAGGGAAAGAGTAGATATGCCACGCCCTTTAATTTACAAAGGCCTTTCTCATACACTATTCCATTTGATTCTCAAAATAGAGCTATAGTTTATGGGCAAGTGTTTCCTCTGAGAAGATCACACTGACTCAAAATTAGAAACAGCAAGTAGCAGAGGTAGGACTCGAGTATTCTGGTTTTAAGTTCTGTCTTTCTGTATATTGCTGACTCTCTACCTATGTTGTCTAAAATGGTAGCCACTAATTATATATGTGGCTAGTTAATTTTACTAAAATTAAATAATGTTAAAAAAAAAAAGTCAGCTCTTCAGTCACATTAGCTCTATTTCAGATGCTGATTAGCCACTTATAGTAATAGCTACCATATTGGGCAGTGCAGATATAGAACATTACCATCATGTTGTAAGTTCTTTCATACAGCAGGGCTCTGAACTAATAAAAGAGGAAGGATAGAAGAATTTCAAGGGTTATACTTCATTTTTTCAGCTGATTGCTAAATGCCACTGGCTCTAAGTGCTGGCTATATGGGTCAGTTGTTCTCTAGAAAATAAGCCTCAAGTATAGAAACCAACAGCAAAGCTTTGGTGAGTCTGTTTAGGTTATTATTTTTTTTCCACTTCAGGTTAATTTTATAACTTTGTGATCATTAGAGAAATATAAGAAATTAAATGCCTTCAGTGATAAATAAGTTCAATGGGTATAATTTGCTTATTGATTTCACAGTAAGTTGGTATTAATATTCAGCATATTTGCCTATACTTATAGGTGCTAAAAGTGGATGGTGCCTATGTTGCTGTAAAATTTCCAGGAACGTCCAGTAATACAAATTGTCAGAGCAGCACTGGTTCAGATGCTGACCCTTCTTCTCTCCTGCAAGATTGTAGGTTACTTAGAATTGATGAACTGCAGGTAGGTGTATAGGAGTCACTCAGCAGGTAAATGGTGGGACTGACTACTTGAGTGATTACAGAGTTTGAGAGCAAGTTTCCTTCTGTGTCATGTAGGTTGTCAAAACTGGTGGAACACCAAAAGTTCCTGACTGTTTCCAAAGGACTCCCAAAAAGCTTTGTATACCTGAAAAAACAGAAATATTAGCAGTGAATGTGGATTCCAAAGGTAAAGATTTTGTAACTTTTTCAATTGGCATACATTATATCCTACTAATACTTGTGTAGTAAATGGGTATAGGATAAAATGGTTTGGAGTGTTTGAAGTCTTTATCCCCCTGTATATAATGTTGTGGAATGAAATGAATTTACATTTCAAATATGACTAGAGATGTTAAAATTTGCTAGGTACTTGTTAGGGGTCACTAAAGATGTATAACTTTTTTTTTTTTTTATATTTATGTTTTCTGAAGGTGTGCATGCTGTTTTGAAGACTGGAAATTGGGTACGGTACTGTATCTTTGATCTTGCTACAGGAAAAGCAGAACAGGAAAATAATTTCCCTACAAGCAGCATTGCTTTCCTTGGTCAGAATGAGAGGAATGTAGCCATTTTCACTGCTGGACAGGTATAGAGGCTTATTTTTTGCTCTTGGAAATTGGTCTGACAACATTCGCAATTTTGTAAAGCCTAAGGTTAGGTTCTAATAATTTGCTTGTCATTAAACTATTGAAGAATTTAGAATATCAAGGACATTTAATACTGGATTTCTTATTTGGTCTATATAAACTAATCTAATTTGAAGCTAAGTATACCTGTTGTAAAAATCAAGGATGCATTTTTTATTGAGAGCCAAATTCTATTATTCTTAATCTATTATAGGAATCTCCTATTATTCTTCGAGATGGAAATGGTACTATCTACCCAATGGCCAAAGATTGCATGGGAGGAATAAGGGATCCTGATTGGCTTGATCTTCCACCTATTAGTAGTCTTGGAATGGGTGTACATTCTTTAATAAATCTTCCTGCCAATTCAACAATCAAAAAGAAAGCTGCTATTATCATCATGGCTGTAGAGGTAACTTGACTATTTTGAAACTAGTGGCATTTTCATTCACAGGATACTGCTAGAATCTAGGGAAAACAATCTTGAATGGATTATTTGTTAATGTTTTCTACAGGTGATAGTAGTCTATTAGGACTAGAGAGATGAGTGAACCAAAGATGACAGTGTAAATGTTTGAGTAAGGCATGCACAATGTTGTAGGAGCACAAAGCGGGAGGGACATAAATCAGACTGTGACTGTAAAGAAGGCTTCTCTGAGGAGGGTGATGCCTGAACACAGCTTTCAATCATCAGATAGGGGTCTCCTAGAAAACAACTGAAGATAGGAGGGGCTATCTCTAGTACCAAGAATAGCCTTTGTGAATCTCACTATGTTGGGAGACCGTGTACAATTTGTTGGTATAACCAGAAGGTAGAACTCCTATGGGTCAGTGAGTAACAAGTGCAAAGGCTGGAGAAAGGCACTAGGGTGCCTTGTGTGCTAGCCTAAGGGATATGAGCTTCCCCCGAAAGCTTGGAGGAGAAGGATTTTAAACTGGCTTTTTTAAAAGAAGTATGGGGACCAGATAAAAAGGCTATCCAGGTTAGAAACAAAGTAAGCTTGAATTCTTGGAAATGAGGAAGAGGGAGGGGATGGATTCAAGAAATCTTAAGGAAGTAGAAGCTCTGAAACTTGGTGCTGGTCATCAACAGTAAATGAAAGGAAGGATTTAGAAAGCTTCTGATTTGGGTGTGGTTGGTTGGTGGGGAGAGATAAAAACAGGAGGAACAAAAGGGATGAGGGAAGCGGATGAGTTTAGTTTTGAACATGTTATGGGTGAGGTGTTTGTTAGATGTGGAGGCAGGTACCACCAGAATTTACTGAAGCAACTTGAGCACAGTTTGACCTGATTTGACTATTTTGACTATTTGACTATTTTATCCTATTTTCAAAGGATCACTCTTGACCTGCCGAGAATACTAGGGGATAATTTAGAAGTAGGGAGGCCTGTAAGGGGGCTATTCAAAAGGTCTAGGTGGGGGCAGCCCAGGTGGCTCAGTGGTTTAGCGCTGCCTTCAGCCCAGGGTGTGATCCTGGAGACCCGGGATCAAGTCCCACGTCAGGCTTCTCCCTCTGCCTGTGTCTCTGCCCCTCTCTTTCTCTCTTTCTCGCTCTCTCTCGCTCTCTGTCTTTCATGAATAAATAAATTTTTTTTTAAAGTTTTTTTTTAAAAATAAAATCTTAAAAAAATTTTTTTGGAAAAAAAAAGGCCTAGGTGGGGGAGGGGAAGGGGGTCTTGGCTCAGGAGGTAGAGTTATGAGGGAGAAGGGATTTGATTCTAGGTTTATTAGTTTAGGCTGATGGTAGAGCCAACGGATTTGCTTATGGCTCAATATAGATGTCAAACAGCGGAAGCAAGAGGGCCAAAGATTTTGAAGGAATGAAGTTGGCATTTATAGAGATGGGAGACTAGGGATGAAGCAGGTTCAGGAGGGGAGGGGTAGACAGCAGGAGTTTGGTTTTAGACATGCAGAGTTTAAAGGTACCTATCAGATATCCAAGAGGAGGTAGTAAATAGATATGTAAGTCTGAAGACCCAGAGCAAGATGGAGAATGAGACTTAGTAGCTGACAGTACATTTCTGATATTTAGAGGAATTACACTGAATGAGATTGTCAGGGTCATGAAGAAGAAAAGAGGTCTAAGGATTGAGCCATGAGAATAGTATCAGCATTTAAATGGTAGGGAGATAAAGAAGAACCTGCTTAAGAGACAGAAGGAGCAGCATCCACAGGAGTTGGAGGAAAGCTAGAATGAGTGTTGTCTTGGAAGCCAGGTGGTGAATATGTGTGAAACAGGATGCAGTGATCATCCATGTCCAATGATACTGTAGGCCAGGCAAGGCAAGTGTTGAACGTGATTGGGGATTTGGCTCCATCTGGGTCGCTCTTGACAGTGGGGTCGCTCTTGAAAGCCTGATGAGAGTGGGCCAAGGAGAAAAATCTCAATTCTTATGAGGAGATTTTCTGTAAAGAATGGAAACAGAACTTGGTATGGGTGCTTATTTACCCTCCATTTGGTTGGAGGTGAAAGCAAACTTGTTAGAAATGCATCTAAAATGAATTGAATCCAGGCACTCCTGAGAGCTGCTTGTAAGCTTTTTGTTTAGAGACACAGTGCTCATATTCTTGGTTTAGTTTTGGTTGTAACCTACTAGACAAGAGGTTCCAAACTAATAGGCGTGTGGTTAAGGAGGTTGCTGTGGCCTGAGCTTGGCTCCTGGAAATAACCTTCACATCATTTTAAAATACTTGATTGGTTACCAACATTTAAAAGTCATAGGATTTTTCTTTAAAATCCAGATTTTCAGTTCTTAAAATATGGAAAGCTCTGAAAACACTGGGCCATAATAAAGCCATTGGCATGCCAGCTTTAGAAGCTGTATATTGTCTCTCCAGTTTATTGCAGTTCTTGATACTTAATTGCTTTAAATGTTGCCATTTATTTATGATATAGTTTGTGTTCTTTCTTATCCCTAGCCTCCTTTACTCATTTGTATTAACTTCAGATGTTCTGTAGGCATTTGATTCTGTGACCCCTGCACTCTGTCAGCATCTCAGGGGTAAAGATAAAATGTGTCATCCTCCCATGGGTAGGGATAAAGTGTGCCATCATTTATTTTTGTACCTCAGTGAGTTGGGATTGGTACACAGTAGACCCATGAGAAATGTTTCACTGCACTTACTCTGCCTTTTGCTATAAGAATAAGTGACAAATACAACATAATAGTGATGCAGAGTAAACTCTTTTCCTTGTAACACTGTAAATGTTGTATTGGTAACTCTCAGGGTGAGAGTCCATGTAAAGCAGTTTGGAGATCAGTGTTTGCTGTAGCTGCTTCCAACCCAATGACTGGATGATTGCTTGAAAACCTCTTATGTCACAGAATATGCAGCAGAATATCTTGACTTAGTTACTTTCAAAAGTACTGTGCTTTTCATTTTTTGGAGAGCCTTTGACACATTTTCTCAATGTATTAATTACTTTATATATCACTGGACTTTGGCAAGTTTAGTCTTATGTATTTCACCTCATACTCTAAAACTGGAGCTTACAATATATGGGCTCACCTCAGTGTCTTAGTGCCACAGTCAAAGTCGTCTATCTAATATGTGGCAGGTACTGAAAATAGTTTTTTAAGTATTTTTTTTTTTGTCCCTCCTCCCCTGCCAGTAGTCACTTTTACCTTTCCTCCTCCATAAGATTGAGGGAAGGGATAGGTTATTTAGTTTAGGGGAGAGATGGTAAGTTGTTCAAATTCAAATGCATCTTTCTTCTCCCCTTTGTAGTCCACACATTATTTTCCCAGTTCTTAATTCTAGTTAAAATGAACAAATTTACTTGTTTTCCAAAACTAATGCTTTATATTTATTCCATTAAAGTCCCTTAACAGTTTTACATTCTGAAAGAAGTACACTTGAACTCCTTGGTTTGTTCATGCTGTGTCTTAGTCTGTTCAGGTTGCTATAGATTGTGACTGGCTTATAAACAACAGAAATTTCTAACAGTTCTGGAGGCTGGAAGTCCAAGATCAAGGCTGGGCAGATTTGGTGTCTGGTGAGGGCCCACTTATTGTTTCATAGACAGCCATGTATTCTCATGTGGTGGGAGGGGAAAACTCTGTTCTCTTCAGCCCATTTTAAGGGCACTAATCCCATCCACAAAGGCCCTACCCTCATGACTTAATTACTTCTCAAAGGTCCCACCTCCAAATACCATCACACTGAGGATTAGCTTTCAACTGAAGAATTTTGGGGCCATAGATTTTCAGTCTATAGCATGCTATTTCTCAGGTAGTTAATGGAATATACTATAAATCATTAATGTTACTATGTCTTTGACAATAAAGTGCATTAGTTGTTACCTCTGAGGGATTGCATCTGTCATGATTTCTAGGAGAGTTGAAGGTTTTGGTTTTCATGTACCACATATAATAAAACCTTCATAAGTATAAGAGGTATGCATAAGCATGTATAAAATATATAGGATGTATACCTTTACTTAATTGGTTAACAGTGCTAATAGAGTTCTAATTCAATAGTTACGTAAGATACAATATAAACCAGGGCAAGGGTTAGTAGACTGGCCTTTAAGCCAGATCCCAGTCACTGTCATTCATTTGTGTATCGCATATGGTGGCTTTCCTGCCACTGCCAGAGTTGGATCAGTTGTAAAAGCTGAAAATATTTACTGGTCTTTTACAG